>NC_040907.2:84812953-85148501 GCF_004126475.2 Phyllostomus discolor | reverse complement strand
AAGTCCCTTCAGTTAGGCCAGGCTATGGGAAGGAGGCCCATGGCCAGGCATGCTCCCCTTTTATGTTTCACAGGTGGACTACTGTGGCAGGAGCCAGAGACAGGTCCTCCCAGAACCCGTGACCAGCAGGGCGAAGCAGACATTGTCTCCTCGCCTGTCCAGAGTGAACGGCTGGTCGACACCCATCCACACGTATCAGGTGATATCCTGGGCAATGTTCCTGATCTTGGCCTTAGCGATGTATTCCATCTTCATTCCCATGCTGCCCAGTAAGGGGAAGTACATCACCTACGGAGTATCCTTTTACTGGGGCAGCACCTGCCTGTTGTCCTGAGTGGGAAGGGGCTTCAGAAGGACTCCTCCGCCAGAGTGGGCTCCAGATACATACTGGGGACGCTCTTGCTCTGAGCTCTGTCCTCTGCACTGAGTCAACCCCAGGACGTCATCTCCCCCCTCCCAACTCCTCACACCATGCACCTCCCATTCTCAAGGTGTCCAGTCCCCCTTGCCCCACGCTCTCTCTCATTCTCTGTGAGGCTCAGTACTTCAGTGTCCTGGATAGAGTGCAGATGCTTACACAGGAGTGCCTGCCCTCACCTGCAGTGGGTGCAGAGAGAGTGCACCTGGTTTCACAGGCTGCCAGGGGGCCCCAGGTAGGGCTCAGAGAGCTGTGGAGACAGGAGGGAGGTGAGACCTGGACCACCACGGCTTTCTCAGTGATGCAAGGGGTCAATCTGTGTTGCCTAACAAAGAAGAGTGGGTTTACTTCCGGCCAAGATGGAGGTGTAGGTAGACATACTGTGCCTCCTTGCACAACCAAGATAGGGACAACGATAATTTAGGAACAGAATAACAACCAGACCTGACAGAAAATTGAACTGTATGGAAGTCAGACAACCAAGGAGTTAAAACAGACACGTTCATCCAGACCGGTAGGAGAGGCGGAGTCGGGAAGCTGGGCAGAGAGGGGTCGCATGGCACAAAGAGCGTTGGGGCAAGGCGTGTAAGACCGCAGCAGGCAGACCCTGGGCGTGCAAGTGGTGGCTGGCAAACCCTGGCCGAGGGGTGGCCACTGGCAGACCCAGCGAGGCGGCAATTGTGAAGCAAGGCACTCGGCTCAACCCAGGATCACCAGGAAATAGAGCCTTGGGGCACTGATTGAAAACACCTGTGGGGGTTGAGGTGCAGGGAGAGATTTCCAGCCTCACTGGACAGGTGGTTGGAAAGACCCACAGGGTGCACAAGCCCACCCACACGGGAATCAGCACCAGAAAGGTCCAGTTTGCTTGGGGGAAGTGGCGGAAGGGACTGAAATCGGCAGAGGGTGGAGCAAGTGCCATTGTTCCCTCTGTGACCCTGTCCCCACAGACAGCGTCAGAACCCAGAGACTGGGTTGCCCCGCCCTGGTGAACACCTAAGGCTTCGTCCCTCATATGTAACAGGTGCGGCCAGACCAAAAAAAAAAAAAAAAAAAAAAGAAAGAAAGAAAGAAAAGAAAAGAAAAAATAGATGGCTCAAACAAAAGAACAAATGAAAGCCCCAGAACCCATCCTTTTAAGTGACCGAGAGATACCCAACCTATCAGATGCACAGTTCAAAACACTGGTGACCAGGACACTCACAGAATTGGTTGATTTTGGTCGCAAATTAGATGAAAAAAAATGAAGGGCTACATTAAGTGAAATGAAGAAAAATACACAGGGAACCAATAGTGATGGAAAGAAGCTGGGTCTCACATCAATGGAGTGGACCAGAAGGAAGAAAGAAACAACCACACAGAAAAGAATGAAGAAATAAGAATTCAAAAAAATGAGGAGAGGCTTAGGAACCTCCGGGACATCTTTAAATGTTCCAACATCCGAATTACAGGGGTACCAGAAGGAGAAGAGAAAGAACAACAAGTGGAAAACTTATTTGAACAAATAATAAAGGAGAACCTCCCGAATCCGGCAAAGGAAATAGACTTCCAGGAAGTCCAGGAAGCTCAGAGAGTCCCAAAGAAGTTGGACCCAAGGAGGAACACACCAAGGCACATCATAATTACATTAGACAAGGTAAAAATGAAGGAGAGAATCCTAGAAGCAGCAAGAGATAAGGAGACAGTTACCTACAAAGGAGTTCCCATCAGACTGTCAGCTGATTTTTCAAAAGAGACCTTAGAGGCAAGAAGGGGCTGGAAGGAAGTATTTGAAGTCATGAGAGGCAAGGACCTACATCCCAGATTGCTCTATCCAGCAAAGCTTTCATTTAGAATGGAAGGGCAGATAAAGTGCTTCTCAGATAAGGTCAAGTTCAAGGAGTACATCATCACCAAGCCCTTATTATATGAAATGTTAAAGGGACTTATCTAAGAAAAAGAAGAAAAAAAAAACACGTGTAGTAAAATGACAGCAACTCACAAACAACCACACCTAAAACAAAACAAAAACAAACTAAGAAAACTGCTAGAACAGGAACAGAACCACAGAAATGGAGAAACACATGGAGGGTTAGGCAACAGGGAGTGGGAGGAGGAGGGAGGGGTAAAAGATACGGAGAATAAGTAGTATAGATGGTAGGTAGAAAATAGACAGGGGAGGGTAAGAATAGTAGGGGAAATGTAGAAGCTGAAGAACTTGTGACACATGGACATGAACTAAAGGGGGGAATGTGGGTGGGGGAGGGTGTGCAGGGTGGAGGGGGATGGAGGGGGGTAACGGGACAGCTGTGATACATAATCAATAAAATATTAAAGAAAAAGGAGTGGGTTTAATAACTTTAAAAATTACTATAGCTTTTCAATGTGCAGCTGGAGTGTGCCTTCCCCAAGTCCCTGTCAGGAGCTGCTGCAGAGCCTCTGGGCTCATCGGGGGCTGCTGGTTCGTATGAAAGTGTGACCAGCAGCCCCCTTTCTTTTTCTAATTAGCTTCGACCTAAAATAAAATTGCCCCTGAAAGTAAAAGCAGGGAACTTGGTGGTGTGGCATCTACAACATGGCCTTTCCACTCCAGGGGCTCAGCCCGCCCTCAGTGAAGGCCACTGAGTGAGAACGGCCAGGTCACCTCGGGCAAAATGTGACCAGCTTTCCCTCAGCCATCATTCCTGTGGGTGACCAGCACGTCAAGGGGCCAACTTGGACCTGGTTGAGTACTGAGTGCTGGCCGAGAAATTTGGTCAAACAAGTGGTGGCTTCTCTCCCATACACAAGTGCAAGCTGTGCTAATGTTGTTCTTATTTTGGACAGCTTCATGTCCAAGGGGGCTGTGCAAGCCAAGTTCACTTCATGTGGGTGGGACACTTCCCTAAAATCCTGCTTGTTCCAAAGGGACAAGTTCCAGGAGATGGCATGTCCACAGCTCTGTAGTTTTGGGAGGGCTTGGGAAACTGGCCACAGGCAGGTCTGCAGAGCTGATTGGGCAGGCCCTGGCCAGGTGCCCTGGAATCTCCAGTTCTAAGCTCAGGGCCTGAGTGTGTGGAATGCTGTTCCCACACTTCCCAGAGAGTTCTGGCATGGGAGCCAAGTATAAAGGCTGGAGCAACGGTCTGGGCCACACAGCTCAGTTCTAGCCTCACCTGCTACACTGGAGCAGGTCCCATCTAGCCAACCCACCTGTCCATCACCCGTAATGCTGGTTACCCCTCCCCCACACAATCCTCAGAGTGCAGCTCGGTGCTCACCTGTGCACACAGGCCTTTCCCTTAGTAAAGCACTGGGAGCCACACCCTTAGGTACAAAACTGTTTTTGCCCCTTGTGGAACCGGGGGCTCACATTGAAAGCCTCCCCCTTTGTCCTTCCTGGAGGGAGAAATGGAGGGCAAGAGAGGCTGTCTGCAGTCCCTGCCACTAGGTGGGCCCACATCTCCAGGTCAGAGAACCAGAGCCAGAACACCTTGCGAGGTGCTGACCAGGCCCAGGGCTGAGTTCTTCCTTGACACACTCCCCCCCACAGATAACTGGGCTAATTTCCTCGTGGCTTGTGGTCAGTTACATCGGCTCTGTGACCATCGACCCCGCAGAGGAAGCTGTCAGGAAGAAATATAATCAACCACTTCCTAGCTTCAACAGGTCAAAACAACAGCATGCCATCAATGACCTGTACTGCTCTCTCTGCGAGGTCTCCGTGTGAGTGCTGGGACTTGGGGCCTGTGCGCACTGGGTGGGTTCCCAGATGTAACTCTCCAGCCACTTGTGGGGGGCACCACGGTGCTGTTTCACCACAGAAGCAGGGGCTGCTCTCATGTAGCTGACTGGTGCTGTGACCCTCACACACACATCCCTTCTGCGGCCCTGAGAAGATCTAGGAGCAAGAGAGCACTGTGTTTCTCGGGGTTTCTCAGATGAGCACCAGCCCCCACCAGATCTCAGAGCTGGTCGGGTTCGTGGGGTCTTCAGTGGCCCTGGGGACAGAGTAGTGGCACGGGAGGGCAGCCCAGTGGCTCAGGGCCAGATCCTAGCACAGCCTCCAGGTCTACAGGGCCATATGTAGCAGGTGTGACTGAAGGAAGTCACCCCCACTTCAGGGACACAGGTCCTCTGTGAGTTGGGCTGCTGCTGCCTGTTCTTCCCTCTGTAGACTGGGGCGTTTCTGACCTTGTCCTTTATGTGTACAGTTTGCTGACAGGCTACTCCTCCCAAACTTTTCCTTGCAGGAGCATGAAGGCCAAACATTGCCGTGTGTGCAACAAATGTGTTGCTGGCTTTGATCATCACTGCAGATGGATGAACAACTGCATTGGGAGTAGGAATTACCGGTGAGGGGCTGGGAGGTTTGAAGGGGAAGGGAAAGGGAGACCCTGAAGGGGAGGCATCTGTGGGCTGGGGTCCATGTGGCTTAGAGCTGGGGGGCCATGGGAAAATGGGGGTTGTGCTTCATTGTTCAGCACAGATGCTCGCAGGGTCTTTCCTGTCTCTGTGTTTTGTTCTAAAACATGTTTTTTGGTGCAGATCCTGGGCATGCTATATGAATCTGTTCTTACAAAGTATATAGCTGGGTACCTTCATTATGACTGTAGAACACCTGCCTCTGTACACAGCACATGGACTGGGTTGTTGAGCTTTGACCTGCTGGCCTGGTTCCCTCTGCTCTCTGGCCACTAGGGCAGCCAGGCCCAAAGCATAGAGGATGTGGGCTGGGGTGTGGGCCAGGAGCAAGCATCCAGCATGGGTAGGAGGCATTTGCTCTGTGAGATCAGAGTGCAGGGCCCCGATGTTCATGAGAGCCTCAGAAGTGTGTGCCATGGGCAGGCACAGAGTGGTCAGGGTTTTCCGGGCTGGCCTGTGGACACTGAGACCAGTCGTGAGGCCACACTTTGGCTGGGTCCCTTCCAGGGTACACCCTGGCTTTTGAGTCCCTCCTGGGGCCCTTGCTGGTAGCAGAGCACTGAGGAGCCCCACCACCTGCCCTCACAGGGATTCTGTTCAACTCCAATGGTCACTGCCTGACTCCAGGCTGAGCCCGGAAGGCTCATTTCCCATGATGCCAGAGCTGAAGTAGGGTGAGGTAGGGGCTGAGGGGGTCCTGGCAGGAACAAGTGGGAGCATAGGAAAAGAAGCTGGCCTGTGGCTGGCAATCTGAGGACACCACGGAATCTTGCACTGAAGTGCTAGGTGGGCCCAGGCTGCTTGGGCAGGTAACACCCCATCACTGGATCACTTGACCTTTGAGAGTTGGGGGTGGTCCCCTCCTTGGAGCCCCCTGTGGGGATTCAGTGAGGTCATGTTTCAATGTTGTGAGGTGATATAAGACCTTAGGTGTGGTCAGTAGTGGCCACGCATCAGTGGTGTCACCTCGAGCACTGAAAATAACACTCAAGGGACAGAGAGCAGGAGAGAAAAGGCTGTACTCTGGTGCAACCAGACCAGAGTTCAGGATACTCAGGGTACACAGGGTACCCATGCCATGGGGAACTGAGGCACTTGTCCTGGGTGGCCTGGCCCCTTACACGGTGGGGACATGCAGGTGCTGGTTGCTGTGCTCTCAGGACCACTGTTACCAGCTCTGGCCATGTCTGCCCTCCCCACAGGTGGTTCCTCAGTCTCATGACCTCCACGTTAGCCTGGTTGCTGTGTGAGATTTCCATCATCTCTTACCTTTTTATCCAGCACCAGGTTGACCCGTGTGTGCTCCACATGGATCCAAGCTGCAGAGGTGTGTGCTGCTGCCTTCTGGTTTGCTTCCCCTTGGGTTTCTCGTGTGTCTTAGCCTCACTCTCCAGTTGATTTCAGCTGGAATCAGTCTTCAGCACTCTGCTTGCAGTTAATTTTTGGAAGCAGTGTATCTATGTGCATCAAAGGGGACTCTATCATAGATGTGCCCCAGGGTGGTGACTACAGCCTTCCAGTGCTACTTGAGAGTGTCTGGAGCAGGATGGGCAGGGCCTAGCAAGGTTGCAGGCCTGTGGGACAGGATGGGTATTGGGGGTCAGGCAGTGGGGTCAGGCTCTGTGGCCTAAACATAGTTAACCTCTCCTAGTCTCACCTTCCAGATCCATAAAGAGTGGTTGTAATACTCACTGCAGAGAGAAGGGTCTGCAAAGGCACTTAGGTAAGGCAGGACACACACCTGGGTGAGGAGGAAGGCCTCACCTCTTAAGAGAGATGCTCACATAGGTAGAGAGGTCCTTACCTGGTTAGGGAGGTGGTCATGTTGGCAAGGAGAAAGAGCTTACCTGGACAGGAAGGTTGTCACCTGGGTAGGGATGTGGCCTGGGTGAGGAGAAAGGGCTCACCTGGGCAGAATGGTGCTCACTTGGTTGAGGAGAAGGGGGTCCCCTGAACAGGGAGGTACTCACCTGGGCAGGAGGGTGGTCACCTGGGCAAAGAGGTGCTCCCTCTGGCTGGCATTCCCTCCACCCTACCCATGGTGCTCACCTGAAGGAAGGTGCTGCCATGTCAGCAGTTGCCAAATGCCGTGTGCCTTTTCTTGTCTCCACAGACGTCAGCGGAAACACATGGCTATTGTTTCTGCCATTTTTCCATGTAAAGGCAAAGACCTCAGTGGTTGTAATCATCGGGGTGTTCGTGCTGATGTTGGACCTCATCCTCCTCCCCTTCATCGGGCAACTGTTTCTCTTCCATCTTTTCCTACGTACGTGCCTCCCAAGTCCTCAGTCCAGGTTGGCCAGTCTTTGCTTTCTGACACTCACATGTGTTCTGAGGCAGCCTGCCCCTCAGCCAGTCAGAAACGAGCTCCATGCCCAAAGGACAAACTGACACCCTGAGAGGTGGGAGGGCAAGTTCTGTTCTAAGAACTGCAGAAAACATGAAAGAGGTTTTACAGTAGTAGGGTAACATGTTCAGAGAGAAAAATGAGACCTATGAAGTAGGATGAGGACACCATGGATAAAGAACAGGGGGATTGAGAAAAGCACTGATCAGCAACCCTAACAAGGAAAACCTTCCCCACACTGACAGGGTGAGTACTAGCCAGACACTTCGCAGTAGGACTGGTGGTTTTCTTGTGTCCACACTGCGGGAGCACGTGGCGGGTTCCATCGGGTCCTTAAATAGGGGAGGGCATGGCTTCCCCGACACTGTGAAGTTTTTCTTGGGAAGTTAGCATGGTTACTCCCTGCAGCCCCTAGGAGAAGGTGGTCTAGTGTGGAGATATCCCCATCTGAGAGAGAGAGAGAAGTCACGGAAAAAGTGTCTGAAGCCCTGGTCACTGAGGCTCTTCCCAAAGCTTCTGAGTGCACCGGTGGGGGTGGGTAGAGCAGATAGGTGATGTGTCAGGGACACGTTTTGGAAAGAGCACCTCTCAGCAAGGTGTGTGATAGACTGGAGGTGCAGACTGGGTGGGCAAGCTAGGGCAGGAGGCTGTGGCAGCTGTTCAGGGGACACATGATGAGTTTACTGGGACAAGAGAGGAGGCACTGGAGAGCTCAAAATGCACAGGATATAATGGCCAAGTGGATTTTGCGGACTGCGACCTGCAGTGTTCTAACTCAGGTAGCCAAGAGGGTAGTGGTGCCACACTCATCACCAGTGGAGCACACAGGAGAGACCCCCACCTGCCGCAAAGAGGGAAGCCTATTTTGGAGTGTTTGGACATTAATGAATAGATTTCAAAGGAAAAACTGGGGTATTAGTTGCAGTAAAATTACCCTAAAATGCAGCCACTTAAAAGTACACATATTATTACCTCCCAGCATCTGTGGGTCAGGAGTCCAGCATAGCTGAGCTGGGCCCTCTGGCCCTAGATAACTGGTGAGTCATGGTGCTGGCCGGGCCTGTGGTTCCATCTGACTGGGGAGGACCCACTCAGGGCTCATCACCAGCTTGTTGGCAGGGTCAGTCCTTGTGAGTTGTTGGCCAGTGGGTACGACCCTTGTCACATCATGTCTCAACATGATGAGTGTCTCTTAACACGGCAGTGAGCAGATGAGGGTCAGAGAGAGGGCAGCAGGATGGAAGCAACCCCTCTGAACCAGCTATGGAAGTGGTGTCCCATCGCCTTTTCTGCATGTCACTAGGACCAGCCACACTCCAGAGGATGGAGTGCACAAGGCATGAATGCCCTGTGGTAGGCACTGGCAGGGACACATGGGAAGCTGTTGGCAGTCGGATGCTCCATTTTGAAGCTTGTGATGGGCACATCCTGATGAGTCCTCAGAATATAAGTGGGAGTGAAACTGTTGGTGAGGGTGAGATCCCCTTGGGAAGATGGGCATAGGAGGAGATTACCCAAGCAGAGGTGTGAAGAAAAGCCACATTCATGGCAAAAAGCATCCTGGATGATATTAAGGAAGGGCAGAGTTCTACAGATTGCCCTGAGCTAATGTTGGAGGAAAAACCGGTGGACATCCTTTTAACGCACGCACTTGGCATTCTGGCTTCAAAGTTCTTCGCCCATGAGGTTTAGAGCTCTGTGCTGTGCCTTCTTCCCTACTTTATTGTTATGTCAGAGTTCACTGTTTTACATAGAATTGAATTCAGAACAAGTATGAGCTCCAGAAGACACACAGGGCATGCTTACAAGCTGATCTTGATGGAAGCCCATGCAAAAGAATGAATATTTCCACTAGAATATATACAAGTGCAAGTTTATATCCTCCAACAGTGACTCAGGCTCAGAGGCAATGTGGAAGAATGCACCAAGAGCCAATGGAGTTAGTGGAGAAAGATAAGTCAGGTCCAAACACAACAAAAGAAAAAGCACTTGTCAAGACTGCCCAGGGAAGAAGATGAGGTTCAGCTCCATGGAGCTCCCCTGCCTGGGTGAGCACCCCTGCCACATGCTGGTGCCAGTGCCTCAGCTTAATAAAAGGCATGCTGGGCACAACACTCGTCATAGGTCCATATTCACATCATGGGCTCGGAGACAGGCAATGTGACCCCTGCAGGTGTGGGGGAGGCATACCTCAGGTGTGTGCCAAGAGCTGCTGGCTGCTGCCCCAAGACCAGGAGGGGCTCTGGAATAGCCATCCAGCAACTCCCCAGTATTGTGGATGAGGACCCATCCCCTGACACCCTGGGGTGGAGCCTTGGGGGCTGGGTCATGTGCACGGTGGATGGTTTGTAACTACTCTTTTCCTTCTTTCTCCTTTGTAGTGGCAAAGAGGATGAGCACATATGACTTTGTGACATGGGACCATGAAGAACAGAAGGCACATACCTCATTGAGGAGCACAATTGAATCGTTTCAAACACAAGTATTTCCACAGGTATGGATGGCCCCGTGGTTCATCATTCCTGTTTATTCAGGGCTGGGACAAGTCCCAAGGTCACCCTGTGGCTAGGACCACTTAGGCACAGTTTTTTTGCTTCTGTGTGGGCATGATCCTTATGTGTGTGTAAAAGTACATGGCATGTGTGTGGTGCAGTGCATGTGTGAGTCAGTGTGTGTGATGTGCATCTTTGTGTTACATCGTTTCCACACTCACTCTGCCTGGGGTCATGCCAGCAGGGCCAACTCCATTGGGTCCATTGCTTGAGCTGCTCCTCATCAACACTACAAACACCTGGCCCCTCAAACGTACCCCTTAAAGGTCACCATTGAAAAGTGAAAATAGAAGCCACAGACAGAAGTAAAATATTTACAAATCATATATATGTATCCAGAATACATAATGAAGTTTCTAAATTGAATTATGAGAAAAATGACCAAGTTTTTGGTGTGGACAAAAAATTTGAACAAACTTTTTACCAAAGTGGACCTGTGGTAGGCAAAAATAAGTATGTGAAGAGATGGTCGACCTCATCTGGCACAAGGGGGTGCAGATGAACAACAGGAGGTATCACTATAGACCATGAGAGGCTAAAATCAATAGGACCAACAGTACCAAGTGTTGTCAAAGCTGTAGGAAAATAGGAAGCCTCACACACATTGCTAGTGATAAGGTAAAATTACACCACTTGGAAATCATATGAGCCAGCAATCTCATTGTCAATTGTTTACAGAAGAAAAGTGGGGAAACACAGGTGCATAGGTCACCAGAGCCAGGAGGATGTATGCTGTCCCCAAGCGAGGTCCTTTCCCTGGATATGGGAGACTTGTGGTACCAGTACTCAAAATCAACAAAAATTGACTGGACTTTAGTGTAAGATAAACTCAGTGTCAACAACTTTTATTCATTTTATGTATTTCATTTATCTTCACAGTAAACAAATCACATCCAAGTTCATCTGTACATAGGTAAGTTGTAATCTTACTAGAGTAGTTTTATCTGAAAATTAACAGTGTTCTCTTCTAAATTGTCTTGTTTTAAACAGTCTTTCTTACTCCAAGGTTATATAAATAACCTCTACATTCTTTGCTAAGTTCATAATTCTTACTTGCTTTCTTTTTTTAATTTTTATTTTATTTTAATTGTTCAAGTACAGTTCTCTGTCTTTTACTCCCATCCCAGCCCACCCCCCCCCCACCCCTCACCCAGAGCTCCCCACCTCCCTCCCATTTCCACCCGCCCTAGTTTTTGTCCATGTGTCTTTTGTACTTGTTCCTGTAAACCCTTCCCCTTTTCCCCTGAAATTCCCTCCCCTCTCCCCTCTGGTCACCATCAGCCTGTTCTTTACTTCGGTGTCTTTGGTTATATTTTGCTTGTTTGTTTGTTTGTTTGTTTGTTGATTAGGTTCCTGTTAAAGGTGAGATCATGTGGTATTTGTCTTTCAGTTCATGGCTTATTTCACATAAGGCATAATGCTCTCCAGTTCCATCCATGCTGTCTCAAAGGGTAGGAGCTCCTTCTTTCTGCTACATAGAATTCCATTGTGTAAATGCACCATAGTTTTTTTGATCCATTCATTTACTGATGGGCACCTAGGTTGCTTCCACCACTTAGCTATTGTAAATTGCTGCTATGAACATTGGGGTGCATAGGTTCTTTTGGCTTGGTGTTTTAGGGTCCTTAGGATATAATCCTAGCAGTGGAATTGCTGGGTCAAAAGGCAGACCCATTTTTAGTTTTCTGAGAAAAATTCCATATTGTTTTCCATAGTGGTTGTACCAGTCTGCAATCCCACCAATGGTGCACTAGGGTCCCCTTTTCTCCACAACCTCTCCAACACTTGTTGTTTGTTGCTTTGTTTATGATGGCCATTCTGACCGGTGTAAGGTGGTATCTCATTGTGGTTTTAGTTTGCATCTCTCTGATAGCTAGCGATACTGAGCATCTTTTCATGTGTCTCCGGATCCTCTGTATGTCCTCCTTGGAGAAGTGTCTGTTCAAGTCCTTTGCCCATTTTTTAATTGGGTTGCTTGTCTTCTTAGAGTGGAGTCATGTCAGTTCTTTATATATTTTGGAGATTAAACCCTTGCCTGAGGTATCATTGACAAATATATTTTCCCATACACTTGGTTCTCTTTTTATTTTAATACTGTTTTCTTTAGCCTTGCAGAAGATGTTTTATTTTGATGAGGTTCCATTTGTTTACTCTTTTTCTAATTTTTATTTTATTTTATTGATTATGCCATTACAGTTGTCCTATTTTCCCCCTTCACTCCCCTCCACCCTGCACACCCTCTCCCACCCACATTCCCCACCTTTTGTTCATGTCCATGTGTCATAAGTTCTTTAGCTTCTACATTTCCCATACTGTTCTTGCCCTCCCCCTGTCTATTTTCTACCTACCATCTATGCTACTTATTCTCTGTACCTTTCCCCCTCTCTCCTCCTCCCACTCCCCTGTTGCTAATCCTCCATGTGTTCTCCAATTCTGTGGTTCTGCTCCTGTTCTAGTTGATTGCTTAGTTTGCTTTGGTTTTTGTTTTAGGTGTGGTTGTTAATAATTGTGAGCTTGCTGTCATTTTACTATACATGTTTTTCTATCTTCTTTTTCTTAGATAAATCCTCTTAACATTTCATATAATAAGAGTTTGGTGATGATGAAGTTCCTTGAACTTGACCTTATCTGAGAAGCACTTTATCTGCCCTTCCACTCTAAATGAAAGCTTTGCTGGATAGAGCAATCTGGGATGTAGGTCCTTGCCTCTCATGACTTGGAATACTTCTTTCAAGCCCCTTCTTGCCTGTAAGGTCTCTTTTGAAAAATCAGCTGACAGTCTGATGGGAACTCCTTTGTAGGCTACTGTCCCCTTATCTCTTGATGCCTCTAGGATTCTCTCCTTCATTTTAATCTTGGGCAATGTAATTATGATGTGCCTTGGTGTGTTCCTCCTTGGGTCTGACTTCTCTGGGACTCTCTGAGCTTCCTGGACTTCCTGGAAGTCTATTTCCTTTGCTGGGTTTGGGAAGTTCTCCTTTGTTATTTGTTCAAGTAAGTTTTCCACTTGTTGCTCTTCCTCTTCTCCTTCTGGTATCCCTGTAATTTGGATGTTGGAATGTTTAAAGATGCCCTGGAGTTTCCTAAGCCTCTCCTCATTTTTTTGAACTCTTATTTCTTCCGTCTTTTCTGTTTGATTGTTTCTTTCTTCCTTCTGGTCCACTCCATTGATGTGAGACCCAGTTTTCTTCCCATCACTATTTGTTCCCTGTGCACTTTCCTGCATTTCACTTATGGTAGCCTTCATTTTTTTCATCTAATTTGCGACCAGAATCAATCAATTCTGTGAGCATCCTGATCATCAGTGCTTTGAACTGTGCATCTGATAGGTTGGCTATCTCTTCATCACTTCAAAGTATTTGCTCTGAAGCTTTGATACATTCTTCTGTTGGGGCCTTTTTTTTTTTTTTTTTTTTTTTTTTCAGGGGTGGGGGGTCTTGTTGGGCCTGTTACATAATGAGGGGTAGAGCCTTAGGTGTTCACCAGGGCAGGTCAGCCCAGTCTCTGGGTTGTGATGCTGTCTGTGGGGGCAGGGTCCGAGAGGGAAGAATGGCGCTTGCTCCGCTCTCTCTCATATTTCATTCCCTTCTGCCACTTCCCTCAAGCAAACTGGGCCCTTTGGTGCTGATTCCCAGGTGGGTGGGCTTGTGTACATTCTAGGACCCTGTGGGTCTCTCCAAGGCACTCTCCTGTGAGGCTGGGAGTCTCTTCCACTGCCTCAACCCCCACTGGTGTTTTCAATTGGTGTTTTGAGGCTTTATTTCCCCAAGCTGGGGCCCTGGACTGTTTGACCTGTCTCACTCCCCAACTTCACTTGGTTTGTCTACACAAGAATGTGGGACTGCTCAATCAGCCAGCCAGCCTGCGTGCCTCACTGGGTCCGCCCACTGCCACCCTGTGTCCAGAATCCATCAGCCACTGCCTTGTGCACTGGGGTCCATAAGCATTTGCTGAGACCCCTCTCCGCCCAGGGCCCAACCCCGCCTGGCCACCCAACTCCACCCCTCCTACGGGACAGGATGAATGTGTCTAACTCCTTGGTTGTCGGACTTCCATACAGTTCAATTTTCTGTCAGTTCTGGTTGTCTTTTTTTGTTTCTAAATTTTTGTTGTCCTTAATTTGGTTGTGTGAGGAGGCACAGTGTGTCTACCTATGCCTCCATCCTGGCCGGAAGTTCTGTTTATTCTTTCCTTTATGTCCCTTGCTCTAGGGGACATAGCAGTAAAAATGTTGCTGCGTGAAATATCTGAGATTTTCCTGCCTATGTTCTCCTCTACGACTTTAATGGTGTCACGGCTTATATTTAAATCTTTTATCCACCTTGAATTTATTTTTGTGTATGGTGTAAGTTGGTGTTCGAGTTTCACTTTTTTGCATGTAGCTGTCCAGTTCTCCCAACACCATTTGATGAAGAAGCTATTTTTACTTCACGGTATGTTACTGCCCCCTTTGTCAAATATCAATTGACTACAGAGACTTGGGTTTATTTCTGGGCTCTCTGTTCTGTTCCACTAGTCCATGTGCCTGTTTTCATGCCAGTACCAGGCTGTTTTGATTACAGTGGCCTTGTACTACAGTTTGCTATTAAGTATTATGATCCCTCCTACTTTGCTCTTCTTTCTCAAAATTGCAGCAGCTATTCAGGGTCGTTTATGGTTCCATATAAATTTTTGAAGTGTTTGTTCTATGTCTGTGAAATATGCCATTGGTACTTGAATAGGTATTGCATTGAATGTGTAAATTGCTTTGGGTACTATGGACATTTTGATGATGTTAATTCTTCCAATCCATGAACATGGTATATGTTTCCATTTGTTTGTGTCTTCCTTGATTTCTTTCTTCAGTGTTGTGTAGTTTTCTGTGTATAGGTGTTTTACCTCCTTGGTTAGGTGTATTCCTAGGTATTTTATTTTTCTTTTTGTTACATCGAATGGAATTTTTTTCTTTGTTTTATATATTTTATAGATTATGCTATTACAGTTGTCCCATTTTCCCCCCTTCACTCCCCTCCACCCTGCACACCCTCTCCCACCCACATTCCCCCCCTTAGTTCATGTCCATGTGTCATAAGTTCTTTAGCTTCTACATTTCCCATACTGTTCTTGCCCTCCCCCTGTCTATTTTCTACCTACCATCTATGCTACTTATTCTCTGTACCTTTCCCCCTCTCTCCTCCTCCCACTCCCCTGTTGCTAATCCTCCATGTGTTCTCCAATTCTGTGGTTCTGCTCCTGTTCTAGTTGATTGCTTAGTTTGCTTTGGTTTTTTGTTTTAGGTGTGGTTGTTAATAATTGTGAGTTTGCTGTCATTTTACTATACATGTTTTTTATCTTCATTTTCTTAGATAAGTCCCTTTAACATTTCATAAAATAAGGGCTTGGTGATGATGAAGTTCCTTGAACTTGACCTTATCTGAGAAGCACTTTATCTGCCCTTCCACTCTAAATGAAAGCTTTGCTGGATAGAGCAATCTGGGATGTAGGTCCTTGCCTCTCATGACTTGGAATACTTCTTTCAAGCCCCTTCTTGCCTGTAAGGTCTCTTTTGAAAAATCAGCTGACAGTCTGATGGGAACTCCTTTGTAGGCTACTGTCCCCTTATCTCTTGATGCCTCTAGGATTCTCTCCTTCATTTTAATCTTGGGCAATGTAATTATGATGTGCCTTGGTGTGTTCCTCCTTGGGTCTGACTTCTCTGGGACTCTCTGAGCTTCCTGGACTTCCTGGAAGTCTATTTCCTTTGCTGGGTTTGGGAAGTTCTCCTTTGTTATTTGTTCAAGTAAGTTTTCCACTTGTTGCTCTTCCTCTTCTCCTTCTGGTATCCCTGTAATTTGGATGTTGGAATGTTTAAAGATGCCCTGGAGGTTCCTAAGCCTCTCCTCATTTTTTTGAATTCTTATTTCTTCATTCTTTTCTGACTGTATGTTGTTTTCTTCCTTCTGGTCCACTCCATTGATGTGAGACCCAGCTTTCTTTCCATCACTATCGGTTCCTTGTGTAGTTTTCTTCATTTCACTTATGGTAGCCTTCATTTTTTCATCTAATTTGCCACCAAAATCAACCAATTCGTCCTGGTCACCAGTGTTTTGAACTGTGCATCTGATAGGTTGGCCACCTCTCAGTCACTTAAAAGTACTGGTTGTGGGGCTTTCAATTCTGGCGAGCCACCCTCCCCCCCCCCCCCCCCGCTTTGGTGTGGTCATGCCTGTTATGTATGAGGGGTGGAGCCTTAGGTGTTCATCAGGGTGGGGCAACCCAGTCTCTGGGTTGTGATGGTGTATGTGGGGGCAGGGTCAGAGAGAGAACAATGGCACTTGCTCTGCTTCCGTCAGACTTCAGGACTTCAGTCCCTTCCGCCACTTCTCCCAAGCAAACTTGGCCTTTCTGGTGATAATTCCTGTGTGGGTGGGCTTGTGCACCCTGTGGGTCTTTCCAATGACCTCTCCTGTGAGGCTGGGTGTCTCTCCCTGTGTCTCTCCCTCAACCTGGAATGGGATTTTTTTCTTGACTTCTGCTTCTGCTGTTTCATTGTTGGTATACAACAATGCCTTTGATTTCTGGATATTGACTCTGTATCCCACTGTTTTGCCAAATTCACTTATTAGGTCGAGCAGTTTTTTGGTGGAGTCTGTAGGATTTTCTATGTACACTATCATGTCATTTGCAAACAATGACAGTTTTGTTTCCTCCTTTCCAGTTTGGATGCCTTTTATTTCCTTGTCTTGTCTGATTGCTGTGGCTAAAACTTTCAATACTATATTGAATAGAAGTGGTGAGAGTGGACAACCTTGTCTTGTTCCTGATCTTGGTGGAAAAGATTTTAGTTTTTGCCCATTGAGTATGATGTTGCCTGTAGGTCTCTCATATATGGCCTTTATTATGTTGAAGAATGCTCCCTCTATTCCCACTTTGCTGAGTGTTTTTATCATAAATGGGTGCTTTACCTTATCAAATGCTTTTTCTGCATCTATTGATATTTTCATGTGATTTTTGTCATTGCTTTTGTTTATCTGATATATTACACTTACTGATTTGGGAATATTGAACCATCCTTGCATCCCTGGGACGAATGCCACTCAGTCATTGTGTGTGATCTTTTTAATGTATTGTTGGATGTGGTTTGCCAATATTTTGTTGAGGATTATAGTGTCTATGTTCATCAGTGATACTGGGCTGAAGTTTTCTTTCTTTGTTGTGTCTTTATCTGGTTTTGGGATTAGGATGATGCTGGCTTCATAAAAAGAATTTGGGAGTCTTCCATTATTTTGGATTTATATTTTGATTTCCAAGTCATCTTGAACTTCTTTTCCCATTCACTGAGATAGGAGCTAAGGTTATTTTATCACAACATGACTATGGTCCCCATGTTGCCCTTCCTCATCAAAGTGAAAGGCCCCGTTTCGGGACTCCCCCAGCTCCCAAGGACATCTGGCTCAGATATGCCACCAGACATCAGTGTCTGGCTCAGCGCTCCGTGTCCCACAGCAGCACAGGGCTGCTTGGATGACAGGGCCTTACTTAGCTACCTCTGAATATCTGGTAAGTGACTCCCCTTCTTAAGATTTTTTATTTCATTGTGACAATTTCTTTACATATTTATTTTTCCTCATCAACTTTAAAATCATTTCTGTGCAGTTCCCAAAAACCTAGCATTTAAACTGAAATTAAATACAGACACACCTCATCTTACTGCATTTCACCTTACTGTGCTTCATAGATATTGCAATCTTTTTTATAAACTAAAGGTTTTGTGGCAAACCTGTATCTGGAGCAAGTCCATCAGCATTGTTTTGCCAACAGCATTTGCTTACATTTTGTCTCTGCATCACATTTCGGCAATTCACATAATATGTCAACTGATTTCGTGATTATTATATTTGTTACTGTGATCTGCAATCAGTGATCTTTGAGGTTACTACTATTATTGGTTCAGAGCACCACAAACTGCACTCGTATAAGACCCCACACTTCATTGATAAATGTGTGTGTTCTGACTGCTTCACCTACTGTCCCCCTTCAAGCCTTCCCTATTCCCTGAGACACAACAATGTTGAAATTAGGCCAGTTAATAACCTGAAAAGGGCCTCTTAAGAGTTCAAGTGAAAGAAAGAGTGACAGGTCTCTCACTTGAAATCAAAAGCTGGAATGAATTAGGCTTAGCAATAAAGGCACATAAAAGCCAAGACAGGATAAAAGCTAGGTCTCTTCCACCAAACAATTAGCCAAGTTGCAAATGCAATGGAAAAGTTCTTGAATAAAATGAAAAGTGCTACCCCAGTGAACACACAGATGATAAGAAAGCAAAGCAGCCTTATTTTTCATATGGAGAAAGTTTTAGTGGTCTGGATAGAAGATCAAACCAGCCACAACATTCTCTTAAGCCAAAGCCTAATCCAGAGCAAAGCTCTAATTAACTTCAATGAAGCTTCAGAAGAAAAGCAGAAGCTAGCAGAGTTTGGTTCATGAAGTTTAAGAAAAGAAGCCATCTCCTCAACCTAAAAGTGCACATCTAAGCAGCAAGTGCTGAGCAAGAAGCTGTAGTAGGTTACCCAGCTAAGATAACTACTGAAGGGGACTACGCTAAACAATAGATCGTCAATGCAGACAAAATAGACTCTATATTGGAAGAAGATGCCACCTGGGAATTTTATAGCTAGAGAGGAGCATTCAACAATGCCTAGCTTCAAAGCCTCAAAGTATAGGCTGACTCTCTTTGTTAAGGCTGACTGGGGCTAAGGCAACCAGCGACTTTAAGTTGAAGCCATGGCTCATTTACCCTTCTGAAAATCCTAGGACCCTTAAGAACATGCTAAACCTACTTTGCCCGTGCTCTATAAATGGACAACAGAGCCTGAATGATGGCATATCTGTCTGCAACATGGTTTACTGAATATATCAAGCCCATGTTTAGAAAACTGCAGCTTAGAAGAAAATATTTCCTTCAAAATAGTACTGCTCATTGACACTGCACCTGGTCACCCAAGAGCTCTGATTAATGTTGTTTTCATGCCTGCTAACACAACATCCATTCTGTACTCATGGGTCAAGGAGTAATTTCAACTCTCAAGCCTTAGCATTTAACAAACAGATTCTGTAAGTCTCTAGCTGCCATAATGATCCCTCTGATGGATCTAGGCAAAGTAAATTGAAAGCCTTCTGGAAAAAAATCACCATTCTAGGTGCCAGTAAGAACACCCATGGTTTGTGAAAAGAAGTCAAAGTATCAACATTAACAGGAGTCTGGGAGAGGTTGATTCCAACCCTGTTGGGTGTTGAGGTGTCCAACACTTTGGTGGAAGAAGTAACTGCTGATGTGGTGGAAGTAGCAAGAGAACTAAAATTAGAAGTGAGGCCTAAAGATGTGAGTGAATTGCTACAATTTTATGATAAATCTTTAACAGACGAGGAGCTGTTTCTTGCAGGTTAGCAAAGAGAGATTCTGTTCTTGAGATGGAATCTACTGGTGAAGATGCTGTGAGGATTGCTGAAATGACAGCAAGGATATTAGAATATCACACGAACTCAGTTAATAAAGCAGCAGCAGGTTTGAGAGGATTGACTAATTTTGAAAGAAGTTCCATTGTGGGTAAAACACTGCCAAGTGGAATCTTATGCTACAGGGAAATCGTTCGTGAAAGAAAGAGTCAGTGGATGCAGCAAACTTTATTGCTGCATTTTGAGAAACTTGAACAGCCACCCCAGCCTTCAGCAGGTGCCACGGGGGTCGGTTGGCAGCCATCGACTTTGAGGAAAGACCCTCCACCAGCAACAAGATTACAACTTGCTGAAGGCTCAGATGATGGTTAGCAATAAAGTATATTTATATTAAGGCATATACATCATTCTTAGACACAATGCTATTTCACACTTAATACACTACAGTATATTGTAAACATAATTTGTATATGCACTGGGAAACCAAGCAGTGTATGTCGCCACTTCATAGCGACATTTGCTGTATTGTGGCGGCCATGGAAAAAAAAAACACAATGTCTTTAATGTACACCTGTGTGCACCTGTACCCGGGAGGACCGTCACAGCTTCCAGTCACATCTGTGCACAGTAATGACCCAGACAGGGAAGATCTTCTAACTAATCACAGGGCTGGAGGTGTCAGCCACACACCCCCAGAGGTGTGCCCTGGAAGTTCCACCCCTGCATGAATCCCTTTCAGTGGGCAGCTGCAGCGTTCCTGGGCAGAGAAAATTGAGCCAGCATTCTTGGGCAGTTGGAGCATCATGTCTCCCCATCCTACAGCTCAACTGGCAAAGACACTCCATGAGTCAGAAAGGGAAGCTTAGCAGGAGCACACTATTAGTCAGTTTCTCAAAGGCTGAGAATTAGTTCAGGTTTTTGCTTAGTTTAATAATCAGGGACCATAGTTTAGTGTGAAAAACTCATTTCCTTTCAAATAACCCACTACTATTTCTTCTAAATTTAATTCCTTAGAAATCTGATTGGCAATGCTGTTAAAAATCATTTTTAATTTCACGTTGAGGTATTGTCTAACTGTGGTGCTTTAAATAAAGTCTAAGAACTTTTTTTTATACTTTTCTGCCAACGGTGTTAACAACCCAACTGAAATCAGGATGGTCAATGTACACTCTGAAACCAAACCCAACCCAACCCAGCCCAAACAAAGCAAAACCTCATTTTTTCCAGGTTGCCTAATCAGTGCATATTAATTATAGAAAATTTGGGAACTGCAAACATTCATATTGTATGCATGAACATCATGTATGTCCCTCAGCCATCAGCAGCTGCTGCTGGAGTTTTGTGTCTTTCATGTCTTCCTCTTCAATATTTTGTCTATGCGCTACACAAATAATGTTTTATTTTATAAAATTGTAATTATAGTTCATAACACTTTAGAAGTCTTTTTTTTAAACTCCATGTATTATGAACATTGTTAAAAGAAAAAACATGATTTGTTTTGCCTTCAAATTATTCCATCTTTGGTTATACTACATTCCTTATTTTCTGAATATTTTTACTTTCAATAGAGTCTTTAGTTCACCAAAAGAAGGTAGTGCCATCAAAAGCGCCACACAACATTTTGGGGAACATGGCGTGGCACCGGCAAGAGCCTTATACAACACCAGGGGAAAACTGTGCAGCGCCTTGGAGAACCCTGCCCAACCTTTACGAGAGTGTGAAGTAGTGCTTGGAAGAGCCTCACACAACCCTTTGAAAGCACTCTGCAGTGCCTGTCAGAGCCCCACACATCATTTCGAGGAGCCAGGTGCAGAACCTAAAAGAATGCACACATGCCTGAAAAAGCCCCAAGCAACACCTTGGAAAGCACCTTGCAGTGTCCTCCAGAGCTTCATGCCACACCTTGGGGGAGCCCAGAGCAGCACCTGGGAGAGCTCAGCACTCTTGGGAAGGCCTGCACATCTCCTGCCAGAGTCCCCCAAAGTGCCTCCTGGGATAGCCAGGCACAATTCCCAGGAGAACCCTAGCACCCCCAAAAGGGCCCTGTGTGACACCTTGGGAAGTCTTGTGCAGTGCTTGCTGGAGCCCCACACAACACCTGTAGGAGACCAGCTCAGTGCTTGCGAGAGGCTTGCACAACACCCGAGACAGCCCTGAGCAGTGCCGTGCAACAGTCCCACAGAGCACCTTCCAGAGCTGCACACAACACTTTTTTCAGTCCAGTGTGGTGCCTGGTAGAGCCTGGAGCTGTGCCTGGAAGAACACTAGAGCCTGGGGCAACACCTTGGGAAGCCCCATGTAGTGCCTGTCATCACTCTAATGTAACACATTGAGGAGCCCAGTGCAGTACCAGGGAGAGCCCTGCACAATTCCTGGGAGAGCCACAAGCAGTGCCTAGAAGAATCCTGCATAACACCTTGGGAAGCCCTGTGCAGTGGCTGTCAGAGGCACACGACATAATTTGGGAAATATGTTGTAGCACCTGGAATAGCCCTGCACAGTGCCTGGAAGAGTCACGAGCAGTGCCTGGAAGAAAACTGTGCAACGCATTGAGAAGCCACACTTATTGCCAGCCAGATTCCCCATGCAACACCTTGGAAAGCCTGATGTAGGATCTCAGAGAGCACTGCACGCTGCCTGGGACAGCACCAAGCAGTGCCTAGAAGACCTCTGTGCAACACCTTGGGAAGCCCTGTGCAGCACCTAGGAGAGCCTGCACAGCACCTGGGAGAGTGCCCAGCAGTTCCTGGAAGAGGCCTGTGCAGCAGGGAAGCCCACAAGAGCGCTTGACAGAACCCCATGCAACACCTTGGGGAGCCCAGTGCAGTGCCTCAGAGAGCCCCACAATGCCTGGGTGAGCCTCCAGAAGTCCCTTGAAGACTTTTGCACAACATGATAGGAAGCCACTCACAGAACCTGCCAGAGCCATGCACAACACCTTAGGGAACCTGGTGCAGTGCCTGGGAGAGTCCTGCACAACTCTCGGTGAGCCTCCTGCAGTGCCTTGAAGAGTGTTCCAAAACTCATTAGGAAGTCCTGTGCAGCACCTGCCAGAGACCCACAAAATGTCTTGGGGAGTTTGTTGAAGCACCTGGGAGAGCTGTGCCCAATGCCTGGAAGATCCATGAGGAGTGCCTGGAAGAACACTGTCCAACACATTGAGAAGCCTTGCACATTGCCTGCCAGATTTCCATGCACCATCTTAAAGAGCCTGGCATAGTGTCTAAAAGAGTTCTGTGCAACTCCTGGGACAGCCCTGAGCAGTGCCTAAAAGGGCCCTGAGAAACACCTTAGAAAGCCCGGTGCAGCACCTGGGAGGGTTTCACACAGTGCCTGGGAGAGTCCCAAGCAGTGCCTAGTACAGCCCTGCACAACACCATGGGAAGCCTTGTGCAGTGACTGCCAGAGGCCCAGAAAGTATTTTTGCGGAGTATGTTAGAGCACCTGGAAGAACCCTGAACAGCCCCTAAAAAAGCCAAGAGCAGTTCCTGAAAGAGACCGGCATGACACATAGGAAAGCCTCCTACAGTGCCTGCCAGCGCCCTATCCAACATCTTGGGTAGTCCTGTATAGTGCCTGGGAAACACTGCACAGCACCTACAAATGTCTCCCCCCACCCTCCACCCCCCGCTAAAACCTGGGAGAACACCAAACAGTGCCTACAAGAGCCCTGTGCAAACCCTGGGAATCCTGGCGCAGCAGCTGGGAGAGCACTGCAGAATGCCTAGAAGAGCCAGGAGCAGTGCCTGGAAGAGATCAGAGCGTACCTAGGAAAGCCCCCCTGCAGTGCCTTCCAGAGCACCAGGCAACATTTGGTGAACCAGGCACCGCGCCCGGGATAGCCCCAAACAATGCCTGGGAGAGCCTTTACCAGTGCCTGGAAGAGCCCTGTGCAACACGTAGGGAACCCTGTGCAGCCCCTTTGAAAGCCCCATGCAATACCTTGGAGAGCCTGGTGCAGCTCCTGAAAATGCCCCCTGAAACACCTGTGAGGGTACAAAGCACTGCCTGGAAGAACCCTGCGTAACATCTTATGAAGCCCTGTGCAGTGCCTGCCAAAGCCCCATAGTGCATCCTGGGGCTCTTTGGGGAGCCTGATGTGCAGCCTGGAAGAGCTCCTCAAAAAGGCCTGGGAGAGCCCTGAGCAGTGCCTGAAAGAACCCAGTGTAACATCTTCGAAAGCTGCATGCAGCTTCAGCCATAGCTCCATGCAAAACCTTGGGGAACCCAATGCAGCAAGTAGGACAAGCACGCATAATGCCTGGGAGAGCCCTTCGTAGTGTGTGGAAAAGCTCTGCACCAAGCAAATTGCAAAGCCCCTCAAAGTGCCTGCAAGAACCCCACACAACACCTGTGGAGCTTGGAATAGTGTCTGGGAGAGCCCGTACGACGTCTGAAAGAGATCAGCAGATACCTTGGAAAGCCCCACACAGTGCTTTCCAAAGACCCACATGACATTTTGCCGAGCCCGGTAAAGTGCCAAAGATAGCCCTGAATGATACTCGAGACCTCCCTTACCAGTACCCAAAAGAGCCCTCCTCGACACCTCTGGAAGTCCTGCTCAGGGCCTATTACAGCCTCACACAACACATGTGGGAGCCCAAGAGCCTTGCACGACACCTGAGAGGGCCATGAACAGTGTTTTGTAGGGCTCTGTGCAAAGAAGGTATGGAGAAGCCTCATGCAGCGCCTGTCAGAGCCCCACGTGACACATTGGGGAACCTGGTTCAGTGCCTGGAAGAGCCCCGCACAACCTTGGGAAGCCCTATACAACACATTGGGGAGTCCAGTGCAGTGCCCGGGAAGACCTTGCACAAAACCTGAAAGAGCAGTGCCTAGAAGAGTCCTGTGAAAAACTTGGGAAGCCTGGTTCTGCACCTGAGAGAGTCCTGAGCACTGCCCGGAAGAGATCAGAGCATGCCTTGGGAGGCCCCACACAGTGCCTCTCAGTGCACCACACAACACCTTGGGGAGAGCACCACGCAGCAATCTGAGAAGCCAGTTATTGTGCCAGGGATAGCCGCGCCCCACATCTGGGACAACCAAAGCAGTGCCTGGATAGGTCCTGTGCATCACCTTGGGAAGCCTCATTCAGTTCCTGCTGGAGCCCCACACAAAATTTGGGGATCCTGGTGCAGTGCCAGGGATAGCCTAGCACAATACCCAGGACAGCCATGAGCAATGCCTGGAAAATCCCTGCCCAAAACATTTGCAAGCCTGGTGCAGAGCCTGCCAGAGCCCCATGCAACACTTGTCAGAGCTTGGTGTGCTGCGTGTGAGAACCTTGCACAACACATGGGAGAACCCTGAACATGTTCCATAAAGTCCTTTTGCACCACCCTGCAAAGCCCTACGGCAGTGCTGGTCAGAGCCCCTTGGAATACATTTGAGAGCCTGATGCTTCTCCAAAAGAGCCGCGCACACTTTGAAATGCCCAGCACAGCATATGCCACAGCCTCGTGCAACATTTTGAAAATCCTGGTGCAGTGCCCAGGGAAGCCCCAAATGATGAAGGGGAGAGCCAGGAGCAGTGCTTGGAAGAGTGGTGCACAACACCTCGAGAAGGCCCATGCGGCACCTGCCGCCTGTCAGAGACCCAAACAACACCCTAAGTTATCCGCCCTTTGCACTAGGTCTTGCACGCAACACTTTGGGGAGCCTGGTGCAGCACCTGAAAGAGCCTCCCAAAACACATGTGAGAAAGCCAAGCACTGCCTGGAAGAATGCTGTGCAACAGCTTATGAAGCCCCAAGCAACACATACAAGAGCCCCATGCAACATCTTGGGGAGCCCAGAGCAGTGCCTTGGAGAACCTTATACCAAACCTGGGAGAGAACCAAGCAGTGCCTAGAAGAGTCCTGTGCAAGACCTTATGAAGTCCTATGCATCACCTGCCAGAGCCCCACAAAAATAATTACAGGAGTTTGTTGCAAGATGCCTGGGAGAGCCCTGCAAAAGCCTGGAAATGCCACAAGACGTGCCTGGGAGAGCTACAAGATGTGCCTGGGCGACCATCGCACAACACCTTGACAGCCTTTGTGCATTGCCTGCCAGATCCACATGCAACTCTTGGAGAGCCTGGTACAATGCCTTGAACTCCCCACAATGCCTGGAAGAGCCTAGAGCAGTGTCTAAAAGAGCCCTGTGCAACCTTGAGAAGCCTCAGACAACACCCACCAAAGCTTCACACCGCACCTTGGGGAGCCCAATGCAGCACCTTGGAGAGCCTTGCACAATGCCTGGGAGAGCTCCAAGAAGTGCGCGGTAAAGCCCTAGCCCTGAGCATCACCTTGGGAAGCCTAGTGCAGCACCTTGGAGAGCCTGGAACAAGGAATGGGAGAGCCCTGAGCAGTCCCCACCCTTTGCAGCACCTTGGGACTCCCAGTGCAGTGCCTGTCAGAGTCCAATGAAACATATTGATGAGCCCTGTGCAGTGCCTTAGGGAGCTTCCCATAATGCATGGGAGAGCCCTGCAGAACACTTGGGAGAGCAGTGCCTGGAAGTGTCCAGTGCAACACCTTGGGGAGACTAGTGTGGAGCTGTCCTGGCTCCTTTTAATGTCAATGACATTAAGAAATCAGAGTGTAAGCCTTGTGGAGTACTAACTGCTAAGCCATGGGTCACTTTTGTAAAATGATTTCATTGATACAATAAAATGCGTTGAGTGTTTACATTGATTATTCCAGCTCAAATTTATGGCTATGGGTTTGTTTGTTTGTTTGTTTGTTTGTTTGTTTTAACCTTTTTAGTTTTACATTCTCAGCGCTACCCCTTACAGGACAGTCCAGGTGCAGATCCTGCTGCCCTGGGCTCTATGCTCAGAGCCTTGGCAACTCCATGGGCTGTGTGGTGCCTTCTGCTGCAGATGCTTCTCCAGGACCCAACATGGGCCAGTGCTGTCTTACTGCTTCCACAGGATGGAGGCAGACAAGGGTGGCAGCAGAGAGAGAATAAAGGGGTACACCGAGTAGTGCCTGTCAGAGTCCAATGAAACATATTGATGAGCCCCGTGCAGTACATTAGAGAGCTTCCCATAATGCATGGGAGAGCCCTGCAGAACACTTGGGAGAGCAGTGCCTTTCCAGGTGCCTTTCTAAGCTCATTTCCTTTAAAATAACTCACTACCTTTTCTTCTAAATTTAGTTCCTTAGAAACCTGATTGGCATAGTATTATAAAAATCTAAGCCAATTTTAATTCCACTTTGAAGTATTCATCTAAGTGTGGCACTTTAAATGTAATCCAAGAACATTTATTCTTTTATCCTTTTCTGGCAGGAATGATAAAAACCTAACTGAAACCAGGATGGTCAAAGTACACTCTGAAAGCAAACCACACCAAAGCAAGACCAGTCTTTTTTCAGATTGCCTGGTCAGTTCACATTCGCAGTGGGAAATCTGGATACTGCAAAGATATTTTTGGAAAAAGGAATGGAGCATCACACATAGTCAGTCTCCCATCCGTCAGCAGCCACTGCTGACACCGTGTCTTTCAATTCTTCCTTTTCAATATTTTTGCCTTTGTATTATACAAATGTTTTATTTTACAAAACTGTAATCATATTGTTACGGAACCTGCCAGTGCTGTTCGAGAACACTCAGTGGGGTGCTATTGCTTGCCACCTAAAGGCAAAACACTGAAGTCAGAAGTTTCGTGGAAAAGGATAGGAGTTGTTTATTTAAAGGTCATACAGCTTTGGAATATTGGCAGGTTTCTGCCTCAGAGCCCTGCTCCCTTTAATACACCCAAAGACTAATAACCCTGCCACCCTCTGCTAGGCCTGAACCATTTCAAAATGTGGTACTTAAAAGGTCCCTCCTTTAGAGTCTGCGTGCACCAGCCCAAATCCTTCTCGCAGTGCCAGTTCACTCCTCCAGAGCTGCATTTCCTCTGGCTGTTGGCTCACCAGTGTGCCTGTGTGCTTGGCCAGGCGGGTCCCCACTGTGCAGCCAGCACTGTCGCTGCCTTCTCTGCTTCAAGAGGTGCTCTGGAACGTTGCTAGACCATGAGGTCTCTGGGGTCCACTGGCCTGGGAATGCTCAGGCCTCCTGTGGCCCATCAGGCTAGCCAAGGGAAGGGAAAGACTTTATGTTTGCCAACATGCTCCATCTTAAAACCTTGGCCCAGAAATCCCTGTGAGCAGGAGTGCCATGTTTTTTCCCAAGGTGCCTCAGTGTCTGCCACTTTTGTCAGCTTCCCAGTGTCTTTGAGCCTCTTCTGTCTACCATTTTGCAAAAGGAGGCAGAAGTTTTCTATCTGTGCAGAGATGCACAGCATCTGTTTGTCTGGGGTGGGCTACCTGCCCCCACAGCCCACGCAGCTGTTGTATGAACTCTACCCTGGCTATGTCACAAGTGGCTCTGCTGCCAGGGCAGTGCGTGTTCACAAAGCCACTTTGCCTTTGTTTGAAGTTGACCCCCAGCCACAGCCTCCTTCCACAGCCCTGTGCTTTGGGTGCTTGGTTGCTGTTTTCAATCCGCCACCCTTGGTGCTCCTGCAACCCTCTCCCTTCTGGGAGGGAGTGCAGCTTTGGTGCCAGATCCAGGTTTCTCCCTCATTAGGGTCTCCCCCACCTCCCAGCCATTTGGTCTGACCATCCTGTTACAATATTGCACAACTCTTTAGAAGGCTTTAAAAAACAACAACATATATTTATATTGACCCATTAAAACCCATGTTAAAACCCATGATTTGTATGACTATAAATTATTCCATCTTTGGGTTGTACTATATTCCTCATTTCATGAATATTATTTTTTTTATTTTCAATCTAGTCTTCTCCAACAGGAAAATAAGCTAAAAGTGTCTCTCTCTAGTGACAGTTTTACCATGCGAGTGTACTGGGACTATTTCTTCTGGACTGTATATCTGTTATGGACACTTACATGGCTTGGATGTATAGAAATTGAACAGATAGAATAAAATACGAATATGAAGTAGGATCACAGATATGAAGATTCTGCTTGTCTAATTTTAAATGCGTTCCACTCAATCACCATACAGTGGCTTGTATTAGTTTTCCATTGTCATATAGCAAATGCCCACAATTGTAGTGGCTTAAAGCAAGACTCATTATCTCACAGTTCCCACAGGTTGCAAGCCTTGGCAAGCTCCACTGGGTCCCTGCTCAGTGCCTCACAGAGCAGCAGTCAGTGTTCCCCAGGTTAGCATTCCTTTCTGGAGATTATGGAAAAAATGCCCCTGAGCTTATTCGGATATCAGTAGAATGCATTGCATTGTGATGCTCTCCACGTGGTCCTTCAGTCTTTAAGTCCATGATGGTGGGTCTGGTTCTTCTCTTGCTTTAAATCTCTCTCATTCCTCCGTTTTTAAAGGTTTATGTGATTGCACGGGACTACTTGCATAATAAAGCACAGTCCTCCTGTATTTGTTGCCTAGAGTTGCTGCAAGAAATGACCACAAAGGGGCAGTGTTGTGGGCTCCAAGGCATGTTGCCTTGTTCACCTATGCATGAGCCTTCCTGTGCTCACATACTTGCAAATGGTCCAGTGTGGGGCCTCACAGCAGGAAGAATTAGTTCTTTGTGGCATCCCACTGGAAAATAAGTCACGACCCTTTACCCGTGAAGCTTCTGCAGGGGGTTCAGTTGTGCAATCAACTCAGAAGCACTTGAGCACCTCTCAAAAGCTGCTGGCCTCTGAGGTTCTGTAGGTAAGGAAGAAACCATAGCTATGGTGCTTGTGTGATGCTTTGCAAGCTTCCGTGGCCCTCAATGACCTCACTGCCCAAAGAAAGGTTTTCCTTGCTGATATGAGTTTTTCCTTTCCCCTGCCTCCTCCTTGGTGCCCAAGGCTTTGCTCCACCACCGCTGAAGCCTAGTTGAAAAAGGTAAGCTCAGAGCCCCTGGCCATTTCCCTGGGGTCAAAGGAACCCCCCCACCAAAAAAAATGAGGATAGAATAATATTTGAAATTGCTTGTTTGTCTGATTTGAAATATTTATGTTGTCCCCCAAAATGGGAACAAAAATGTTTAGGGAATAGAAAACAATGAGAAACAAAATACGATTAACTGTGGGGCATTTATTGTGTATGTGTATGTGTGTCGGTGATATTTGTGGGGGGCTGTTGTGTGTGGAGGGTATTATTTCTGTGTATAATGCATTTTTGTGTAATGTATTTGTGAGATACTTGTATGTGATATTTGTAAGGTAATGTTTGTGTGTGTGATGGGATTTTGTGTGTGATGTGTGTATACATATGTGTGAATGTGATCTTGTACATGCATGGTTTCATCTGTACCTGTGTGTGTGTGATATCATCTCTACGTTCACAGGATCAAGCCAGCAGGCTCACTACTTTAGGCCCAACCATTTCTCCAGAGGTCAGCTGCAAGTGGGTGAGGGGTTAATGAGTTATTTTTAAACAGGGTTTGTGATTCTGCCAATTTCTGAAGGTTACAAGTAACTTCACTTTCTCTGGAAGGGTTCTGTCTCGCTGCAGGCCCCATGGGCATCAGAGGCATAGCTCCTCGTAATCATGTAGGAATAGGAAGGGGGTTAACACTTCCTTTTGTGACAGAGTCGTGGTTTTCTCCTTGCTCGCACTTCTACTGGGACTTCTGAGACACAACGAGTAGAAACCATCGTGCCCTCAGCCTGGCCCCACCCCAGACTCTGCCACTAAACGGTCACCTTCACTTCAAGTCATGAGCAGGTGGCCACGAATTTTTCTTTGCTGTCATTGAAACCAAGGTGACCCTATGTTCTGATTTACCTGGGATAATCCCATTTGGCACTTGCTCCCAGCCCTGACCAGGTGGCCACTCTGAGAGAAGCTTGTCATTGGTCATTATGTTAAATCCCACTATAGGCTCTTCCCATACACAATTTTAGTACTTTCTTTTGGTAGCCAACAGGAGATAATTAGGCCAAGCTCACCTCCTAAGAGTAGAAAGGTATTTAAGACTCTGAGTTGAACACTTTTTCTCTCCCATCCCTAGCAGGACAAATTCTCTTCACTGTTCAATAACATAAAACCCCAAATATGCACAGAACGTTGTAACGCAAGAATACTAACATAAGTTTGAATCTCTTAACCTTTCCATACTCAATTATAAATGTTCCAAAGTTGAAATAAGCTTTGTTGCTTAACAAAGGGATTTATCATTCTACTTACCACAAATTACAACACAGATTCAGGGAGAAACAGAAAATTCAAATACACATATAACAAGTACAGATGCTGAACTACAAATTTGAAATTTTCTATTAAAATATCAGGCTCTGGTGGCTTTATTGGTTAATGCTACCTAATGTTTTTAGAAAAAAAATAATACCAACCATGAACAATCTCTTTGAGAAAACAGAGAAGGAAGTAACACTTCCCAACACCTTCCATGAGTCAGTACACGACGCCAAAACCAGACAATGTCATCACAAAAGAATATCATAAGCCGATATCATTCATGAATGTGGACGCAAACACCATTAACAATATACTAGTAAACACATTCAGTTTTATACACACACACACACACACACACACACACACAGAGGATTATACAATGTGACTGAGGGTTATTCCAGGAATGTAAGTTTGTTTTGACATCTGCAAATAAATTAATAAGAATATTAGTACATTAAAGGAAAATAAACATGAACATGTCATACCAAAAAACACATGATATAATAACACATCTATTTATAATAAAAAATTCAAAACCTAGGGGGAAAAAAAGAACAACACCCTGAACCTGATAAAGAGCACTGTTGAGACTTAGAACTAATCCATACTTAATTCATACTGAATGCTTTATCCCTAAAGTAAGGCCACGCAAAAATATCCTCTCCAAACATGTACTCCACATGTTACACGAGCTCCGACCAGTGTAGTAAAGCAAGATTTAAAAAAGCTAATAGGAAAAATAAGATGGCTTAGGAAAATGGTAAGATACAAAACCAATATAAAAAAATCAATTATATTGTATGCACTAGCAATAAAAAACCTGAAAATGACACTAAGAAAACTTTACTATCACAATAGCATTAAAAATAATACAATCATGAAATAAGTGCAAAATCTGCCTACTTAAACCTGCAAACTATTGCAGAGAGAAATTAAACACAATCCAAATAAATGGAAAGATTCATAATATTTATGGATTGGAACATGCAATATTGTTTTGACAGAAAATTGGTCTCAAATTGAGCGACATACATATTATGTCCCCCAGCAAGATCTTCTCTTTAAGGAGATAACAAACTGGGCAAAAAAATGTGCATGGAAATTCAGAAGACTTGAGAGTGGGTAAAATAATAAAAAAAAAACCAAATTAGAGAATTTACACAATCTGATTTGAAAACTTACTATAAAGCTAGAGTAATCAAGTATTTGGGACTGGCATAAAAATACAGGCATAGATCAAGGAAAGAACAGAAAATGCTAGAAATAAAACTTCTACATTTCTGAACAAAGGATTTTAAAAAAAAAGGCACCCAGGTAACTCAATAAGGAGAAATGAGAGTATTTCAAGAATTGGGTAACCCTATGCCCCCCCCCAAAAAGAACCAAATGTCTTGCTTCATATTGTATACAAAAAATACTCAAAACTGCTTATAGACCTAAAATTTCAGACCTAAATTATAACAATTTAAAAAGAAGACAAAATAAAATAATCTCTATAATCTTGAGTTTGGTGATATTTTCTATACTAGGACACAAAAATAATTATTAAAGTAAGCAACACAAAGTTAGACTTCATCCAAAAAGTCGATTTAGATTTTTCCTCTAAAATGAATGGAAATGAAAATTTTCCATTTTCACTAATAACTTTATTGATTTGGATATTCTGAGTATGTTGGCCATCTCCCGTGTGGTATAACAGTGATATTTCTCAAATAATGACTCAATTTGCTCACTATACACTTCAACAAGTCTACCTGACCATGGGGTGGGGACAGTTAGAAAACTTGGGGTCTAAAAGCTCTGCCTAAAATTGGTGGCCCCTCACCTCTTGACAAGGTGTCCAGAGTGCACAGCCTTGGTCCCCATTGCCAATAGGGCCAGGCTCTGTGCTGGTGTGCCAAGGGCTCAGGGGGCCCCTCTGCACCCTCCCTCCTGGACACTCAGGGAGGCTTCCTTTGTCCTACAGAAGCCTAGATGTCGGCGTTGGCTGAGTGCCCACCCAGGAGCCCCTCTCCAAGATTCTCATCATGGCTGCAGAGTGAGCCATGGAAAACCCACTACTGAACTCTCTGTGTGGTAGCAGCTAAAATGTGCCATCTCAAGAGCCCCACAACACCCTCCCAGAAGGCAGGAGGCCCAGAATGTGCCATCCTCACCATCATCCTTATGAAGGGGCTCAGTGAGGAGCAGGCAGTCCAGGGTGAGGGCTCCCTCCTGCCAAACCCACTTCCAGAACCTAAACAGGAGGTGATTCTGTGCTGGGCCAAGTGAGCCTCAGCATCCCTCAGGGTTGAACCAGGATCAACTTGTCCCCGGTCCCCAGTGGGGAGCTCAGCTGCTTCCCATTGAGGGAGAAGCAGACATTTCTCCAGAGTCCCTGTGACCACGGTGCCTGTTGACATGGAGCTTGGGAGTAGGCTGGTCCAACAGGCATTTCAAATGAAAGAATGGTGCATTTACTCAGTTCAGGAGCCATATTTTAAAATTCATTCAAAGTTTTCTAACACATGTGTTACTCAAAGAAGAAAGTGAATTCAAAATGGGCTTGGTGCAATGTTGTTGCTCCTGTTTACTAGCAATGTTGGTAAGTTCATGAGTTTAAGTGACTTTTAAGGAAATGTTCCAGCACTTTTTAGGAAGTTTTAAAGGAACTACTGTAATGGCAATTTTAATGGCAATACACTTTGAACTCAGCCTTGGTAAATTTTAAACCTTCGGCTGTTTCAGTGGAGGGCTGGCAAGGAGCTCTTCTCCTGTTGCCACCACCTGAGCCACGTGGTGCTGGCCTGTTCTTCAGGCTCCCAACTGGATGGCACAAAACCTGCTCAGGAAGCCAGAGAGGGCAGCCAGGGACTTGAAGGTGTCTCCTGGTGAACACGCAGGGCTGCCGGCCTGAGATGACCACCCCAGGAAGCCAGGGGAGCAAGTGTGCTGGGCGACAGTCCGCCAGCACCTCAGAACGTGACTTCCTGTGGAGATGGGTCTCTGCAGATATCACTAGTGGCCTCGGCATGAGATCACCCTACATTATCTGGTGGCCCTAATGAGAGTGCTGTTAGCAGAGACACGGGGAGGAAGGCACATGCACGTGGGGTGGCCCTTGAAGATGGAGGAAGAGTTTAAAGTGACACAGCCACAGCCCAGGGACACCTGGGGCACCAGAAGCCAGAGAGGGGAGGAAGGTCCCCCTGGAGTCTGTGGAGGGGGGGCAGCCTGCTGTCACCTTAACTTGGGACTTCTGGCCCCAGAGCAGAGAGAGGACTTGGGCTGTTTGAGCTGGCAGCGTGTGGTCCTTTTTCCCTTGGGCCCAGAAAACAAGCAGTGTCCTTCATACAAATGCAGATGCCAGCCAACAAGCAGAGCCACTACGTGGTCACTGTGGAAGGACACACACCTTCCAGCTGGGAGTGGGGTTTTAATCACTGGAGGGTAGGTGGCAGTTGTCCAGGTCTAGTGGACAGGAGCCGGGGTGCAGTGTCCCACAGGAAGGGCTGTCCAACACATGACCTGCATAAAACATGCAGTTGCTCCGAGAAGGGGAATCTCTCAGCTTGGTAAGACCCTATGCCACTATGTAAGGTGATTTTTTAAGGGTAGACTGAGCTGACTTCCTGTTATTAAACAGCACACCCTTGATCTCAAACGTTAGTTTGAAGACACCCAAGAAGAGTCTTCTTGAAGGGCACAGACTGTGAGAGACCAAAGATTGAGTGAGAAAGTCCCCTTTATAAAAGTATTCAGCTAACAAGTGATGAAGGAATGATAGAGTCGAGTATCACCACTTATTACTAAGTATCATCAGTTGTTAACATCATAAAAAAGAAAAATAACCAGATATCATGTGTCTCCTGATAGAACAGCATACTACCACCTATAAAGTGGCCCTGTAAACAGAAAAAAAATAAAACCAGAATTCAATCAGGCATCCAGACTCAACTGTCACTTTGCAGAAAGTATGAACACTGTTTGAGTACATCAAAGACATACAACTTGCAAAAATCAGTCCCTGTGAAACTTTGCAAATTTAACAACCTGGTTTCTTTAGCAAACACATGGAGAAGGAGAACCGGAGGGGGAGCCTGTGAGAGACAAGGCGCTTAGGAGACATGTCTGCCAGTTACAATGTGGAAACCTCACTTGGATCCTGATCCAAAAACACTATTTAAAAATTTACTACACTTTTGAAAACATTAATTGGATATTATTAATATTGACCAATTACTGTTAACTGTGTTTGTGATGAAGGTATTATAATGATTTTTAAGGGTTTTTATCTTTAGAGATACGTAGGTGGATAGATGAAATGGTATGGTGAACCTGGGGTTGGCGTTCCAATACAAGGGGAGCAGGGAGAGTGAGTAGAATTATAAATGCAAGTAAAGTGGCTATAAATTGTCCATACACAAGCTGGTTGCTGGATGACTGGGAAGTCATTATAATATTCTACTTACTTCTCTATAATTTGAAAAGTCCAATAATAAAACGTGTAGAAAATAATTAGTTTCACCCAAATGCTCTCCTTTTAGTCTATGGTTTGTAGTTAAGTTGTTAAGTGAGAAATTATTCTTTTCTTGTACATTGGTAACTAAAATCCCCAGGTAAGACCCATCTCTTTATAAATCATACTTTACAATAGAAATATCCATAATCTCTTTTCTAAATCATCAAGAAAAATTAAAGGTTGCACACACATAAAAAGCAACTCTGGTTGGATGTTTTAAGATAACATAAGAAAGAGATAAGAGATAAGCTGTTCCTCTAACTTATGAACAGAAAAGAAACAATCTGACCAAAAAGTGGGCAGAGGATGTCAAGAGATGTTTCTCCAGAGAGGATGTTCAGATGGTCTTCAGCCATTTGAAGAGCTGCTCAACATCACTCATCATCAAGGAAATGCAAATCAAAACCACAATGCGATACCACCTTCTACCAGTCAGAATAGCTATTATCAAAAGGTCAAAAATGCTAAGTGTTGGTGAGGATGTACAGAAAAGGGAACCCTTATGCACTATGATGGGACTGTAAATGGTGCAGCTTCTATGGAAAACATGGAGATTTCTCCCAAAACTAAAAGTAGACCTAACATATGACTCAGCAATTCTATTCTGGGTATTTGTCCAAAGAAGAGAAAACCCCTAGGTTCATTGTAGCATTATTTACAGCTGCTGAGATATGAAAGCAACTTAGGTTCCCATCAATAAAAATATATATATAGCCTTGGCCAGTGTGGCTCAGTTCATTGGAGCATCATCTGTCCTGTGAACCTAAAGTTTAAAGGTTCACTGCCTGGTCAGGGCACCTACCTAGGTTACAGCTTCTATCGCAGGTCAGGGCGCATGCAGGAGGCAGCCTATTGGTGTTTTTCTCTCCCTTCCTCTCTCTCTGAAACCAATGAAAAAGTGTCCTGAAGTGAAGATTATGTGTGTGTGTGTGCGTGTGTGTTTGTTTATGTACATGTATATTGTATTTATATGTATGCATATAAAGATGATATGACACACACAAAAACAATACATGCATACACACATCTGAAATATTGTTAGGCAATGAAAAAAGATCAAAATCTGCCACTTGCAACAACCAAGATGGACCTAGGGTGTATCATGCTCAGTGAAATATGTCAGACAGAAAAAAAATAAATACTATGAATTCGCTGATACATGGGATTTTTTAAAAGTCCAAATACACAAACCAAAACAGGAGCACACTCCTAGAAACAAAGAACCAACTGATGGTGCCAGAGAGGAGAGGAAGTGGAGGGAGGGGCAAAAAGATGAAAAGAAATATAATCAATAATAGTGTGATAACTTTGCACAAGGACAGACAATGACTAGACTTAGTGTGGTGAGTTCATACTAGGTATATAAATGTCTAATCACTATATGTTACACTTTAAACTAGTATTAAAAATATCAATTATACTGTTAAAAATATACAGTGTGAGAAATTTTAAGCTCATCCAATTTTTTAGTCATTTAACAATAAATGGAATTAAACCAAAACCATACATAAAGAAAAAAAATGTCAAGATTCTAAAGTACAAGGCTGTCTTAAAAGTCAGTGAGAAGTAAATGAAGCAACTACCTTCTGACTGCTTTTTCTATTAACTTCCTATTAAAAGGAATCCTTTATTCCCTCATTAAACTCATTTTCTTTTTCAAATTCAAGTCCCCCCTCCTTTTATGACAATCATACACATGCAGGAAATACAAACAAAACTAAAAATATATTCAAAACTGCAATAAAACCACTCAAAATTCACTACCCTGAAATAATTACTTTTAATATTTCAGTAAACATATTTCTAAAATTTCTTATACATACTGTAATGCAGGAGCCCCAGAACAGAGAGCTGCTTAAGTGTTCATGATATTAAAAAACAAACAAACAAACAAACAAACAAAAAACAACCACCTGGAGAACGAGCAGATGTGGACATGCCATTCATTACTCACACTACAGGAGAGTACACCAAAGGCCGTGCACCTCCTCTCATCTGAGGCTCATTATAAGGGGTCCCAAGCAAAGTCAACATGGGTCCAGGCTGCACAAACCTACATGTGGCCCAGGGCTACATTACATCCATGTGCACATGCAGATGGAAAATGTCAAGAAGCAGTCACAGGACAAGAAGCCGCTCCCCAAAACAGATAATAATAATAAGGGAGTTACAATCCATTCCCAAAATAATACACATACCTTCTGACCAGGGCCGCTCTGGCCAGACCTAGTCACAGGTGGCGGGAGAGGAGAGCCATGTATTGATACCACACATACATACACAAATATAAAAAAAGGAAAGTAGAAATATTATTTGGAAACCTTTTTTCACTCAACAGTATTGGAGAGAACACCTATGTCAAGCATTGCTAAACACTATTATTTTTAATGGTCACATTGCTCTTGAGTGGATAGCTATACCACAACTGATCTAACCAAGCTTTATTTAAACCTTAACCATACAACCATGAATATCCCTGTGCCACTTACTTAAACTACTACCTCGGAGCCTTAACACTATCTATCCTCTGATGAGCTCTGAGATACCAGAGCTGTAGATCTGCAAACTACATTTCCCATACTCCCTCATGAGGTGACTTCCTGTTAGGGTTCTTCCAGGTAAAGCAGGAGACACTTTGGGTGTTCCCACCTCTTGGCCACCATGGATAAGCTGCAATGAACATAAGGATGCATATATCTTTGAGAATAAATGTTTTTGGCTTTTTTGTGTAGATACCCAGAAGTGGGGTTGTTGGGTCAAATGGTAACTCCATTCTTGATTTTTTTGAACAACCTCTATATTGTTTTCAAGTGCTGTATCAGTTTACACTCCCAGGAACAGTGAATGGGAATGCAGGTTCCTTTTCCTCCACAACCTCTCTCAGCACCTTTAATTCCTTGTCTCGTTGATATTAGTCATTCAGACATGTGTTAAGTGGTGTCTTATTGCAGTTTTTCTTAGCTATTGTATTTTTTCCATTACCATTTATCCCCCTATACCCTCTTGCACCTCCACCCACATGCTTCACCCCTGCAATCACCACACTGTTGTTGGGTGTCTATGAGTCCTTTTTCTCTCGTTGTAGTTATGATTTGCATTTCCCTAGTAGCTAGATTGGATAAAGAAGAAGAGGTGGTACATATACAAAATGGAATACTACTCAGCCATAAGAAAAGATGAGATACTGTCATTTGTGACAATGCTGCAGACAGGTCTGATCAAATTATAGGGGAGGAGTAGGAAGGGGCTGTAGGAGGAGTCAATGGTAAACAGTCTAGCTGGGATTGGCTGAGAAGCTGATGCCTCCAGAGTGCAAGAAATTATGGGCAAGAAGATTTGGAATAAAAGAAGGGATCTCAGACCTGTGGGCATGGGATCTCTTTGGCTCTCGGGCTCTCTTCCCCCTGGAGGGTGCCTGGATGATCATGCTGCAGCTGCCTGCTTTTCCCAATGGATGGCATTTTGGATGGGAAGGAGCTCTGGGCACAGCCTAGGATCTGGCTGGCGTGGCAGAGGGTGGAAGATTTATTCTTTGAGTGTTCTAGAGGGTATGACCTCAGAGGCAGAAGCCTGCCATTCTTCCAAAATTGTGCAGCTTTTGAATCTTGTGTTGTTGTAGCTGTAAACTAACCCTATAGAAATAAGATCATTAAAACTAACAGGGGGAATGATAGGAGAACTCAGATGTTAGAGTTTATCCTTAATTGATAGGCTTAAGTGACTAATGCAAATGGAAAGCTGCTATTTCAAAATTGGGAAGCTTTTGAGTCAAGATTCCTTTCCTTTATCGCCAAACCTTTGCCTCTGGAATTTTGCCTGGAGGGTGGCGTAAGGTGGCAGGGCCCCACTTGCTGTTTAGTAACAACAGTGTGGGTGGATCTTGAGAACACTGTGCTAGGCAAAATAAGTCAGACAGGATTTCATTCATATTTGGGATATCAAACTGGAAGCAACAATGACCAAACAAGGAAAACAAGCAAACAAAAACTCAGGCACAGAAAACAGTATGGATGGTTACTATGGGGAAGGGGAGTGGGGAGGTAGCGAAGGGTACAGGCAGTTAAATATATCATAGCAGAAGATTTGATTTTGGGTGGTGCACAAACAATGCGATATACAGATGATGTAACATGGAATTATACACTCAAAACTTACATAATTTTATTAACCAGTGTCACCCCAATAAATTTAAGTTTTAAAAAATAAGAAAGACACTAGAGCTTTTTAAGGCAGGTCACCCCTACTAATGGCCATTGTTGCTGACAGAGCTCTTTACACCATCAGGCAGTCTTCCTGCAATTTTTCCTAGTCGTTCCTTCAAAGGTCTGTATTCACTGTTTATTTATGTTTAAAATGCCTAGTATGGTTTCTGTTTGTCTGACTGGACCCTGAACTATATAGTCATTATGTAGACATCTCTTCTCATTATATCTGGGATGAGCTCTGAACAGTGAAACAGCAGTGTTAAAGATGATACACATTTTAAGTTACTATATATTACCAACCCGCAAAAGCTGTATCAGTTTATAGTCCAACCAAGAGAGGATCACTAAAATGCTAGTTAATACTGGTTGTAGCACATGAGTATTGTATTTTTTTTTTCATTGTATTTTCCTCAATTCCTGTCAGCAGCCATAAATGCCTTTTCTTGATCTGAGGGCCTAGAAGGTTTTCCTCTTTGTAAATTTCCTGTTCATTCCTTTTGTTAGTATTCTACTGTGAGACTTCTTTGTTGTTCCTTTTTAAGAGTCTTTATACAGTACTGATATTAACCCATTTGATGTCATATGTATCCACCGAAAATAGTTTCCCAGCATCCCATTTGCATCTCTAACTTCTTACATGTCTTTTGCCTTTGTCTAAATAGCATTTCTACTCACTAAATTATAACGGCAGAGGCTTAACCTGTCCTGTTCATTTCAACAACCTCAGTACCTAAGACACAGTGAAGGCTCTGTAAATACTGTTTCAACAAATGAATTGTTGAAAATCCAATCCATCAGTATTTCCCTTATGACATTAGTACTAGTGACCCTTCCCCCACAAAAAGGAAGTTACATGAATGTCCTGGTTACTAAAGCTTTTATTGATTCATTTTATATATTTAAAATCTTAGGTAAATGATTTATCTTTGACTCACCTAGAATATATATAAAATTTAGATAAGTAGTGTACATTAATTTTTCTTTTCAAAACAGCCTTTCAGTTATTTACTGGGTACTCAAGTTTTCCTGACTAAATATTACATTCTTCCACTCACTATTATAGAGTTGCAAATTTATTATATGCTATGGTCTTTTCATTTTACTGCTGCAATCTTTTCTAAATAGCTGCTAGTGGTATCTAAGTAAATTTTGGGGTCTTTACATATCTTGTTTTTAGTGGATTTTCCGTTGTTTCTGTGGATCTTTCAAGTAATATAATTTTGCCTCTTTTCCAATATTTAAACCTCTTGTTTTATTTTCTTATGTAATTACATTGGCTAGCACTTCAAAAGAAATGTCAAATCATGACAAAGGTAATGTATTTTCTCATCTGGTTCTTGATTTTACCTGTATTGTTTCTAGTGTTTCATTATATGATGGTGCCAACTGCTTCAGAGGTATTTCTTGTGTAATCAAGGCATTTAGTCCTATTTCACTGGGTTTAAGTATAAGAGGATTGATTTATTTTATTTTTAAAGTATATTTTATTGATTATACTATTACAGTTTCCCATTTTTTCCTCCCCTTTTTTACCCTCCATCCTGCACCCTCCTCCCACCAGTTCATGTACATGGGTTGTACATATCAGTTCTTTGAGCTCTCCATTTCCTATGCCATTCTTCACCTCTCCTGTCTACTTTTTACCTGCCACTTATGTTTCTTATTCCTTGTACATTTTCTTCCATTCTATCCCTCTCCCAACCCCCTGAAAACCCTTCATCTGCTCTCCATTTCTGTGATTCTGTTCCTCTTCTAGTTGTTTGCTTAGTTTGGTTTTGGTTTTGTTTCTTTTAGATTCAGCTGTTGATAGTTGTGAGTTTGTTGTCATTTTACTGCTCATATTTTTGACCTTCTTCTTTTTCTTCGATAAGTCCCTTTAACATTTCATATAATAAGGGCTCAGTGATGATAAACTCCTTTAACTTGACCTTATCTGGGAAGAATTTTATCTGCCCTTTCATTCTAAATGATAGCTTTGCTGGGAAGAGTCAACTTGGATGGCGGTCCTTGTCTTTCATGACTTGGAATATTTCTTTCCAGCCCCCTCTTGCCTGCAAGTTTTCTTGTGAGAAATCAGCTGATGATCTCATGGCAACTCCTTTGTAGGCAACTGCCTCCTTTCCTCTTGCTGCTGTTAATATTCTTTCCTAATATTTAGTCCTCAGAAATGTAATTGTGATGTGCCTTGGGTTCAACTTCTTTGGGGCTCTCTGAGCTTCCTGGACTTCCTGGAAGTTTATTTCCTTTACCAGATTGGTGATGTTTTCCTTCATTATGTTTTCAAATAAGCTTTCAGTTTCTTGCTCTCCCTCTTCTCCTCCTGGCACTCCCATGATTCAGATGTTGAAACATTTAACAATTGTCCTTGAGATCCCTAAGCTGCTCCTCATTTTTTGGAATTCTTGTTTCTTTATTCTGTTCTGGTTGAATGTTTATTTCTTCCTTCTGCTCTGAATCATTGATTTGAATCATGGTTTCCTTCCCGTCACTGTTGGTTCCCTGTCTATTTGTCTTTATTTCACTTTGCATAGCCTTCAGTTCTTCCTCTATTTTGCGGCCATACTCAGTCATTTCAGCAAGCATCCTGATCACCTGTGTTTTGAATCTGCATTTGATAGGTTGGCTATCTCCTTGTTGCTTAGTTCTTTTCCTGGGGTTTTGATCTGTTCTTTCTTTTGGGTCATATTTCTTTGTCTCAGTGCACCTGTTAGGTTGTAAGGGTCAGAGCCTTAAATATTTGTCAGGGTGGGGCAACCCACATTACTGCCTTCTGGCACTGTATGTGGGGGAGGGGTCAGATAGGGAACAACATCTCTCACTCAGCTCTTATCTGGCTTTCAGTCACTTCTGCCACTACCCACAAGCAAATTGAGCCCTTCTGGGGCTGATTCCTGGGTGGGTGGGTTTATGTACTTTCTAGGACCCTGTGGGTCTCTCCAACAAACTCTCCTGTGGGACTGGGCATTTCTCCCACCACTGCGTTCCCCACAGGTTTTTATAGCCAGAGGTTTTGAGGCTTTAGTTTCCCACATTGGAACCCTAGTTTTGCCTCAGTCTTGCTCCCCAGTTGTTCCTCCTGATTTGTCTGTACACAAATGTTGAACTGTCTGATCCACCAGCTGCTGTCTTGCTGTGTGTTCTCTCCACCCTGGCTGTCCATCTATGTCCCTCCTACCAGTCTGAATAAATGTTTCTTCTTTAACTCCTTGGCTGTGGGACTTCCATACAGTTCGATTTTCTGACAGTTCTGTTTTTAAACCGTTCTGTTCCATACAGTTCTGTTTCCTGACAGTTTTTGTTTTTAAAATTGTTGTCTTTCTTTTGGTTGTGATAGGAGGCAAAGTGTATCTACCTATCCCTCCATCTTGGCTGAAAGTAGAAGTAGCTGGATTGATTTTTTAACAGTCCTTTTAGCATCTATCAAAATGATATGTGCCTTTTCTTAAGCTCACCTACATAATAATGTCTTGTAATATGAATATTAGCTTTACTAATACCAACCCTCTTATATTCCTTGAATTAACCACCTTTGGCCATAGTACATTCTCTTACTGTGGTAAACTCTCTTTCTGCTAATATGTTAATTACAATTCTAGCATCAATATTTGTAAGTTTTGAGTTAGTTTTGGGGGCAAGGATATTTTTATCAGGTGTTAGCAGTCTTGTTATTTTTGCTTTATAAAAGTAATCTTAATGCTTTCTTTTTTCCCTTGTGCTCTGAATCATTGAGAAAATAAAACTGACTTGTTTCTTATAGATTTGATATAATATCTTTATCACACGCCTTTTTTGGTGCTTTTATTGAAGTAGTCTTTGTAATTTCTATTTTTATACTTATAGCCCATTATGTTTTTCTTCCTTCTACTTCAGCCAACTGTATTTATTTATATCATCCTTTTTTAAAAGACAGGTTTTTAATTCTATAAAACATATATAGAGGCACATATAAAACTTAAATAGTGAGATTAAGATGATGAGAAAAACCATTTCAGAAATATTCAAACAAGAAAAAAAAACAAAACTGGATTTAGGGACATAAACAACTGAGTATATAGGGAAGAAGAGTACAACTTGGGAGACAGTGTGACCTCACTATAACAAAAAAGGTAACACATTTTCTGCCCCTGTTATGAATCTTTGTATCCTAAAGAATATCCATCATTTGCTCATGAACACAATTTGACTTAGCAAATTCTCTAGTTACATTCTCTTTCCCATCAAAACTCCCTAACTGTTGAATCTCATGTGGTAGAAAAGAAGTAAGTTAGTCTCATTAGTTTTTCATTGTGTTTTGCCTACTTCTTTTCCTTAATGTTTGTGAAATCACTTCTGTAAGTCCTGAAAATTCAGTAAATTCCATCAGGATATTTTCCTAAAGCATGACCCTCATTTCATCCCCAGATTCATGTTTTTATTCATTCTAAATAAGTTTGCTATTGTTTTTAAAAAATACTTTGCATTCTCATTATTCTGTTGTCTTTTTCGGAGAAACTAGATAGTTTCTCAACTATTGAAAAACTATAGTTTTTCATTAGCTTCTCATTCTCTCGCTTTTTCAAAGATTTCATTTCTTTTTAGAGAGAGAGGAAGAAGGGAAGAAGAAAGGGATGGAGAGAAACAGCAATCAGTTGCCTCTCATATATGCGTGGACCAGGGACTGAACCTGCAACCCAGCCATGTGCCCTGACTGGGAATCAAACTGGCGGCCTTCACTTTGCAGGACACACCTAACCAACTGAGCCACACTGGTCAGGGCAGCTATTTATTCTTTTTAACTATCTTTATTGCTTTAGCCATTATTTTTACATTCTATGCAATTTCTTCAAGCTCAGTCTCTAGCTTCTTGTTTTATATAGCCTACTCCACTCCTTGCTGCTTGTAATAAACCATATTGTAAAACGGGCAAATGTTTTCTACTCTTCTTTACCAGTAGCTCTGCCATCTCCCTTTTACATAGTGTCTTATTTTTGTTTCTCCCCTCCGCACCAGATGTCATTTGTTGTTTAATGTCCTAGGCAGGTTAGAACAACTGTCTAAAATTTTCCTTTCTCCTAGAAAAATTGGATTTTTCCAAATAGTGCTTATCAGCTACTTTGGAAGGCTAAAATAATTACATAATTTTCATGTTGTTCATTTATTTGTATTCTGTTAATTCACTCTTGAATAAAAATATATTCTCTCTGGGTCTGCCATTCAAACAAAAATGTAAATAGTGTGTCCCTGATGACTAAACAGTGGAGAGTTCTCTTTAAATAATAAAATCGAAGTTCCCAACTCAAGCCATAACTTACTCAGTTAACTGGCTGAATGGCATGGAGGAGACACTTGGGACTAAAGGTAGTAAGTGTCTTATCTTTGTAATTTCTCTTCAAGTCTGCTAATGAGAACCAGCCCCACTTGGACTACGGCCATACCCTGTGCTATGGGGGAACTCTCAGTTTGGGCCCATGTGCCTACTTTGGGGTGAACCAGATGCCTAATAGACAAGCTGAGTCAGAACAAACCCCAAAACTCACCATCATTTTTGTTTAATGGGTCAGCACCTAATTTTTTCTATTCTTGTGATGTTGGCATTAATTTGTTTGGTGATTCTACCCTAAGCTTTGCTCCTTCTGTTAAGGAAATTGGTCAGCCCCAAGAAAAACTGTAAGACCGTAAAGGCTCTTTGTTAGTTCTAGTACAGCTGAAACCAGGCTTTCCTTATTTCTTTCAAAGCCTGCCCATCCCTCAGTCTCCTCCCTCTAAATTAGCAAATGACAGATCACTTACTATATATTCCTTTATACACCCAATTCAGGGATATGCATATCAACCGTCATGTTCCCACATTCAAGTCAGTCCAAAGGGCGGTTCTAGCACCAAGCTGTCTAGTTTGTGGTAGCTTTTACTTAGATACAATTTTTGGTTGGTTCTTTTAAATTGTGTTGGTGAATTCAAGAGAAAATAATTTACTAGACATTCACTTAACTCTATCATTTTTTCTCAAAAAATCAACTCACCTCATTTAGTAATGTAAAACATAAAATTTACATACATATTATGACTCCTGAAAGACATACAGTATAAATTACTTCATTGAAAAGTATGTGTACCCAGCAGGTATTCCGTAACAGCTAATTATCCTCATTAGAGACATAAAGTATACTCAGAATACAAACCAAAGAATTTTAAGTATTTCAACTCCATATTACAGCAACATATGTTTTTAAATGCCCTTGCATGTTCTGAAATGTCCACCCTTTAACCTTGATCTTAGTTCCACAAATATATCAAATAATTTTTACTATGAAAGGTACTAAGAAAGACAGACTAGAATGAAACTATAGGCCTCCGGTGAATAAATCAAACTAAAATTTGTTCAAAGCTCAATTAGGTAATGGAGTGTGTCACAATAGATATTGTGCCATGTTCATTGCAGGCAAACAGGCCTAAATTTAAATCTTCACTCTGCTACCTCCTAGCTAAAAAAGAGAACCACTTACATCAAGGGATCACGAGATTCCTCATTTGGAAGATTAGGAAGTAAATTCTTTCACTTTAATAAAGTGTTACAAAGTTTAAATGAGGTGGTACAATAAGTAGGCAATTCAAGTAAATGGTGTGTATAAAGTTACATACAGTATGTGTATGTGTGTGTATACTGTGTGTGCACCTGTGTGTCCATCTGTCTCTCAACTCTGAAATCTGATCTGGATAGATGAGTGACAGCACTGTTTCAAATGGAAATTCATGTTCTGGGCTCCCTTAAAAATTCAGAAGTCATAAAGTTTCTTACTCTTGCCAAGGAGAACACTGTTAAAAAATTCTGATATGCTTCAATGACCATTTAATTAATGCTTTTGTCCTATTTATCAATAGTTTCTAAAATTAAGTTCACCTGAACAGAAAGGAATAAAGAAAAATGTACCTGCCTCCGAGAGACTGTACACAGTCCCTTTCAGAGGGAAAAAAAGCCACAGGCAATTCCTCAGCCTGAAGAAGCCTGCTGCCCCAACCACAACTAATTAGACAGGAACTGAGCCAGAAGTAATGAGGTAGAGGTAAAACCAGTCATCTATGACCATGACAGTATCAGAAGCAACTATCGGACACACTCTCCAGGAATAGGGAGGAGAGATGCATATAGAGTGAAGTAAGCAGAGAGCCATAAAGAAGGAAGATATGCTTTTGAGCTATTATAGAATCTTGACCAATAATCAACCTCTTTTAGAGCTCGCTGGGACAACAGCCAGTTTCCAAATCTTAGAACTACTGGCACCCAAACAATAAAACACACTGCTGTTAAGATGATTATTCCATGCTTGCCTGCTTCCCCATGTCTAAGAAAGCATTGCTTCTGAAAATGCTCCATGCAATCCTCTTAATCACACACACACACACACACACACACACACACACACACAATGAGAGGGGAGTGCAATGGAAAGTCCTACAGAAATTCCTTTGGAATTTCCCACTGGTCCTTAATTTCACATGAATTTTTTATCCTGTGTCACGACATAACGCAGGACTCTTTTACTATAAAATTGTATTCATTAGCATCTTTTAAAAAGTAATGCTTGAGAAGAAAAAAGCATGTTAACCCCACATTTTCATGAACCTACTAAAATTCCAATCAATTCTTTCTCCCTGAAATTGAGAATCTAAACCAAACGGAACATCCACTCATCTACTGATGGTCACATAGGCTGTTTGTTTCCAAATCTCGGCTATTATAAATAGCACTGCTATGAACATAGGGGTGCATATACTCTTTTGGTGTTTTGGAATTCTTAGGATATATTCCCAGCAGTGGAATCGATGGGTCATAAGGCAGTTCCATTTTTTAATTATTTGAGGAAACTTTGTACTGTTTTTCACAGTGGCTGCACTCTCACCAACAGTGTACTAGGGTACCCTTTTCTCCACATCCTTGCCAGCACTAGTTGTTTGTTGATTTGTTGGTGATGGCCATTTGGGCAGGTGTGAGCTGATACCTCATTGTCTTTTCAATTTCCATCTCTCTGATGGCTATTGATGTTGAGCATTGTTTCATGTGTCTATGGGCCATCTGTTTGTCCTCCTTGGAAAAGTGTCTACTCATGTCCTTTGCCTATTTTTTAACTGGATTATTTGTCTTCCTGGCATTGAATTGAATAAAAAAAACAACAACAACTGTGGTACATTTACACAATGGACAATGGAATACCACACAGCAGCATAAAGGAGGAGTCCTTACCTTTTGAAACAGCGTGGATGGACCTGGAGAATATATGCTAACTGAAATAAGCTGGTCAGTGAAAGACAAATACCATAAGATCTCACTTATAAGTGGAATCTAACGAGCAAAATAGAATCAGAGGCACAGAAACAAGGAGCAGACTGACAGCTTAAGGGTAGCGGGTTGGGGGGACTAGTTGAAAGAAGGTAAAGGGATTAGTCAAAGAACATGTATATTCATGACCCGTGGACATGCACAATGGTGTGGGGGCTGACTGTGGGAGTTGTGGGTGGGCTGGGTGGAGGGGGGCAAAGGGGAGAAAGTTGGAACAACTGAAATAGCATAAGCAATTAAAAGCTTTAAAAAAATAAAAAAAAATTATAGACTCAAAATAACCTAGATATTATCTGCTCAAAGCTCAAAAGATTCCAATTATAACATAATTTAAGAAGTAATAAATTATTTTCTATTTTCCAGAATATTTCCCAGAATACACTCGACTCACAGTCTGATGTGTGGGTAATCCTCTTCAATTTTGCTTCCTGTGGTTTTGAAAATGCATAGTTCGGCTTCTGCTACCTTTTCATCATCCATTTCCAGACAAGCCAGCAGAGAGTCAAGTGTTTCAGCAGAATTAAATAAGATGAGATGTGCAAAAGAGAGAACCTAAAATAGGAGTCATAAAAATTATCCATAAGCTGTTTGTATCTCTACAATAGAAATCCACAATATTACACATTAAAGATAGAAATCAAATATAAAAATAATTATGCTAACAAGTAAATGAGAATACTATAAATGAAGAAAATCTACTCAAGTAACAGAAATGTTCCTGTGTAGGAAGATTGTATGATCTGAAGAATTCATTTATTTCAAAATTAAATTACATGTTAATATAATTCCACTCAATATAATTTAGTTTTCAGTTGTTTTTCTTTTAAGGAAAATGTGGGTAGGGGAAAAAAGAACAACAAAAGAGAGTTTAACCAAATATTCAATCCCTGGTCCAGGTGTGTTCCACTCCTGGTTCAGGCATGAGGCAACAGATGGATGCTTTCTCTCCCATTGATGTTTTTCTCTCTCCCTTCCCCCCTCTTTAAAAGCACTGAAAATATCTCCTTGAGTGAGGACATAGAAAAAAATGAATTCACCATAGGGAAAATCCTAATAATTCACAGGTGGAAGGTGAGCCTCGCTAGTAATAATTATGCAAATTAAAAAATTATTTTTGCTTATCAGATTAAGAAGTCTCTTTAAAAGGTAAAATATTCCATGTTTGGGAAGACAAAAAATAGGCACCTTCATACATTGTTGAGGGAGTTATAGGAGTTATGTATGGGTACAATTTCTCTCTGAAGGTATTTGCTTATCTATTTATCTACTGTGTATCTATTTTCTAGAAAATTTAAAAGTGGCCTTTCTTCTTTGACCTAGTCATGCCCTCCTAGTGTTAAAGAAATCAGCAAGTGATTTGTACATATTTATCTTAGTAGCAATCAGAATAAAATTACAATATGTAAATATCCAGTAATACAGAAAGAGTTGAAACACTGTGGTACTCCAAAAGGGAACTAAACACTATTTTTTAAAAATATGTATTATTAGTTTTACTATAATTCATACACTGTACTAAAAAATTATGGGCATAATCTAATGTAGTCCTGTGAGAGGTAAGTACTATTATTATCTCCATCCATTACAGAGGAGTAGCAGAGGAAAGTTACCTTGCCCAAAAGCATACATCTACTAAATGACAGCTAAAGTATCAGATGTGTTTTCTGACACTCTTAAAAACAGTCTCAAAAATCACTGAGAACAAGTCTTATAATTTAATAAATAAAAATAGTCAAAATATAAAATTGTATGTTTAGTCTGATCTCAACTATATAAAATGTGCATTTTTAAACATTAAAAGAAACTAAACATCAATTCAAGAGAACCTATGAACTCCAATGTTCATAGCAGCACGACTTACAATAGCCAAATGTTGGAAGCAACCCAAGTGCCCATCAGTAAATGAGTGGATCAAAAACTATGGTACATTTACACAGTGGAATACTACACAGCAGAAAGAAAGAAGGAGCTCCTACCCTTCACCACAGCATGGATGGAACTGGAGAGCCTTATGCTAAGTGAAATAAGCTAGGTGGTAAATGACAAATACCGTATGATCTCACCTCTCAGTGGAATGTAATTGACAAAACAAACAAGCAAGCAAAATGTAACCAGAGACGTTGAAATAAAGAACAAATGACAGTAACCAAAGGGGAGGGGAGAGGGGAATAATGGGGAAACAAAGGGGGAAGGATCTCAAGGAACACGTATAAGGAACACATGGACAAAGTCAAAAGGGGATAGGATCAAGGATGGGAGGTGGGGATGAGCCAGATGGGAGGGGGCAGTGGGGGGAAAATGGAGACAACTGTACTTGAACAACAAGAAAAAAAGGAAATTAATGTTTAAGCATGATAGTGTCATAAATATTTCGCCTTTATATACTTATATATTCTCATTTGGGCTTTTTTAAGATTTTATTTACTTATTTATTTATTTTTTAGAGAGGGAAGGGAGGGAGATAGAGAGAGAGAGAAACATCAATGTGCAGTTGCTGGGGGTTATGGCCTGCAACCCAGGAATGTACCCTGGTGGGGAATCGAACCTGGCACACTTCGGTTCCCAGCCCGCACTCAATGCACTGAGCTACACCAGCCAGGTATTCTAATTTGTTAATAATTAACTGATATTTTATAATTAGTATAATGAAGTAGTATATTAGCTAACAAAATAAAAAATAAAATGGAATTTTAAAAAATTTTGACTCCTGTAAAAGGGATAGGATCTTTTTTGCTCACTAATGAAAACTTTCCGTTATAATCTACTATTTCAACACAAGTAATATTAGGCTATAATGTACCATTAAAAACTGAAAATGTTTATCTTACATATTAGAATATGCAATTTCAAAATTACCTAAAATGATTGAGAACATTTTTAGTTTAGGTTGTAGAAACTTATGCAAGTCTCAAGAGTAAATAGTATAAACTGCATATGTTTAACAGGTATCTCATTAGACACTTAAGTGTATTTAACTTAAACAGTTTAAGGCCTGCCCTGGTGGCCTGGCCTGTTGGGATACCCACATTTCATCATCTGCTGTTCCATCTATTGTGGTGTTCACTTGCTTAATAAGAACTCTGAAGTATGCCCCCAAACTCATTTGTATGTGCTCTTTATTACCAATGTCTAAGAAAAATAATCCTGAATATTTTTATATAGCCCAATACAAACCATATACGGATTTCGTTTCTCAAATATTATTGCAGAACCAGAAGTATGACATTTTGAGATGCCTCTTTCCAACACAATATTTTCTATTGTCCATTAAATTAAGTCAAAATATTATTTGATTGGCTGTTTGTTGCTGTTGTCTATGTTTTCAGTCTTACATTTTCCACAAAAGGCCTGTGATGGATATTTTTTCATTACATTTTATTGATTACGCTATTATAGTTGTCATGATTTTTCCCCCTTTATTCTCCCACCACCTAGCATCCCCCCAACCCTTCAGGCAATCCCCACACCATTGTTCATGTCCATGGGTCATGTGTCTAAGTTCTTTGGCTACTCCATTTCCTATACTGTACTTTACAACCCCATGGATATTCTGTAACTAATATTTGCACCTCTTAATCCCCTCCCCCATACCTTACCCATTCCCCCATACCTTCCTCCCATCTGGCAACCATCAAAATGCTCTCTTATCCATCATTCTATCTCTGCTCTTCTTGTTTGCTTAGTTTGTTCTTTAGATTCAATTGTTGATAGATTTGTATTTTTTGCCATTTTAGTGTTCATAGTTTTGATCTTCTTTTTCCTAAATATGTCCCTTTAACATTCATATAATAATGGTTTGGTGATGATGAACTCCTTTAGTTCTTTTTTTCTTGTCTGGGGAGCTCTTTATCTGCCCTTCGACTCTAAATGATACCTTTGCTAGGTACAGCAATCTTGGCTGTAGTTCCATTCTTTTCGTGACTTTGAATATTTCTTGCCAATCCCTTCTAGCCTGCAAAGTGTCCTTTGAGAAATCAGTTTACAATCTAACAACTCCCCTGTAGGGAACTACTTTTCTCTTGCTTCTTTGAAGATTCTCTCTTTATCTTTAAACTTTGGCATTTTAATTATGATGTGACTTGGAGTGGGCCTCTTTGCATCCATCTTGTTTGGGACTCTCTGTGCCGCCTGAGCTTGCATGTCTATTTCCTTCATCAAATTAAACAAGTTTTCTTTCTCTACCTTTTTTGAATGCATTTCCAACTTCTTGCTCTTTCTCTTCTCCTTCTGGCACCCCTATGGTGCAAATGTTGGACCCCTTGAATTTGTCCCAGTGGTTGCTTATACTATCTTAATTTTTTAGGATTCTTTTTACTTCTTGTTGTTCTGATTGGTTATTTTTGCTTCCCTAGGTTTCATACCATTGATTTGATTCTTGGCTTCATTTACTCTACTGCTGTTTCCCTGTAAATTGTTCTTTATTTCAGTTAGTGTATGCTTTGTGTCTGACTGAATCTTTTTTATGCTGTTGAGTTCTTCACTAGGTTCCTTGAGCATCCTTATAACCAGTGTTCTCAACTCTGCTTCTGATAGATGGCTTATCTCCATTTTGTTTAGCTATTTTTCTGAAGTTTTGATCTGTCCTTTTTTGGGGGCCATGTTTCTTTGTCTCTTCATTTTGTCAGCCTCCATGTGTTTGTTTCCATGTATTAGGTAGAGCTGCTTTTGAGTCCGTGTCCTGGTAGTGTGGCCTAATATAGTAGGTGTCCTGTAGGGTCCAATGGCATAGCCTCCCCTTTCACCCAAGCTGGGTACTAGAGGTGCACCCTTTGTGTGGGCTGAGTATACCCTCCTTTTGTAGTTGAGCATTGGTCGCCATTGGCAGATCAACGGGAGGGATTTACCCAGGCCAGTCAGCTGCAAGGACTGGCTGTGACAACTTACCAACAACCTGTACCCTCTGTGGAGGATCAGCTGTGCAGCAGCAGGGTAGTGGTATTCTGACGTGGTGTACAGCTGTCCACTGGGTGCACTGGCCCTGGGGTTTCCCAGGTGGTACAGGCCAAGGTGAGCCCCCACCTCTCTTTTTCCTGGCCTGAACTGTAAAGCAACCTGAGATGGCTGCTACTTGTGCTGGGCTTTGAGATTCCCAGGCAAAGCCAAGCTGTGAATCTAGGCTGGCTGCTGCTAGTGCCTCATCTGGAGCTCAGTGCAGCCAGCTGTGGCTTGTTTGAGAGGATTTAGGAAGTTGTGAAGCACGAGCCAAGACCAACCATTCATATGGAAAAGGAGCTTGGGTGGGCAAGTAAATTGGGTGGAGTGGAGTCTCTGGGGATCTCCAGGGTGGGTCAAACAGTGTTAGCCAGGTTGATGGAGTCTCAGGTATGGCACCAGCTTGCTGGCTCTGTGGGGGGAAGGTTTAGAAAAGGGACAATGGCCCGTGCTCACCTTGATGCCAGATACTTCAGTTTCTCCTTCTATGTCATTCATGCCTTTCAATCTGCTACCCTGGTGCTGGAGCTCAGAGGGAATGAGTCTGAGTAGCTGAGTCTGTGTGTGGATTTTTTAAGAGAAACTCTTTAGGGCTGGCTCTAGAAGTTTCTTCCACTGACTCAATCCCTGCTGGTTTTTGCATCCAGAAGTTGTGGGGACTTACTTTCTGGCACCTAGAACCCTGGGCTGGGGGGCCTGGTGTGGGGCTAGGACTCCCCATTTCGAGATATCCATCCTGGATTTTTATCCACCACACATAGGTGAGGGACCAGTGCATTTCACATCTGCACCCCTCCTACCAGTCTGGATGAAAGTGGTTTCTTTAATTCCATAATTGTCAGACTTCCATTCAACTCGATTTCCGATGGTTCGGAGTGATTGTTGTTCGATAGTTTACTTGTAATTTTGATGTGGTTGTGCAAAGAGGTGAGCCATGTCTGCCTATGCCAACAACTTGACTGGAAGTCTGATAGTTTTTTTTTTTAATGACCTCAAAGTCATTATTGTCCCAGTAAGTAAAACAATGTCTAATGAAAGAAAGGATAAATGGCAACATTAAGTACTTGCAAACTGTTCATCAAATATTCCTGTGTGTCAGCACTGTTTTAAGAGCCATACATACACAGGCCTCCTGTTAAAGGCATAAAAATACCTAGGTAGGTAAGAGACACAAAATAAACCCTTACTAAAAGGAAACACTTTTAAAATTTCCTTCGCAAAGCAATCTTATGGTGTTTTAAAATAAACTTCTTGTGAATGCATTCTTGATTGTAGGGTAATGGAGGCAGTCTGGCTTCCTCACCCAGGTGGCTGGGTAACTAAGGGAAACAGTGTTCCCATAGCCTTGGAGGGGCCTGATAACCAGTGTTCTCATAGCCTTGAGACTGGGTCCCATAAACTGCTCCCATAACGTGAAGTGGGCTCACATGCATGGAATTATGTTATGTTATGTAGTGTTCTGGCAGTTTTCCAGCTTCGTTCTCCTCTAGTAATTAAACAGGCAGGGACTCCCTGCTGGGTGTGATAATGATGAGAGACACTCAAGGGGATAGGTGGCACGACCTGTGCCACGCTGGGGAACAAGGGCCATGCCATGAGATATGCAGATAGAAACGCAGCTTGCAGCATACATGGCTTGCCCACCCATGGATAAAGGCATGCCAGACATCCCAACGGCTCCGTGATTATTTTTCTGTCTGCACGAATACCATGAACTTGTCCAGCCTTGAAGGGTGGCAACACAATTGGTGTAGCTGGCAGGATTCATCATGCAGAACGCTGTGGAGCCTGCACCCCCAGATGGGGGGCTTGGGGTGGCCAATGACTGCCAGGTAGTATTGGGTGGCCAGGCTCCTGGCAGCTTGCCCTCCCACCCCAGGACTGGTTCTATTTCAGTGGCACACCTGACTCAGTGGAGAAAGCCCTGTGGGTGATGGGGAAGACCTTAGAAAAACCCAGTGACTCTGCAGCCTTGAGGGCTGAGGGCTGGGTGTTTCTTTCAGCTTTGCGAGCTGAGACAGAGACTACGCTTTAACACAGCGAAGCTCCAAGAGCCCTGAGAGGGAGCAGAAGCCCTGAAGGCTGGCTGAAAAAGAGGAGACTGCACTTCTCCGCTGTGGCAAAGTTCCATGAGCACCGAGGCAGAGAGAAAAAAAGCATTGAAGGTTTCAGTCTGCGCCCTGGTAAAAAGCCTCCAAGCAGCTGAACTGCTGCAATCCCCTCCCCACTCGTAGTGAGTGATTCAGGGGAAAGGGGTTGGGGGAAACGGAACTGAGTTCCTTGAGGGCGGCAACCTATGGCTCCTGGGGGAAATTTGGGTCTGGGAATCCCTTCCCTGCCCTGCCCCACACAGACGTGGAACACAGTTGCTGAGAGTGACCGGCCAGAGGGCCAGCTGAGCCCCGGTGCTCCGGCTGCGGCAGTGCTAGCACCCAGAAAGCTCTGCTCCCAAATAATTATTCACTCTTTTAGGCGCTTTTGCTTTAAAAACAAAGCAAATCAACACCATGTTAGAGACAATAATATGTATCAAAGTACAAAAAAAGTCAGTTATGGAATGTTCTCTAATACATTTAGGTCGACCTTGCTATAAAAAAGTATGTATGTACTTAAATGTTAAGGTCAGGCTAAGAGTCAAATATACTTGTGTCCATCGCAGGATCCTATAAATTTATCATGCCCTTGACAGCCGATATCTTTGAAAATGTTCTCCCTTGTTTTCTGTCCATTTTCCATGATTAATCAATCTCATAGCTCCAGCTATCCCAAATAAAAATCCTCAGCCTGAGTCTTCTTCCCATATTTTCAGCAGCACCAAGATTTTGGGTGTTTGTTTGTTTCTTTGTTTGTTTTACCTAGATGTACCACAGGAATGGAAAACATCACATATCCAAACTGAAACTCATTGATTTTTTCCATGACTAAGAACATGAAGCTCTCAGTGAAAGAAGGCCAAAAATAAACAAATACATTTAAAAGATAATCAAGGAAGAATAAGGAGTAGAAAGAAGGCCAAGAACAGAAGTGAAAGTCTTGCACCAGGATAGTTAGAAAAGACATTTCTGGAGAGGTGCAGTTGAGTGAATAACGTAAAACAAAACAAAACAACAACAGGCATTTAAAATTCTGTAAAAACCCCCATCAACCTAAAAACCAAGAGAGAATCAACTGAAAAACTATTTAAAAAGATATTAAGAGTTCATTGAGTGGACACTAACCAAGATTAAGTAATAAATACAGCTTTTCTACATCAGTCAAAGTCACCCAAATGATGGACAGGGAATAATCAATTCATGGATGAGACATCTAATATATAAAATAAGTAGGAATAAAAAGTTTTAGGCCCTGGCTGGCATAGCTCAGTGGATTGAGCACGGGCTGGGAACCAAAGTGTCCCAGGTTCGATTCCCAGCCAGGGTACATTCCTGGGTTGCAGGCCATAACCCCCAGCAACTGCACATTGATGTTTCTCTCTCTCTCTCTCTCCCTCTCCCTCCCTTCCCTCTCTAAAATAAATAAATAAATAAATAAAATCTTTTAAAAAAAGTTTTAAATGCATAGAATCTGTATATAAAATTAAATAGGAAGCATACAGATTTGAATGAATCAAGACAAGTATTTTTATAAAATAGATGCACAATATTATACAAATGATATTTTTCACTGAGTCTACAAATTATCTCAAGGGAACACAACTTGCTATGGGATAAGATTCAATGGACCCACTGAGTGGCTCATCTGGAAAGATAAATTAGTATTTGGGAACAGTCAGTCAATAAACTTTAGGAGGAGAGAGATGTACCATAAATACAATTAGCCAAAAAAATAATTGGCCAAAAATATTCAATGGTAATACAACATTTTATTTTAAAAGACTACCTATTTACCCATAAAATGGCAAAGACCGCCCTGGCTGGCATAGCTCAGTGGATTGAGCACGGGCTGCGAACCAGGCATTGCAGGTTCGATTCCCAGTCAGGGCACATGCCTAGGTTGCAGGCCATGGCCCCCAGCAACCGCACATTGATGTTTCTCTCTCTCTCTCTCTCTCTCTCTCTCTCTCCTTCTCCCTCCCTTCCCTCTCTAAAAATAAAAATAAAGTCTAAAAAAAACTTTAAAAAAAAAAAAAAAATGGCAAAGACTGAAAAGGTTAATAGCCACCACTGGGAAGAGTTAGGTGAATTGGACACTATTGGGTATTGGTGGGGACTGAGTGGAAGCTTTCTGGAAGCCGAATTAAAGTGGGGTGATTAACCAAGAGGGCTGTGGAAGCAGACTTCCTGGGTGTAAATGCCATTCACCACTTCCCAGTGGTGGGAAAGTTACTCAATATTTGCTTAACTCACTGTTCCTTACCTGTAAAATGGAGATAATACTATTTCTTGTTTTATGAAGTTAAGAAGTAAATGAGCTAAAACATGTAAAACATATAAGCATCTCAGGTACATTATAAGCACTAATTGCTACTACCTGTTAGTGTTGTTTATGTTTTGACATGCCTTCTATATCACTATGACCTACTGACGGCTCATGCCAAAGACCTACTTTAGTCCTCAGCCTCTTTCACTGTTGGTAGTATGCATTATGTCTGAAAACTCTCTCCACTTTAACTTTCAAAACATTGTATGCAATAACCTGTTTTTCTGACATTTCTGTAATTTTTCTTCTGTTTAAAAAAACCTGCAAGCTTCAGTCCACAATCTTTTGAACTTCTCACTTCTTTCTACATGACAGCTTGCTCAGAGGAGTGATCTACCTTCTCAGCTTCACATTAAACTCAATCTGTCTTGTTTAAAACTGCCACGTCCAAGTAAGAAGCACACCCTTTCACACTTCCTTCAAAATCAGCTCCCTTGCCCTGGCTGGTGTGGCTCAGTGGATTGAATGGCAGCCTGTGAACCAAATGCTCGCTGGTTCAATTCCCAGTCAGGGCACACATCTGGGCTGCGGGCCTGGTCCTTGGTTGCGGGTATACGAGAGGCAACCACACACTGATGTTTCTCTCCCTCTCTTTCTCCCTCTCTTCCACTCTCTCTAAAAATGACTAAAATCCTGCTTTTTAAACAAAGTTTTTATAAGACTTCATTTTTATAGAGAGGTGAAGGGAAAGAGAAAGACAGAGGGAAACAGCAATGTGTGGTAGCCTCTCACACGCCCCCTACTGGGGAACCTGGACTGCAACCCAGGCATGTGCCCTGATTGGGAATGGAACCTGTGAGCTTTTGGTTCCCAGTCCGGCACTCAATCCACTGAGCCACATCAGCCATGACTAAAAAATGAGTAGAATCTTCCTTAAAAATCAGTTCTCTTCATTGTTTACAAGGTATTAGTAGTCTGTTCATCATTTGGACCTGAACCCTTACACCTCTAACTCTTCCTAATCTTTATTCTTCATTTTCATTAAGATGACCCATGTTGGGATGTTGGTCTTTTAAAACCTTTGTGAAATATATTCTTTCCTTTCCATCCCACTACCACCATTCACAGACAAGAACAGCACCACCTTAGTAGTCCATCTCTTCTTTTTCCTTCTCCTCTCCATCATCAGTCCACAGTTCCCAGCAATCAAAGGATAAAGTAAAAGCTCTAAAGTTAGACCATATGGCTTTCCACAATCTCATCTCAGTTACTATAGGGATCATCTTGCGACACTTCCATAACTCTCCATACTGAAGTTTAAAGACATGGCAATCATTTTCTAAGTAGCCTTGTTCTCTGTCCAGTTAGCTTGGCTTTTGTTAATCTGCATGCCTAGAATCTTCCTTCCTCCCATCTCTGTTGAAACAAAACCTTACCATTCTTCCTGTCAGGTCAAATACTAGCCCTTTAGAGAAAATCTCTGACACTATTTTCACTAATTTTATGGAACTATATATAACCTCCAGACTGAAAGTTTTTATTGCATTAATAGACAGAAGGTTGCTGAAATGCAATATATATATATATATATATATATATATATATATACACTTTGTGAATGCCTAGCTGGCATTCCCTTGAATAGAGGAGGCATGGGATTAATTATTTAATTAATGAATTTCAGCCTGATTCAGGTTGTTCCTGGTACTGACAAAGAGGGTTCTATGTTTTTGTTTGTCTTCTTTTCTTTTGTTTTCTTTCCTTTTGTTTTTCAAACCACACAAGCCTGGCTTTAACTGAAAACTGATACAAGACAAGTCCAAAGTAGGGTCTCCCTACTCTGTGGGGAGCCATGGGCCACAAGCTATACCCTGTGACTCTGACCCCGAATAAAAAGTCCCCGGAGGGGCTTCACTGGGTCCAGGATATACCACTAGCAGTAATATTCATTCTAGATTCTAAGGTATTCTGAAAGACACTACTAATGACTAGTAAATTAGTATGCTGCACATATTTTATGACTATTTTTTCAACCAGTTGAATCATTCTCGAATAAGGTGCTTTAAAAAACAACTAGTCACATTTTACAAAAATGTGTTACAGATGGAAAAATAAAAGCAAAGTATATTCCAAGATGTCACAGTCAGGTGATATCAAAGTTGAAACTTTAAATTAAGGTTGCTTTGAAAACAACATTTTCAGCTATCAAATATCTGTAAAGCTGCACCATGTGTTTTGTGTAACATAGCCACCTGCTTTTATTCTCCTGAGGGTACACCAGACTGTGTTTGTGTTACCGAATATACGCAAGCTACCTGAAATCACTGGCATACCGGCAACAGAAAAACTAGGCTCGGATTGATAACTTGTCACTCAAAGTAAAGCAATATTTAAAATTAAATACTAAAAGTGAAACAGGTGCAGATAGGTGTGTGTGCTCATAGAGACACAGGTGAAAAGACATATCTACACTGATGTGTACAGGTGAGTATACAGCCATTGTGTGTATACATAAATCTATGCAGATAAGTGCCTTGTGCACAGTAGGGACTCAGTAGAGATTGACTGACTGGATCCTAAATGAATGTACAGAAATAAATATTTAATGTTTTTGTACACAAATACCTCATAGATTCGGTATCTAACGCACAGGTGTTATTCTCTTAATAGGAACTTGGTCATTTCCAGGGAGAGTTTGTGGGCTGTCTGGAGTTACCTGCCTTCTCAGTTATTTCATGTTGTAATGTAGATTGTTAACTTATGAAAATGGTGTGTTTAAATAAATACATGAAAATGTTAAGAACCTATCACCATTAAAAAACCATTTAGTATCAGTGCTGGAATAAACAAATCCATAGGAATCAAAAACAGACTAGATTATGAATTTAGCAGATGAGAAAGGTAACATTTCAAGTTACTCAGAAAAAGATAGATTACTCAGTACATTGAATTGAAATAGACGGAGCAACTGTTTAGAATAAAACCAGATGTAGACCCTTATCTCATACTGGACACCAAAAATAGTTTTTAAAGGTAAAAAGGAATACAAAAGCATAAAATCAAGGGTCGGTGGATATATAAACTTTAATGAGCTAAATTATTAGGGGAGGTTGTTAAGCTACAGATGGGTGAACCTCATTGTGAAGATTTCCATTTAGTCAATCCAGAATGAACCATCATTTTTTTCCAAGAATCATCTTTTTTCCCCCCTTAAAAAATGCCCCTTGGAAGATGCATGGACAGCAGATTAAATACACTGACATCAATAAATATTTTAATTGATTTGTAATAGAATGGGATTTTGTAAGCAGGACACAGAAAGAAGGTAAAATCCTAGAGGAGACTGTGGACAGACTCAGCTATAGAAAAATAAAACCATGGCAAGGGACATCATAAGTGAAAAGAAAGGGCACACTATGACGGACAGAAAAAACATGCACAGAAGAGACATGGATGGCTAATACGCCCAAGGAGATCAATGGTCAGGTGACTAGCAAGCCAGAAATACAAATCCTATCAAAATAACTATTTTTGTTTGTGCTTGCTTGTTTCCAACAATGAAACTGTCCAATATAGAATTTCTCCTGAAGAAATAATCAAGAGGGCTTATAAAAATTGAGCTATAAAGATAATAAAGCGTTCTTTCGTCAAAAACTGCAAAAATCTACATGTGTAGCACAGGTGGACTGTTCAATAAATTTTGGTACATATATTCAATGGTATGCTTTGTTGCTGTTAAATACTGTAAAAGATAATAAATATAATGTACAAAGCTATATGTATTCTTATTTGAAAACAATATATATCATGATATTAACAGCAATTGTCTCTACAGAGGGATTATAGTTTATTTGTTGTGTTATTTTGTGATATTTTCTGAATTTTACATGATGAAAATAGATTATTTTATAAAAGGGAGAAAAGGTATGAGGGGAAAATTTGTTTTTACATTTTCCCCCCTTATATTTGCTGATAAGCTTCTCCTGTTTCTGTAATACAGAATTATCTACTCTGTTGTTTTAACTGAAATCACTTTACAGCTGCTCCTTAATGGACAGGCATCATATTAAGGGCTACCATTTAACAAACAGAATCAAAAGAGAGAGAGAGACAGATGGAGGTGGGGAGCAGGGCAGAAAAAAGGGAAGGGGCCAGGGAGTCAGAGGGCTGGAGAAAAGATGGAGAGAGGGAACAGTAACAAAAACCCCTCCAATCCAGCATTCCACAAATGAGTTTGCCCAGGGAACCCTTTTTTCTAGCAATGCTGTTAATACGTGCAGGATACTAGCTTTGCTCAGAACAGAATTTTGGAAATACTGAAAAGGTGGGAGAGCCCAGGCAGCACTGGGCTGCAGGTCGCAGATTAGGAGACTGCCAAGCCCTCAGTGGGGGGCCCAGCCCCAGGGGAAGATGGGCGTAGAGGGGGTGGGCTGAGCACCAGTCCGCAGCCCTGGCTGTGGCAGCCTGGCCTCCGGGGCTGCGTTTCTACCATGGCCACGTGGTCCGCAGCCCTGTAGCCCAGGGGACCACTGCAACCACCTGTCCCAGGCTTGGCCACAGCAGCCACAGCTCCTCAGATGCAGCACCTCTGATTTAGCCCAAACTGCAGGTGGAAGTTCCCACTCTATCTGGCAGCCCCACCCTAAGGGTCTCCATGGCTACGGCCCTGGGGTGCTTCCCCATTTGTTAGTGGTTCCCCCAGGGCCCTGCTCCACCAGCTCCAACGGCTGCCATCGCCATCTCCAACTGTCTCCAACTGTCTCCAACTGCCTCCAACTGCCTCCCAGGGGCCTCCCAGCGGCCTCCCAGTGGCCCCCCAACGGCCCCGCAACAGCCCCTCAGCTGCTGCCAGGTCCACTTCCAGCCTGGCCCAGCATGGCTGGGGATAGTTGCAGGGGGAAGGAGCAGAGCCCAAGTCACAGGGCAATGAAGTGAGAGTCCTGTTCAACTAACAGTGAGTCAGTGAATTCCCTCAGTTAGCCTTGGGATTTGCCCTTACTATAATGCCGGTTCACTTCACTAGTCAATTATCTCTTGGTTTTTCCGTTCAGGAACGTGGACAAATTTACAATTTAACAGTGGGGAGTTTCAATGGAGCATAGAAAATTTGACTTCAGAATCTTAAGAAAGACATTGAAAATATATTCCTTTTAAGATTTAGCTATCAGCCACCAAACAGTATAAACTTTGCTTTTGTTTGGGTATTTTTATGCATCTGCCTTTTACATGTTGACCAAAATTGAAATCTTCTTAAATTAATGGCCATTAAAAGCCTAGAGTCCTCTGTGACTCAACAATTTTTAATTTCTAAATTACTTTATACTGGGAGAAGAAAGGTGTCATTAAAATTTTATAGACCCTAGACTTAGATGGTTATGACCATTGTATCTCGGTTTGCTGAGGAAATAACAGGGGAGAAGGACTTAGATAATTGTCTTTTTAAAATTTTATTTTTCAGTACAGTTTCCGTTCAGGAATATTTTGTATCGGTTTCAAGTGTACAGTATACTAGTTAGACAGTCATATACCTGACAAAGTGTTCGCCCCAATATTTCAAGTACCCACCTGGCACCATACGTAGTTACTGTATAAGTACTGACTATACTCCCTATGCTGTCCATGTGATTATTTTGTGAGCACCAAGTTATAGTTCTTAATCCCTTCACCTCTGTCACCCTGTCCCCCAACACCGTTCCCATCTGGGAACCATCAGTCTGATCTGCGTATCCGTGACTTGGTTTTTATTTTGTTTGTTTCTTTCTTTCTTTATTTTGCTTTTCAGCTTCCACATATACATGAATAATTGGGTATTTGTCTTTCTCTGACTTATTTCACTTCTCAAAATACCCTCTACATCCATCCATGCTGCTTCAAAAAAGTTTCCTTTCTTTTTTTTTTTGACCAAGTTATATCCCATTGCACACAACTACCACCGCTTTTTTATCCAGCTGCTTGTGGATGGGCACTTGGGTTGCTTCCATATCTTGGCTGCTGTAAATAACAATGCATAAACAGAGGGTTCCATATGTCTTTTCAAATTAGTGTGCTAAGCTTCTTGGGATAAATGCCCAAAAGTGGAATCGCTGAGTCATAAGGCAGTTACATGCTCAATTTTTTGAGCAACTTCCATACCGTTTTCTGTAGTGGCAACAGCAGTCTGAATTCACAACAACAGTGCACTAGGGTTTCCTTTTCTCCACATCTTTGCCCACATAGGTTTGTGAATTTATTGGTGATAGCCACTGGGACAGGTATGGCTTGAGCTCTTATTGTAGTTTTAATTTGCATTTCTCTGATGATTAGTGAAGTTGAGCATCTTTTCATGTCTGCTGGCCATCTGTATGTCCTCTTTGGAGAACTGTCTCTTCGGGTCCTCTGCCCATTTTTAAATTGGATTGTTGGGGTTTGTGGTGTTGAGTTCTCTGAGTTCCTCCTATGCTTTAGACATTAATTCTTACTGGATGTATTATAGGCAGATATCTTCTCCCATTTGGTAGGCTGTTTTTTTGTTTGGTTGATGGTTTCGTGTGCTGTGCAAAAACTTGTGTGATATAGTGCCATTTGTTTATTTTTTATTTTGTTGTTTCCCTTGTCTGAGGAGATAATATATCAGAAAAAAATATTGCTAACAGAAATGTCGGAGATTTTCTTGTCTATCTCATCCTCTAGGAGTTTTGTTGTTTCCAGTCTTATATTTAAGGCTGTAATCCATTTGGAGTATATTCTTGTATATGGTATAAGAAGGCAGTCTGATTTCCTTTTTTTTTTTTTTTTTGCATGTATCTGTCCAATTTTTCCAACACCATGTATTAAATAGACTGTCTTTACCCTATTGGTATAACCCCACTGAATGGCACATTGAGCTGACGACTGACTAGAGACAAACCAATCATTCAACAAATGAGATATGCTATCATTATTAGTATAGTGATAAAAAGTTTACTTCAAAGGGATTCGAAGGAAGATTTTTCTGTGTCATTAGTTAGAAATTGATGTTAGTTGAGATGCTCCAAGGCCTGAGATTATTTTTTCTTTTTTGGGGAATTAATTTTTTATTTTATTATATTGTTGACACTATTACCGATGACCCCATTTTCCCCCTCCACCAGTCCCCCGCCCCTGCTCACCCCCACTCCTAATCCCCACCCCCCAACCAGCCTTTACCACACTGTGGTCTGTGCCCATGGGATCTGCATATATGCATATATATTCTTTTGTTGGGAACCACCCTGCCTGGTTTCAGAAGTTGTAACCCCCCCATGACTAAGGCTGAGTGAGCAACCTTCAGACCATAAGCCACTAAGGAGACAAAGCTTATCTGCCTGGCAGGAGCGCAGCTTCTGCTCCTTTTACTTCACCCCATCTGGCCCCCAGTGCTTGATTGGTTAGCCAATGATGGGTAAGATCCCAAGGGGGGCAATGACTTAAGACAGGCAGGATCATGTGGAGGCCCCAGGGAAGGACTTGTGGGGCCATAGCAAGAGGGGGTGACAGACCCTCACCCCTGGGCTTTGACATAGCCTGAGTCCTCATTCTGTCTGCAAGAAGTCTCCTAATCTCTTGACTGCCTTTTTTCGCCTGCCTGACTTGAGCCTGAAACAAGGCCTTAAGCTTGAAACAATGCTGGTGGTGGGTGTTGCCCTGTGCTGGAAAGGGCAGGTTCCCTGGGGCGATCAGACCTAAGAAAGAATATGTAAAATCCTGTGAAACCTGCTTTGTTTAGAATGCTCTCAATTAAATGATAAGGATCCAGGCTTTGAGAAGTGAGTTTGTTCCTCAAAGTTTGATGGCTCTTTAGCTGTCTGACCCTGACTCAAAATAGGCCCCCAGAGTTCTTTGTATGTTTGATTCTTACTGCCTGATGATGATTCATGAGCTTTACCTCCATTCTTGTGCAAAACGAACCCAATAAAAGCCTGTCAAGGCAAGGGTTGGGGTGCTCTCCCCTTGGGAGAGTAGCCATGCAGTCCCTCTTCTTCCACAGGACTGGGTAGTCTGTGTGAATTTGTCTCGCGTCTCATCCATAACGCCATGGACACTGTGGGCCATTGTCTGCGTCACTCTATGGCTAATCTCCTCCAGTTCTCCACCCGCCCCCATCCCCTCTGAAAGCTATCAGTTGTTTCCTGTGTGCGTGCCTCTGGTTTTACTTTGTTTGTCAGTTTATTTTGTTAATTATATTCCACACATTAGTGAGATGCCATGTATTTGTCTTTCTCTGACTGGCTTATTTCACTTAGCGTAATATACTCCAGGTCCATCCATGCTGTCACAAAGAGTACAAGTTCCTTCTTTTTTTCAGCCACATAGATTTTCATTGTGTAAATTTACCACATTCTTTTTATCCCCTCATCTACCGATGGGCACTTGGGCTGTTTCTGAACCTCGATGATTGTAAATAACACTGCTATGAACATAGGGATGCATATATTCTTTCTGATTAGTGCTTCAGGATTCTTAGGATATATTCCCAAAAGTGAGATTGCTGGGTCAAAAAGCAATTCCATTTTTAATTTTTGAGGAAACTCCATACTGTTTTCCACAGTGGCCTCACCAGTCTGCATACCCACCAACAGTGCACCTGGGTTCCCTTGTCTCCGTATCCTCACCAACACTTGTTGTTAATTGGTTTATTGACGGTAGCCATTCTGGCAAATATGAGGTGTGAGCTCATTGTGGTTTTAACTTGCATCTCTCTGATGATTAGTGACATTATGCATTTTTTCATGTGTTCATTGGTCTCTTTGAAGAAGTATCTATTCAAGTCCTTTGTCCCTATTTTAATCGGATTGTTTTTCTTCCTGGTGTCAGATTGTATAAATTCTTTATAAATCTTGGAGATTAACCCCTTATCAGATGTTTCATTAGCAAATATGTTCAAAGGAATTGCTACAAGAGATAGCTGAGAGTTTACTGCCCATGTTTGCTTCTAGGAATTTTTTGGTTCATGACTTATATTTAACTCCTATACATTTAATTAGGGTTTATCCTTGTGTATGGTGTAAGTTGTTGGTCTAGTTTTATATTTTTCTATGTACCTGTCCAATTTTCCCAACACCATTTATTGAACGGACTGTCTTTTACTCCATTGTATGCTCTTGCCTGCTTTGTCAAATACCAACTGACCATGAAGACATGGGTTACTTTCTAGACTCTGTGTTCTTTTCCATTGATCTATGTGTCTGTGTTAATGCCAGTACCAGGCTGTTTTGATTACAGTGGCCTTGTAGTAAAGTTTGATAATCAGGTATTGTGATACCTCAGACTCTGTTCTTCTTTCCAAGATCGCTGAGGCTATTCAGGATCTTTTTTTTTTTTTTTGGTTCACTATAAACTTTTGGAATACTTGTTCAAGATCTATGAAATATGTCACTGGTATTTTAATGGGAATTGCATTGAATCTAGAGATTGCTTTGGATAGTATGGACATTTTAATGGTGTTAATTCCTCCCATCAATGAACATGGTATGTGCTCCCACTTATTCATGTCTTCCTCAATTTCTTTCTTTAATGTCCTATAATTGTCTGTGTACAGGTCCTTTACCTCCTCAAATAAATTTAATCCCAGGTACCTTATCCTTTTGGTGCAATAGTAAATGGGAATTGTATGCTTAGTTTCTCTTTCTGGTGGTTCATTATTGGTGTATAAAAATGCCACTGAATTCTGAATATTAACTTTGTATCCTGCTACTTTGCCAAATTCGTTTATTAAATATAGTGGTTTTTCAGATATAGTCTTTAGGGTTTTCTGTGTACACTATCATGTCATCTGTGAATAGTGACAGTTTTACTTCCTCCTTTCCAATTAGGATGCCTTTTATTTCTTTTTCGTGTCTGAACACTGTGGCTAGGACTTCCAGTACTATGTTGATTAAGGGAGATGAAAGTGGGCACCCTTGTCTTATTCCTGATTTTAAGGGAAATCTTGTAGTTTTTGCAGGGCCTGAATTTCTTTATCTGTTTTTACCAGTTAGTTTTACTTTGCCTTCTTCTAGAACATTGATTATCTTTTAAAACAATGTAGGCAGGAGAGTAGCTGTATGTTTAACCTTTTATAAATAAACATTAACAAATAATATAAATAGAATGGTTCAGCATTCCAAAAAGATCTTCTTAAGCATTGAAAGTTACTTTCTTTTACCAGAATATATAGGAATAACAGGAATACTTAAATATACTTCATGTGAATTAATAAAGATTAGTTGAAGCTGAAATGTGTGTTAGTCATGACACAGTATGCAGAAATAAGCAGCTTTTTGTTTGAACATTGGAAAATACGTAAGCATGGCCTTATGGTTATATCCATAGGGAGAATAACATAACTCATTTTGTCTTTTTGCTGTTAGAAAATACTCCTATTTTCTCTTTAGTTGTCCCTGGCCAAGAATAGGCCTAATTTCTTCTTGGATGTAATGTCTATGTATTGGAAGGGCTGCCTTTGTGCAAGTCACCACCTGCTGGCTAATAGAAGAAGTGGTTGTGAAAACACTGCCTTTTACAGTTAAGGTGACTCTTCACAAAATTTTGTTTTCCTTGCCTTGTTTTCCTTCTGATTCCACCTCAAACCTGGAGTAAAACTCCAGGAGGGAAGACAGCTTTTATTAATACATGTGGCCTAGAGGTGGTTTCATTTGACTTCTGTGACTTTGAACTTAGTGTCACATGTTGGATTTCTAAAAAAAAAAAAAAAAAAAAAAAAAGGAATTTGCAGATCCCTGTGTTTATTTCTACACAAATCAGTTAAAAAATACAATTATTGCCACCACTTTTGCCATTGCTTTTCAATTCAGTCAATGGTTTGTTTTTCTTTTCTATTCATTTAAAAGATTTAAAATATTTTTACTGCTGTTTCTTGTTCCATCATAGGAACACATATTTACATCTGACAACCTCAGAGTGAAGAATGATTTCTCGATTTTTTTCTCCTTAGGGCTATTAGTATGATTTAAAAAAAAACAATATTTCCTTTACTTAATGATCATGTCATTTGGACTTATTCAAAGGCTGTATAAGCTCTTTAATATTAGGATCTTGTGTTTTACTACTGTTCACATGGGCATAAAGATGTAAATGTTTATAAGAATATGCATACAATAAAAAATTAACTGTTTCCTGAATGTATTTGTTTCAAATTACCCTTTAAAATCAGGGACATTCTAGAGTCTCTAATTTTACTATAAATTGGTGGTAAATTAAAAAGGTATATTTTTAAAATGAGAAATTAATCAACATGCTGTTCTGTAGCATATAATGTGTATAAAATGGATTGTGACACAGGTCGGTTTATAGAGATTACTTCTTGAGTCCAGTTATCATTTTCTCACTTTCATTGCAAATGCCCTTAAATGTGAATAATTGGAATTCCTCAGAGATGAAAGGAATTAGGTCAAATAATTTCTTGCTTAAGTACAAAGGAGCAGCTACATGTCAATATCTTTCCCCCACTGATGTCCAATAACATTGAAGATCCTGTTTCTTCCGCCTACCCTGCCTTTCTGCCTCTGCATTGCTCTCTTCTCCCTTTCTCTCTGTCCTTTCTACCTTCCTCCTCTTACCTTGTAATTTGATGTTCATTCCTATCATTCTCTGGAAACTTCTTTCCTAATGATCACCTTACCAAGACCAAGGGAATATTAGCTGAGGTCATTTTATGTGTTTCAGTAATATGTATTTCTGAAGTAATTAGCACTGTGTACCACACCTCCACCTTCAAACCCTTTTCTTTAGTTTTTAAAAAATACTTTATTCTCATTTTTCTTTACCTTTTTTGACTCTGTTGTTTTCATTCCTGATTTGTCCCCACCACCATATCAATATAGATATTTACTCAAGGTTCAGTCTTGGTATCCCAGCTCACCCTACACATTTCCTTATTGACCTCAGAAGCCCACAGAACTGTAGATGGTCCTAAAATATTCCCCGGCCTTGACTTTATTCTAGAACTCCAGGCACACATCTCCAGCTGCCTTCCAGACCAAGGCTCATTTTCCCCAAGATGTGATGTCTCTCTCTCTGATTTTTCCCTATCTCTATGACAATGAAGGTAGAAATTTTATGTTTTGCTTATTAGTGCACTCCTAATGCCTCGTGTAGTATATTGCACCAAGCAAATTCCTGATGAATACTTGAATAAGTGATTTTCCAGGCACAAGGGCTTTGATTCTTGTGATCACTGTCTCTTTTCCTTGAATGTCATCCATACGTCTTAGAATCACTTTTCTTGTTTTCCAGTCATCGCCTGTGGTCATCTCCTCATTACTTCTGACCTGGAATTGTGTAGCAGTTTCCTAAATGGTTTCACTCTGTTTGGTTTGTCCTCTGTCTGCTCTGTGCTGCCTGTTGTAGTCAGCCTTTCTTAGTACCCTTCTGGTCATTCATTCAGCAAGTGTTCTTGAGCAGTTCCTCTGTTCTGGGGTCTGCAATAAATGCTAGCATAAAATGATATACTATCCTTGTCAGAAGGAGCTCACAGTCTAGTAGGAGGAAGAGTCATAAACATAAGAAGTTCATTGAATGTGATGAAGGCTAATCACAATATTTCAAAGTTGGCCTCGCTGTGTGGGGTGGAGCAGAGGTCTGCCTGGAGAGGTTAGGGGGAGTTTAAACATGGACTTGAGACTTTAAGGTACCTAGAGTTTGCTTAGCAGACAAGGTCCTGTAAGTATGCCTTACTCTGAGGATACTTCCTGTGTGTATTCACAGAGGCATTTCAAACCTCTACATAGAGCATTGTTGCTTATAAAACTGAAGTGCAAACTGAGTGAGTGCCCTGCTCCTTTGTTAGCTCTTATCTTTCCTTCTTAGCTCCTTTCACTTCCTCCCACCTTTTCCTTCAGTCATGCCTCTAGACCAGCAACATTCTGCCTCTCTCCCCTGACACTTACCAGAGTGTTTTCTCTGTCTTTTGCACCCCATCACCGCCACCCACTTAGAGAAGTGGGCCTTCTTTCAATCTTACTTTTCCAAGGTTGCCGTTTGTTACTTCTGCTAGGATAATTTTAGAATTTATTGTGATTTAGTTATTTGGGGGATGTCTCTTTCCTTTGGTAGATTTTGAGACCCATCTGACTCATTTTGCCCTAAGTCACCGCTGAAGAGTTTGGCAAGTGATTTGATAGCCACCTGATAAATTTGGACTACGGATGGGGATATTCTACAAAGGCACAATGTCTGTGTTACTTAGCTGTGGTTGCGGTCTCTGTTGCGTATCTGTTGTTATAGATGAGGACCAGCTTTTGCTTCTGTTGAGGCAAGGCAGAGAGATCTTGTTTCACTCTCGTTCTGTGGAAACTGGGAATCCTGTCACATTTATTTTCCTTCCCCTGGAATGGTTTGTTTTTGGCCTTTGCTCAGTTTCCTCTTCTTATTTGAAGAAACACAGTTATGAGGTTGGACAGTTTATGCTTCTCCTAACCTGAGGTCATGAAGTTGTTCTCCTGTATCGTATTCTAAAGGCTTTTAAAACATCTTGCTTCTCCATTTGAAGGTCCTCACTCTACCTGCATTCACTTTGTGTCTGATGGAAAGTATGAGGACAGAGTCATTCTTTTCCATAGCAGTATCTAAGTGCTACAGAATTTACAAAATTGTTGAAGTTAAAAAGACATTGAACACCTCTTTTGAGGTATAATTCACATATCATAAAATAAATAAAACTCACCCCTTTCAAGTGTACAACTCAATGATTTTTAGTGAATTGACTGAAATGTGCCGCCATTGCCATAATTTAGTTAAAACATTCTCATCGATTCTCATGCCATTTACGGCAAGTCCCTCTGTGGATTCTCTTTAGTTTGTCATCTGAGATCTCTGCAGTATCCAGTGCTGCTGGCATCTCCTCGTCTTGAAACTTGGTTTACACCTTACTTTATATATGTATACAGATATTTTTTAAATCGTTGCTCAGTTATTCTTGTCCTTATTTTCCCCCCATAACTCTCCCCTGCCCTACCCAACCCTCACTTCCCACATTCAGTTCTTGCCCCACATCCTGTTGTCCTTGTCCATGGGTCCTCTATACATGTTTCTTGACTTGATCCTTCCCTTTCTTTCCCCCATTATTCCTCCTCTGGTCACTATCAGTTTGTTCTTTCTTTTTTTTTTAAGATTTTATTCATTTATTTTTAGAGAGGGGGAAGGGAGGGAGAAAGAGAGGAAGGGAAACATCAATCTGTGGTTCCCTCTCACACGCCCCCAACTGGGGACTTGGCCCACAACCCACGCATGTGCCCTGACTGGGAATCAAACCAGTGACCCTTTGGTTCGCAGGCCCACACTCCATGCACTGAGCCACATGGGTGAAGGCAGTTTGTTCTTTATTTCCATGTCTCTATTTTAGTTTGCTCACTTGTTTATTTTGTTGATTAACTTCCACTTATATGTGAGATCATATGGTGTTTGTGTTTTACTTCCTGGCTTATTTCACTTAGCATAACATTCTCCAGTCCCATCCATGCTATTGTGACAGGTAGGAGTTCCTTCTTTCTTTCTGTTGCATAGTATTCCATTGTGTAAATGTGTCCCAGTTTTTTGATCCATTCATTTACTGATGGGCGGGCACTTAGGCTGATTCCAACACTCAGCTATTGTCAATTATGCTGCTATGAACATTGAAGTGTCTGGGTTCTTTTTAATTGGTTTTTCAGTGTTCTTAGGGCATAATCCCATCAGTGTAATTGCTGGGTCAAAAGACAGTTCCAGTTTTAGTTTTCTGAGGAAATTCCACACTGTTTTCCACAGTGGCTGCACCAGTCTGCGTTCCCACTGACAGTTCACTAGGATATCCTTTTCTCCACATCCTCTCCAATACTTGTTTGTTGCTTTGTTTATGATGGCCATTCTGACTGGTGTGAAGTGGTATCTCATTGTGCTTTGAATTTGCATCTCTCTGATGGCTAGGGATGCTCACCATCTTTTCACATCTCTGGGCCCTCTGTATGTCCTCCTTGGAGAAGTGTCTGTTCAGGTCCTTTGCCCATTTTTTAATTGGATTCTTTGTCTTCTTGGTGCAGAGTCATGTGAGTTCTTTATAAATGTGGGAGATCAAACGCTTGTCCAAGGTATCATTGGCAAACATTTTTTCCCATACTGTTAGTTTCCTTAATGTCCTCCAGTGAAGATTTAACAAAATCAGTCATACTTTTATATACTAATTGTTAACTATCTGATAATAAATTTAAGAAAACAACCCCTTCATAATAGCATCCAAAAGAAAAAATATCCTTGGAATATACATTAAAAGTAGGCGAAAGATTTATATTATGAAATTATAAACACTGATGAAAGAAAAGAATACCGAGTAAATGGAAAGTTTTTTTCTTTTTTAAAATATATTTTATTGACCATGCTATTACAGTTCCCATTTTCTCCCCTTTGGTCCCCTCCACCCTGCACACCCCCTCCCACCCACATTCCCAACCTTTAGTTCATGTCCATGTGTCGTACATATATGTTCTTTGGCTTCTACATTTCCTATACTATTCTTAACCTCCCCCCTGTCTATTTTCTACCTACCATCTATGCTACTTATTCTCTGTACCTGTTCCCTCTCTCTTCCTGTCCCACTCCCCCACTGATAGCCCTTGATGTGATTTCCATTTCTGTGATTCTGTTCCTGTTCTAGTTGTTTGCTTAGTTTGTTTGTTTGTTTTTAGGTTCGGTTGTTAGTAACTTTGATCTTGTTGTCATTTTACTGTTCATGTTTATTATCTTCTTTTTCTCAGATAAGCCCCTTTAACATTTCATATAATAAGGACTGGATGATGATGAACTCCTTTAACTTGACCTTATCTGGGAAGCACTTTATCTGCCCTTCCATTCTAAACCATAGCTTTGCTGACTAGAGTAATCTTGGATGTAGGTCCTTGCCTTTCCTGACTTCAGATATTTTTCTTCAGCCCCTTCTTGCCTGCAGGTTTCTTTTTGAGAAATCAGCTGATAATGTAATGGGAACTCCTTTGTGCGTAACTGGCTCCTTTTCTCTTGCTGCTTTTAAGGTTCTCTCCTTATCTTTAATCTTGGAAATGTGATTATGATGTGCCTTGGTGTGTGCTTCTTTGGATCCAACTTGTATGGGAATCTCTGAGCTTCCTGGACTTCCTGGAAGTCTATTTCCTTTGCCAGATTGGGGAAGTTTTCCTTCATTATTTTTTCAAATAAGTTTTCAATTTCCTGCTCTTTCTCTTCTCCTTCTGGCACCCCTATGGTTCTGATATTGGAACAGTTAAAGTTGTCCCCAAGGTTCCTAAGCCTCTCCTCATTTTTTTGAATTCTTATTTCTTCATTCTGTTCTGGGTGAATGTTCATTTCTTTCTTGTGCTGCAAACCATTGATTTGAGTTCTGGTTTTCTTCCTGTCACTGTTGGTGTCCTGTACATTTTCCTTTATTTCACTTAGCATAGCCTTCATTTTTTCCTCTAATTTGCAACCATATTCAACCAATTCTGTGAGCATCCTGATTACCAGTGTTTCAAACTGTGCACCTGATAGGTTGGCTCTCACTTCATCACTTAGTTGTATTTTTTCTGGAGCTTTGATCTGATCTTCCATTTGGCCCTTTTTCTTTTTTTTTTTTTCTCACCATGCCTATTATGTTTTAAGGGGCAGAGCCTTAGGTTTTCACCAGGGCGGGGCAACCCATGTCCTGCATTATGCCACTGAATGTGGGAAGGGGTCCCAGAAGGAACCGTGCCACTTGCTCTGCTCTGTGCTAGTTTTCAGTCACTTCCCCCACAACCCACAAGCCAATTGGGCCCTTCTGGTGCTGATTTTCAGGTGGGTGGGTTTGTCTACATTCTACAACTCTGTGGGTCTCTCCAACAAACTTTCCTGTGAGGCTGTGAGTTTCTCCCACTACCTCAACTCTCATAGATTTTTTTAGTCAGAAGTTTTGAGGATTTATTTCTCTGAGCTGGAGCCCTGGGCTGCGTGATTTGTCTCGCTCCTTAGTTGTTCCTCCTGGTTTATATGCACATGAATGTGGGACTGCCCAGTCTGCCAGCTGCCACCTTGCCTGCCCAGAACCCCAGCTGCTGCCTTGCTGCAAGTCCTGTTTGCCCCGGCTGCCATGTCTGCCCTTCCTACTGGTCAGGATGAATGTTTCTTCTTTAACTCCTTGGTTGTTGGACTTCCATACAGTTTGATTTTCTGTCAGTTCTGGTTAATTTTTTTATTTTAAATTTGTTGTTGTCCTTCTTTTGGTTGTGCAACAAGGCATAGTGTGTCTATCTATGCCTCTATCTTGGCTGCAAGTCCCTGGAAGGTTTGAAAGAGTTAATATTGATAGAATATTAAATGAGATTTAGAACTTTTAATTTTATTCTCCATGACTTTCTTTTACTGACACACCCTGACACTGTTTTTGTAGATGGACTGTTATCTATCATGTTACATGCATGTTTCTGGGATGTCTGATGTGTACTGTTGATTGGAGTTTTGATGCACTGGTATTACAGCATCTAAATTACTTCAGCTCTATAATAGGTTTTACTCTCTGGTAGAACATGTTTGTTCACTGCGTTTAGCTTTGTCTTGCTTTTTAAGGTCTTTTGCATTTACATATAATTTTTTTATTTTCATGTTTTTTAAAAATGGCAACCTGGTCTTAATTAGAACTGTACTGACTCCATAATCAGAGTGGGAAGATGTACTCTCTTTACAGTATTTGAGACTTCTAAATATACATGAACATGACATCTCTTCAGTTATGCAAGTTTTCTTTCTTATTTCTGTCAGTAAACTTTATGATTTTCTCTGTAAAAGTATATCTTTTGTGAGATTAATTCCTAGGTAGTTTATGTTATTCAATGAAAATTGTATTTTTAAACCTTTTGGTTGGTATTGATATGAATATAATTGACTTTTTTGCTTTTGAAACCTGTTTTTGGAAGTAATTATAGACACAAAGTTACAAAGCAGTTCATAGAGTCCTGTGAGCTTCTCATCCATCTACTACCTTCCAGTGGTGACATCTTGTGTAACTGCAGTACAACATCACATCAGGAAACTGACATTGCTATGACCTTGTCAGTTAGATTACAGACCTTCAGTTTCTCATTTTTGCGTGACATTTTCCCTCTCTCTCTCCCCCCCGCCCCTCTCTCTCTAGAAAAGGGCTTGAGCCCAGTCCCCAGTGTGGAACCCAAAGGTGATGGTCATGAACCAGCATACTGTGTGGCTGCAGGCAGCACCCAGGGTAGAGTCTGAGCAGAAGGCTGTGTTGACACCCACAGAGCCTTGCAGTTACCTGTGACCCAGGCCCAGTCTCCAGACAGCCCTGCTCTCCTGTCCATCCTGCTCCCATCCATGACCAAATAGGAGGCACTCCCTGATGCCTGATGCCTCTGGACCTCAAACCTGCCTCCTGGGTACTTGGGAAGCTGCTGGACTGAAGTGTGAACACTGGGCCCCTTGGCCTGGGGTTGAGCACCCCCTGCTCTGGCACCCCACTGCTCTCATCCAGCATGGGGAAAGCTGGGCAAACACACTGGAATGAATACTTTGACTCAGAAGGCAGATGGATGGTGAGACTAAGACATATGAGAAACCCGAGGGGAAGCAAACCAGAAGGCAGCAGCACGTACCTCCGCAGCTGGGATCCATGTGCAGCACACACGGGTCAACCTGGTGCTGAATGAAGATGTAGGAGATAATGGAACTCTCACACAGCAACCAGGCTAACATGGAGGCCATGAGGCTGAAGAACCACCTGTGGGGAGGAAGGCATGGCTCAGAGCTGGTGACAGTGGCCCTGAGAGCACAGCAACCAGCACCTGCATGTCCCCACCATGTAAGGGGGCAGGCCACCCAGGACAAGTGCCTCAGTGTCCCCATGGTATGGGTACCCCGAGTACCTTGAGTACCCTGAACTCTGGTCTGGTTGCACCATAGAGTGCAGCCTTTTGCTCTCCTGCTCTCTATCCCTCGAGATTCATCCCAGTGCTCAAGGTGACACCACTAATGTGTGGCCTCCAGTAACCACACCTATAGTTTTACATCACATCATAGAAACATTACCTCATTGAATCCCCACAGGGGGCTCCAAGGAGGGGACCATCCCCAGCTCACAAAGGTAAACTGACCCAGAGATGGGGTATTACCTGCCCAAGCAGCCTGGGCCCACCTAGCACTTCAGTGCAAGATTTCGTGGTGTCCTCAGATTGCCAGCTACAGGCCAGCTTCTTTTTCTATGCTCCCACTTATTCCTGCCAGGACCCCCTCAGTCCCTACCTCACCCTACTTCAGCTCTGGCATCATGGGAAATGAGCCTTCCGGGCTCAGCCTGGAGTCGGACAGTCACCATTGCAGTTGAACAGAACCCCTGTGAGAGCAGGTGGTGGGGCTCCTCAGTGCTCTGCTACCAGCAAGGGCCCCAGGAGGGACTCGAAAGCCAGGGTGTGCCCTGGACAGGACCCAGCCAAGGTGTAGCCTCATGACTAGTCTCAGTACCCACAGGCCTGCCTGGAAAACCCTGACCACTCTGTGCCTGCCCATGGCACACATTTCTGAGGCTCACGTGCATGTCAGGGCCCTGCACTCTGATCTCACAGAGCAAATGCCTCCTGCCCACTCTGGATGCTTGCTTCTGGCCCACACACCAGCCCACATCCTCTGTGCTCAGGTCCTTATTGCCCTGGTGGCCAGAGAGTAGCAGGACCCAGACCAGCAGTCAAGAACTCATAAGTCAAGTGTGCATCCTTTGGACACTGTGTGCTGAAGAGTCTCTGGCAGAGATCTGCTGTGTGAGCCAAGTGTAGACCTGGGAAAAAAGGGCCTGGGCCACACACCTCATCTGCTGCCCAGGAGGAAGCCCAATCTAGCCATGTGGTACATCTTCCTGTCTACACACCCATTCTGCTATCTACCTTTCCATTCCACCACCTTCAGAGGCCACCTTGGTGCCCACCTGTGCACAAAGACCTTTCTCTTAGTGAAGTGCTGGGAGCCACACCCTTCAGGACTCCAACTGAAAGTCTCCCTCCAGCAGGTTCTTCCTTGTCCTTCCTGGAGGGAGAAATCAGAAGCAAGAGAGGCTGTCCTCAGTTGTTGATAGTAGGTGGGCCCATTTCTTCAGGACAAACACCAGATGCAGGACATCTTGCCAGGTGCTGACCAGGCCCAGGGCTGAGTATTTCCTTAAGACACAGTCCACAGGATTACTGGCACAATTTAACTGTGCCACATAACAAGTTATATTGTGTGCATTTCCATCAATCCAGTTTTGTGTCCAGGGGGTCTGTAAATAGCCAAGTACACTTCATGTGGTTGGGACATTACCCTAAAACCCTAGAATGTTTTCCCCTAGAAGCCTCACTTGTGTGTTCCAAAGGGACAAGTTCCAGGAGATGGCATGTCCACAGCTCTGTAGTTTTGGGAGGGCTTGGGAAACTGGCCACAGGCAGGTCTGCAGAGCTGATTGGGCAGGCCCTGGCCAGGTGCCCTGGAATCTCCAGTTCTAAGCTCAGGGCCTGAGTGTGTGGAATGCTGTTCCCACACTCCCCAGAGAGTTCTGGCATGGGAGCCAAGTATAAAGGCTGGAGCAACGGTTTGGGCCACACAGCTCAGTTCTAGCCTCACCTGCTACACTGGAGCAGGTCCCATCTAGCCAACCCACCTGTCCATCACCCGTAATGCTGGATACCCCTCCCTCACACAATCCTCAGAGTGCAGCTTGGTGCTCACCTGTGCACACAGGCCTTTCCCTTAGTAAAGCACTGGGAGCCACACCCTTAGGTACAAAACTGTTTTTGCCCCTTGTGGAACCGGGGGCTCACATTGAAAGCCTCCCCCTTTGTCCTTCCTGGAGGGAGAAATGGAGGGCAAGAGAGGCTGTCTGCAGTCCCTGCCACTAGGTGGGCCCACATCTCCAGGTCAGAGAACCAGAGCCAGAACACCTTGCGAGGTGCTGACCAGGCCCAGGGCTGAGTTCTTCCTCGACACACTCCCCTCACAGGTTACTGGTACAATTTTGTTGTGCCATGTAGTAAATTATGTTGGCTGCATTTCCATCAACCCCGCAGAGGAAGCTGTGAGGAAGACATTCATTTACCATAAACCACTTCCCACCTTTGACAGATCAAAATACCAGCATGTCATTGGGGATCATGTACTGCTCTCTATGTGAGGTCATGGGAGGGGGGCCCAGTGGCTCAGGGCCACATCCTAGCGCGGCCTCCAGGCCTCCAGGGCTATATGTGACAGGTGTGGCTGAGGGAAGGCATCCCCACCACAGGGACACAAGTCCTCTGTGACTTGGGCTGCTGCTTTCTATTCCTTCCACTCTACACTGAGCCTTGCACAGCTTACTATCAGGATGCCCCACCCAAATGTTTCCTTCCAGGAGCATGACAGCCAAACATTGTGGGGTCTGCAACAAATGCATCCCTGGTTCTGCAGGTCAATACCTGCATTGGGAGCAGGAATTACTGGGAAAGGGGCTAGAAGGGGTGAAGTGGAGGGGTGGGGGACCCTGTAGGGGACTGGTGGGCTGGGGAACTTGTGGGTCAGAGCTGGGGGGGGGGGCACCAGCAATGGTGGCTGTGTCTAGGCACCAGGCACAGCAGTGCTCAGTGTCCCCCCATCTCCTTGTCTGGTTCTGAAACACATTTAAATGGAGCCATCCCTGGACATGGCATGTCAACCCCGTCCTCACAAAGTAACTTGCTGGAGACCCTCAGTAGGATTGGTGAGGCTCCTGACCTGGCCCTGTCGTCAGCTCTGCAGAGCTACCCAAGGCCTATTTTCCAAGCTCTTCCAAAACTGCAGGGCTATGGACAGGTCACGTTTCTGAACTTGTCCCATGGGAACAAAGAGGTGAGACTTCCAAGGAACAGGGACTCTGAGACTCTAGGTTGGTGTTCTCATTAGACTTAGTAGACAAAGCTGTCCACAGCCTCCCTTGGACATGAAGCTGTCCAAAATCAGAACAAACATAAGCACAGCTTGCACTTACATTTGGAAGAGAAGCCACCACTTGTCTGACCAAATGTCTCAGCCAGTACTCAGCACTCAACCAGGTCTGAGCTGGCCCCTTGACATGCTGGTCACCCACAGGAATGATGGCTGAGGGAAAGCTGGTCACATTTTGCCCGAGGTGACCTGGCCATTCTCACTCAGTGGCCCGAGGGTAGGCTGAGCACCTGGAGTGGAAAGGCCACGTTGTAGATGCCACACCACCAAGTTCCCTGCTTTTACTTTCAGGGGCAATTTTATTTTAGGTCGAAGCTAATTAGAAAATGAAAGGGGGCTGCTGGTCACACTTTCATACCAACCAGGAGCCCCCTGACCAGCCCAGAGGCTCTGAAGCAGCTCCTGACAGGGACTTGGGGAAGGCATACTCCAGCTGCACATTGAAAAGCTATAGTAATTTTTAAAGTTCTTATTAAACCCACTCTTCTTTGTTGGGCAACACAGATTGACCCCTTGCATCATTGAGAAAGCCGTGGTGGTCCAGGTCTCACCTCCTTCCTATCTTCACAGCTCTCTGACCCCCACCTGGGGCCCCCTGGCAGCCTGTGAAGCCAGGCGCACTCTCTCTGCACCCACTGCAGGTGAGGGCAGGCACTCCTGTGTAAGCATCTGCACTCTATCCAGGACACTGAAGTACTGAGCCTCACAGAGAATGAGAGAGAGCGTGGGGCAAGGGGGACTGGACACCTTGAGAATGGGAGGTGCATGGTGTGAGGAGTTGGGAGGGGGAGATGACGTCTGGGGTTGACTCAGTGTGGAGGACAGAGCTCAGAGCAAGAGCATCCCCAGTATGTATCTGGAGCCCACTCTGGCGGAGGCGTCCTTCTGAAGCCCCTTCCCACTCAGGACAACAGGCAGGTGCTGCCCCAGTAAAAGGATACTCCATAGGTGATGTACTTCCCCTTACTGGGCAGCATGGGAATGAAGATGGAATACATTGCTAAGGCCAAGATCAGGAACATTGCCCAGGATATCACCTGATATGTGTGGATGGGTGTCGACCAGCCGTTCACTCTGGACAGGCGAGGAGACAATGTCTGCTTCGCCCTGCTGGTCACGGGTTCTGGGAGGTCCTATCTCTGGCTCCTGCCACAGTAGTCCACCTGTGAAACATAAAAGGGGAGCATGCCTGGCCATGGGCCTCCTTCCCATAGCCTGGCCTAACTGAAGGGACTTCAGAGCATGGAAGCCACCAGCCTGTGTTGCCTGACACCACTGTTGGTAGCAGAGGTGGCTGGGCTGGGTCTGTGGGTGGAGCAGGCAGAAGACCCTCCACAGGGGAATCCAGGGAACCCCTGCAGAGTCCAGCTGAGCTGCAGCCACGGTGCAGCTGTGGGAAACAGCTCTCCTTCTCATCTGTGGCCCAGAGGGCTGAGGAATTGAAAGGGACACCCACCCAGCACAGCAACCACCGGTCCCTCAGGGCCAGGGGCAGCCTGCAGCCGTGCTGAAGATGGCTGAGGCCAAGATCTGGAGCGTGGTCCAGGCCATCACATGGGAGGAGCGGCTTTGGAAATAAGTCTGAGGCTTGCTTATAATGCACAGGGACTCGTCAGAAGACCCATCTGTCTGAGGTGAAAATCCAGGTCAGTACCAGGTCCTCTTCCTTGAAAAATGCAGCGTAATGTAAGAAAAGCAAACTCTGCTGGTGTGAGAAGGTGATGCTTTTATTTGATAGAAATCTTCCCTGAGTATTCTTCCTGTAGGTTACTGTTAAAATGAAACCAAAGACCACATTTCTAGAGAGTTCTGGGTTTGTTGTTCTGTGGGGACACAAGAGGCCTGAGACCTCTGGACACCCTGGTATGGCCCAAGAGTGTGGCTGGGAGGGAACTGTGGCCCCTTCTGTCCAATGAGGAGGCACAGGTCACCCAGAAAGGAAAGGACACGTCAAGAGGGAGACTGCAGAGCATTTGAGGGTGTGGGAGAGGGGCTGAACAATATTTCACAGCAGCTACAGGTGGGTTTTTAGAAAAGTTTGCCACATCATGCTGTGTAGAGCCCTACATTGTCCCTTCAGGATAAAATGCACAAAATATAGATGATACTGAAAAATATTTGAAGAGTCTTTCTTATAGTTTGAATTCCCTGAGGAAGTTTCCTAAGAACACATTCTGGCTGCTGCCCACTGCTTTTGGCCATCCACTCTGGGTCTCCGGGGGTGACACCAGGTGGACATTGGGCTACAGTGGCCCCGAGCTTACTAGCTTACTTGGGTTACATGAAAATCTCAGGAAGACCTGAGAGAACATCACTTATGAAACAAGACCACGGTACAGGGGGTAGATTACAAGAACACAGAAAGGTAATATTACTATAGAAACTTGATTCCCAAATAAAAAATGTATGCATATATGAGTCAATGAACATAAAAGTAATGGCCAAAAAAATCAAAGTCCTGTAAACTGGCAAGGGATATTAAGGGATTATCATAGATCTTGGAAGAAAGAGGGGAAAAAGTGATAATGGTAATTAAAAACTTAAATGACATGGAGAATAGAAGCTAGTGACACATTATCTGTTGAGTCTACAGAGGCAACAGAGGGGATATAAAGAAACAAAAAGGAAGAAAATGTGTATTTGAAGGAGATTTGACACTTTAGACACAAAATTTGTTCCCAGACCCCAACAGGAATAGTTAAAAAAAATTACCTATGATAGATTGATACCTGAACTTTGTATCTGGCTTCAGATTCTGTAGTATTTAAAATAGAGCTGTTCAAGTTCTGGGAGTCTTATGTACCTAATATAGACACAGCCAAACAGTCACTAAAATGTGAGAGCAAACTAAAAGGTCTTGAAATGTGTGAGACTCAAAGTACATCACATTCTCTCACTTGTGGGCTGGTGGGCAGCCAACAGGCATCACCCCTTCTCTGGCTGTCTACCCCAACTTCTCTGCTGCCTTTTCCAGGCTCCCTGACCTGGCTGGAAGCTATGGTGGGCCTGGAAGCTCTGAACCTGCATGCTGAGTCCTGTCTCAGGCACTTCTGGTTCAGGTGAGGGGCTGACAGACAGACACACCTGGAGGATGTGTCAGTGTGCATCCATGGGGGATGTGCAGTGTGCATCCAGTGTGTAGGATGGTGGAGACTGAGTCTGAGATGGGGGTCTTTGGTCAGCTCCAAAAGATCCATAGCAATGAGGCTGCAAGTGGCCTTAGGCGAGCATCCCCACTGGAGGCTGGGGCTCTCAACAGCCTAAGGAGACCTGCTCCACTGGAAGGGTCCTGGAGGGTGAGGGAGAGGCCCCTGTACCCCAAGTCCCAGCACTTAGGCCAGTACCTCCCAGTCATCCTGACCTGGAACCTCCTGCTGAGCACCTTCTGTTAGGTCCACACAGTCCCTCCCCTCACAGAGCAGGCCAGATGGGGAAGTAGCAGCAGGTGCCCCCGAGAAAAGAAGAGAAATTGGATGAGGTGCTCAGGATGGCACTTTTCATGCAAGTGACCAGGGGAGACCAACTGCCTCCAGAGGAAGGAGGAAGGCCTCAAGCCGGACTGGAGAGTTGAGGTGGGTATATAGCCTCTGCTAGTCCCCCAGAAAGGTGGCCAGCTAAGCACCGTGCCTGGTGCCTGGCATGGACCTACTTCCCTGCTTCTGCGCTCTATCCAGGTGTTCGCTGTACCCCTGCACCCCTGCAGGGGTGTGCCTGAACTCTGGGTCATGGCCCCACTCAGTGCTCCCCAATCTGCAAACCTACCATGGGGTCAAGTCCCCCAAACTCCAGGCTCCTTCATCGTCCAAGCATCTCCTGAGAGAAGCTTGTTTTCCCAGCCACCCCACCTGGAAAGGCACCTCAATGCACCCCTTTATCCTCTCTCCAGAGCCACCCTTGTCTGCCTCCATCCTGTGGAAGCAGTAAGACAGCACTGGCCCATGTTGGGTCCTGGAGAAGCATCTGCAGCAGAAGGCACCACACAGCCCATGGAGTTGCCAAGGCCTTGAGCATTGAGTCCAGGGTGGCAGGGTCTGCACCTGGACTGTCCTGTAAGGGGCAGCACTGAGCCTGGCCTCCATGCACCCACAGGCTCCCTGGGTGAGGAGGCTGCTCTGCCTGAAGGCCCAGAAGCCAGCACTGGCCAGTAGGCGTGGGTCCAGGGACAGTTGGCAAACTCAATTGTTAGGAAACTTGAGTGTTGCTTTTAGACTTGTCTTTAAAATCAGTGAATGTTCATATAATTAAGAAATAAAGTTAAATTTTGAAAGAGTAACCTCTTTAAAATATATATCTATTTGATGGCATCTTTAAAATACATATCTATTTGGTGGCAGCATTACACAAAGAAATATCATTCCAAGTAACTTTAAAACACAGGAATTTGACTGTAAAACAATCCTGATATGATGCACCTTAAATACAAAAGAGGGTTGCCTAAACAAGTAAACAACTCTTTTTAGGAATAACATTAGTGATGCTATTCTGAAACTGTTAACACAGTTATTGTGGGACTTGAATGAGTTTGTAGTGTCATAGTTTACCATCCTGTGTTTTCTTAGCATGGGGAAAAGAGATACAAATGTAAAACTGAAAAGGGTCGATAAAGGAAAACCCTGTAGTCACAAACTTCAGCTGGAATAATCAATATAAACACTCAGTGCATTTTATCTTCAAAAAACTTTCTGTAGTTGTGTCAACTAAGTCACGCTACTAAAGCAAGCCACACACTAGCAACTAGTCCTCCACAGGACTCACACGCTGTGATTTCTCAATACCATTCCCATTGAGTGGAACCAGGGCTCCTTAGGGAAATGTCTGATTCCAGGTCAAGATGGACCTAGAACATCTTGTCATACAAGATTGCAAAGGATTACAAAGATGAGTGAATTTGTGCAAAGGGAGTCGGGGGTCAACCTGCATGGGCTCCTGGGTGTAGGTGGGAGAATCTGAGCATCAGTGGCAGTGATGTCTACAATTGACTGAAACATAAGTACATGCGTTTATAGTGCTGTCTTTAAAGGATAAAAATTAATTTGCCACATTTGGAGGTTGCTAGTAAAGTCACACTTTATTTTAAACAATATTCAATAACATAGAAGATTCAAGCATTTATCCTGCCTTTCCAAAATCAACACAACACCAGAAGCCCAAAGGACAGATGGCAAAGTCCTCTTTATGGAAGTATTCAGCTAACAAGTGATGAAGAAATGACAGAATAGAATGTCACCACTGATTAGTAGCTATCATCAGCTGCTAACATCATAAAAAGGAAAATAACCAGGTATCATGTGCCTCCTGATAGGACAGAATACTACCACTTATAAAGTGGCCTTGTAAAATGAAAAAAAAAATAAAACCAGAATTCAATCAGGGGTCCAGACTCAACTGTCACTTTGCAGAAAGTATAAACACTGTTCAAGTACATCAAAGACATACAACTTGCAAAAATCAGTCCCTGTGAAACTTTGCAAGTTTAACAACCTGGTTTCTTTAGCAAACACATGGAGAAGGAGAACTGGAGGGGGAGCCTGTGAGAGACAAGGAGCTTAGGAGACATGTCTACCAGTAACAATGTGGAAACCTCACTTGGATCCTGATTTAAAAAATCTGCTTAAAAATTTACTACACTTTTGAGAAAATTAATTGGATATTAACACTGACCAATTACTGTTAACTGTGTTTGTGATGAAGGTATTATAATTGATTTTTAAGAGTTTTTGCCTTTAGAGATACGTAGGTGGATAGATGAAATGGTATGGTGCATCTGGGGTTGGTGTTCCAATACAAGGGGAGCAGGGAGAGTGAGTAGAATTATAAATGCAAGTAAAGTGGCTATAAATTGTCCATACATAAGCTGGTTGCTGGATAACTGGGAAGTCATTATGATATTCTATCTACATCTATATATATTTTAAAATATTAATAATTAAACATGTTAAAGATAATTAGGTTCTCACCAAAATGACTTTAGTCTATGATTTGTGGCTTTTTTGTGAAATAAAAATTATTTTCTGGATAATTGGGTACCTAAATTCCCCAGATAATACCTGCCATCTCATACATTAGATTGTACAACACAAACATCCATAATGTCTTTTCTCAATTGTCAAGAGAAAAATTAAAGGTCACACACAAGGAGTAACTCTGGTTGCAATTGTTTAAGATAGTGAAAGATTAGGAACTCATATAACTCATTATTAAAGAATAATATGATCAAAAAATGGTAGAGAATGTGAAGAGACATTTCTCCACAGAAAATGTACAGATGGATTTCAGACATGTGAAAAAATGCTCCTAAAAATCATTGTCCAGGGTCTTTTCCTCTATGTTTTCTTTTACTCACTTTATAGTTCCAGATTTTACATTTAAGTTGTTAATCCATTTTAAGTTGATGTTTTATACAAGTTCCAACACAAAACCCCATTTTTATTACAAAATCTTTTATTACAAAACTGTAAGCATGTAATTCTGTAACAACAATATCACACTCAAGCATGCCATATGACATTTTAGGTGAGCTGTTCAAATTAAAACTATAAACTACTATATCCATATTATTACCCTACCAACCACACTCAAGCAGGCATTACATCTGCTGGACCCTGTACAAGGTGAGGAATAAGGGTCTAATTTCATACTTCTACATATGAATATCTAGTTTTCCCAGCACAAATTATTGAATAGACTATTATTTTCCATTGTATGCTCTTGGCAACTTTACTGAATATCATTTGAGCATAAAAGCATGCATTTTTTTCTGGGCATTCTATTTTGTTACATTGGTCTATATGTTTTTTTTTATGCTAATACCATACTGTTTTATTTATTGTAGCTTCATAGTATGTTTTGCAATCAGGCAGTATGATGACGCCAGTTTTGTTTTTCTTGCTCAGGATTGCTTTGGCTATTTAGGGTGCTTCGTGTTTCCATACATATTTTAAGATTTGTTTCTATTTCTGTGAAAAATATCATGGGAATTTTGGTGGAGATTTCTCGAATTGTTAGATGACTTTGGGTAATATGGATATTTTCACAATGTTAATTTTTCCAATCCACATACATGGCATGTTTTTGTATTTATTTGTGTCTTCTTCAATTTCTTTCTTCAGTATTTTATAGTTTCAGTGTACAAATCTTTCACCTCCTTGGTTAAATTTATTCCTAAGTATTTTATTGTTTTTGATTCTATTGTAAATTGGACTCTTAATTTTTCAGGTAGCTTATTGTTAGTGTATAGAAATACAACTGATTTTGTGTTGATTTTATATACTGCAACTTTACTGAATGTTTATCAGTCCTAAGAGTTTTTCATGGATTCATTAATGTTTTCTGTATATAAAATCATGTCACTAGCAAACAAAGACAACTTTACTTATTTTCTGATTTGAATGCCTTGCCTTTGCTTTTTTTCTTTTTCTTCTTTTTCTTTTGTTTTTACCTAATAGAAGTGGCAAGAGTGGGAAAATATATTATTTTTTATACAACAATTCTTCTTTGAGTGTTAAAATTCTTCAGATATTTATTTCTTTTGAGTAAGATTTTATAATGTGTTTCTTGCAATGTATTATTTCATCAGTTAACTAATTTTTTATGTAAATTATTTATAGTATTTCCTTATAATTCTTTTTCTAATTTCTGTAAAATTGGTAATAATGTACTCTTTCATTCATGACTACTAATTTGAGTCTTCTCTCTTCTTTTTTGTAGTGAATCCCCTAGAGTGTTCTTAGTTTTATTGACCTTTTCAAAAAATTATATTTTAGTTTTATTGATTTTTGTATTGTTTCTATACACTATTTCATTAATTTCCAATCTAATCTTTATTCTTTAAATCTTTCTGTTTGCTTTGGATTCAGTTTGGTCTTCTTAGTTTCTTAAGGTAGCAGGTTGAGTTATCAATTTGAGATTTTTCTTTTTTTATTGTAGGTGTTTATAGGTATGATTTCCCTTTGAGTACTGCTTTAGCAGCATCCCATAAGTTTTGACATGTTGTATTTTCATTTTCCTTCTTCTCAAAGTATTTTTTAAAAATTCTCCTTATGATTTCTTTTCAATAGTGAGTTGGTTACTGTTGTTTAATTTCCATATGTTGTGAATTTCCCATATTCTCTCCTGTTATTGATTTCTAATTTAATTCCATTATGGCTGAGAACGTATTTTATATGATTTAATTTTTTAATTTGAAGTTTGTTTCATGGCCTAACATATGGTTTATATTGGACAATGTCCCATGTGCACTTGAGAAGAATATATATTCTGTTATTGTTGGGTCAAATGTACTATAGATTTTTCTTGAGTCTAGTTAGTTTATAGCATCATTTGAGTCTTCTATACATATTTTTGTTGTTGATAATTTTGGAGATTATATATGTTAAGTTTTTTTTTTCAGTCTAGCTGGTATGAACATTGTTCTTGGCCCTGTTTGAGTATTAGGTACTATCCCCTCTAATCTTTTTTAATGTTTTCCTCACCTCTCACTTTGGGTAGTATCTTCACATGAATGCAGTGGTCAGTACTTTTCTGACGATTCAACAAGTTTCCTCTGCAGATCTTGAGAGTTTCATCTCTTTGCAGTTCTCTCCACACTTGGTCTTGTGAGCTCTAGCTGTCATGTACTCTTCAATTCAAGGGGTCCACTGGTTTCTACCTGGATTTCCTCTCCCTGTGCTACAAACTTGAGAATCTCAAGACAGTAAGGTGGGTACAATAATAAGGTTCACTTTGTTGTTTTCTATTTCTCAAGGATCATTGTCCTTAATTGTCCGTCTAGTGTCTGAAAAAAAACACTTGTTTCATATAGTCTGTGTGTTTTGTTATTTCAGGCTAGAAAATAAATTCAGACCTTTTTAAATTTTTTTTATCTTCACTAGAGCACATTTTTTCATTGCTTTTAGAGAAAGAAGAAGGGAGAGAGAGAGGAAGGGAGAGAGAGAGAAACATCCATGCGAGACAGGCATCCACTGGTTACTTCTTGCCAATAAGCCCAGAATGGGGAATTACATGGGCCTGGACCAGGGATCATCCCCAGTGGGATGGGGACAATGGGATGGGGATGATGGGGCAAGATGGGATCAACAGGTATGGAATCACAATGCAGGCATGTCCCTGACCAGAAATCAAACCTGCAAACTTTTAGTTAAGGGAGGCTACTCCAACCAACTGAGCCACACTAGCCAGGGCTCAGATTTTTTTATGTTTAAAAAAACTTATGTTTAAAAATCACTAGGAGGTCCTAGGTTAGTGTTTTCCCACCTTTTCATTAACTGACTCTCATCTTATTTCATTCATTTTTTACCTTTCGACACCATTTTTGAAATATGTTGTATTCTAAGCAAAGTACAATCATTAAGTCATAGCTAAAGTTTGCCTTGTTTATTTTCATTAAATACATAATACATAATACATAATATATAACTCCCAGTGGGAAGGTGATAATAATTATTAATGTTTACCTTATTTATTTCTGTTAAATATATAATATCATATATAACTCCCCATGAGGGCAGTGAGTGCACAGAAGGTAAATGACCACATGGAAAACAAATGACATTTCAGCAAATCTGTGCTGCTTTGTCACAGTTGATGAAGGATGGCATGCCTAGGTAGGCTTGGGAATAGAGTGGGGGCACTAATGAGATGTACATGTCCCCACTTAACTTGTCAATAGGTTCTGTGACTTTAAGTGAAATGACACATAATGAAAATAATTTTACCATAAACTAATTGATATAAATAAGAGTTAAGTTTCTACAGCACCTTGTCAACATTATAATGATACGACACTGAACTAAACAACAGTATTCAAGAACCTGCTGTATATTACATTAGGCTGTGGGAACAAGAAAATAAATTGACCAATAATAATCCTTTAATAGAGAGAAAGGAAGGGCTTCAAGACCACAGAATACAGAGAGGGTATGGCCCCCTTTGTAGTCTTTGAGGCCCTGTGTCTTCCTCTTTTGGTGTTTCTATTCCCCTGGATGATTTCACAGTCACTCTTTTCATGTTTCATTGAATGCCTGGAAGCTCTCACTTCACCTTTTGGATGGTCTCCAAAGTTATTCAACCTCACTCCTTGTTCTCCCAAAACCAAAATGGATCTACTCTCTATTCCATTTCAGCAGGATACCACTTCCTGCTTTCCCATGCATTACATGGGAATGCATCTAGAAGTCTTAATTCATATAGAATAAGAACGCCTAAATCTGTTTTTAGGGTTATGCCCTTTTTAGTGTAGCAGACACTTGTGGAGAGAAAATACTCAATTTCTGGCACTTTGATGACAGAATTTCAGGGGAGGAGTCGGGATAGAAAATGGAACATTTAGAAAAGAACACTTTCCTAAACTCAACCCACGGCACACAGAATGCTGCCTTCGTAATCTATAGACAGGCAACCTTTGTCTCTGGTGCCCTGTCTCCTGAAGTCCCCTATTCAGTGGTAAAGTATTGAGGGCTCTGTGTAGGAAAGAAAACTCTTCTTTTATGTCTCAGAGGAGGAGGGGTTTATATTTTTTTCCCACCATGAATCTAAAATATAAAAGCCAATCACCTTAAGATTAAAGTGTTTCCCTATCATATATGGCTTGAGTGGTTTGGCCATCAATGCACAGAGAGAAAAGAGAAACAAAGGTTTTGAGAAAAGAAAACCTCTTCTTCTCTCCTAGTAGTTCCTGAAGGCCAGAGGTGCTGTCATGATATCACACCAAGTGTTGAAGCAGAAAACAAATAATCGCATAGGGGAATGAGTTGCTGTTATTTAAAAATTCACTGTATATTAGTATGTTTTGCTTCTATTTTACAATCACTTCCTTCCTCCAGTAGCTAATATTCTTCTCTGCTAATGTTCTGTGGTTCCTCATCTGTGCTTCCTCAGACATAACCAAGTTGGCTGCATCTGCTCTTTCAGTAGTTTGTGGCTGAGCAAAGGATTGACATTAAATATTTGTATCTAAGGATGTCTTCCTCAAATAGCAAGATCTCTTTGCCCTCCTGATCTATTTTTATTTTCCTAAACAAAAAAAAATGAGTTTTAATCATTGCTGAAATTAACTTTTTAATATATCAAAATAGGTTAAGAACTTAGTGATAAAATTAAATTATTATCTTCTTTATTATAGTCTGAAATTATTTTCTAAGAAGTGGTCAATTTTTTATGATGTAAATTTTTCCTTTGTTGGGTAATTGGCAGTGTTTTAGAAAAGCATAACATGCAGACATGTTATCAGAGGTGTCATTTCCATTTTATCAGACATGAGCTCCTCTTTTATTTTCTGTCTATTGCCATTTTCCATGAAATGTGTTCCTGTGGGCATGAACAAGGATTCTAACAGCCTCTCTGAAATTAAATGTACAGCTTTAAAAGTATGGAGCACAGAGAGAATGTAAGGTCATAGATCCAATATAACCAAGTTCAGGCTAACATCTCTGTCCACAGACAACCTTTTCTCAACTCCTCACTTAAGGGCAGACTGTCTTAGAATTCAAGGCAGGGCTAGGGCACATCAGAGCAGCTGAGGTCATGTGTGAGTGGACAGAAATTCCAGGAATCTGTTTAACACTGAGTAAGAAAGTTGCTCTGGTTATCTCATTTGTTGGGTCTCATCTCAGGATTCATCAGTACTTGTCACTGAGTAGGGGATCTGGTAAAATATTGTACCTATGTCCTCCCACACAGTTGGGATTAGAACTAAAAGAATTAATTCATCTGTCAATACAGGTACATATCCCCATCTGGCTGGCCAGGAAGGATGTCTAAATATATATAGCAATGTTGCACAGGGTCAGCATTCAAGGAAGGTGGGGCCCAAGGCAAAGCAGCAAAAGGTACTCTAACATAGAGGGAGGCTGGGATTTAGAATCCCAGGCAGCTGTCATCATGGAGTGAGGCAGATCCTGGCCTGCAGGATCCATGTATGTTGTGTCTGCTAGTGAACAAATACAGACGGACAACAGAAGTCCTGCAGAGAAAAAGGGACGGCATGGCCACTTCCTGAGAGAAAGAGGGGGAGAGGGCCCTGGCCCCAGCCTGGACAGGCTTTTATTGTTTTTCTGGGTACATTACATGGAGGATAGTCCTCATTTACTATGCATAGGTTCACTGCAGGGGACTACCTTTTACAGATAACAGAAGAAAGAATGCTGCTAATTACTTCAAAGAGAAGGACATTGCAGACCAAGGGGAAAAGTGGTTGAACTGGTCACATTCATGCTTGGGAGGTTTAGCACAGACTTCAGGAACTTACAGTAAGCACTTGCTGCCTTAATTCAGGGTGAGGAAGTTTTTGCAAAAGCAAGCCTCATAGTGGCCTATGTACAATGCAGGCCTGATTCCCCATGGGAAAACCTCTCTGTGGGCGTGGTCCTATGTGCCACTCACTCCCCACTGGTTTTCCATGTGGAGGCTGAGCTACATTTCCATGCCACGAGAATCGTCTCCTTACAGTGAAGACCCCATGAAGTAAAGCCTAGCCATCAGCCTGGAATTCAGGGCTCTTCTGCTTAGAAGAGGGCTGGTGAGAACAAGGCAGGGTTTGGAGTATTGGGGGATGGAAGATGGGACTCAGGAACAAAATGACAGCACCTTATCAGATTCTTGGTCCTGGTTTATTTTCGAAACAAAAGCAAGGGGTCCTTACTCCCAAACCCTTGGTGTAGAACTGGTGAAATACTCTATTCTGCTTTTAGTCATGACTGGTTTGGGAGATTCAGAAAGAACTTAATCCTCCTGCCATTGAGAATTTAATGGCCCCACTTTGGACACAGAAGGCGGAGAACTAGACTGGGCCTGGCAGGTTGGAACACCATTCATCAACTAAGTGATTAGTTTGGGTCTAAGTAGGACATGTATCGAGAGGGTTTCGGCTAGGGGAGGCCCTTGGAGACACTAAAGGCAAAATATCAGCAAATGCAATATGGAATTTTGAACTTGCAATGCCCTGTCACATAAAGTATGTCATATGCTTTTATAACAGCCCTAATATGTTGGCTATTCTCCACATTTCACAGCCCAGAAAACTGAGGCTCAGGGAGGTTGACTAAACACTGAAAGACATGCAGTTGGTAGACACACAGGACCATGCAGTCCAGTTAGATAGGTCACGATCAGGAGGGCTCCCTAATGCAGGGCTGGGAGCATGGATTGGCAGAAACGAGCTGGCAGCAAGATGGGGCCCAGAGTGCTGGCTTCAGTGACTCTAGAGACAAAGCTGGTGAGCTTCTGATCAAGGAGGAGTCTCCTGCTGGGTGTGAGTAAGCCTGGTTCCTTCAGTACCAAGAGGAGAGAGTCATAAGTTCTGCCATGTAGACAGGAAGAGAAATACCAGAACTCTTTTACATCACATTTGGCCAAAGGGAAAGCATTAACCTCAGCCCACATCGACTGTACTCAGGCTTACAAATCTTCCACAAAAACTTGGGAAAGTGAAAGGAGACTCTAATAATTTCCCTACGACAACAGCACAAATTGGGACCTATTGCAGACAAACCAGAATGTATAATTATATAAGCTATGAGGACATTGTGTCCACATCAAGCTGGGTACACCCTCAGACATAGCAGGATGTAGCAGTCTCAGAGAGGCCAACTCCCTCCCTCTCCTCCAGGGGGAGACAAAGTCCAGCTCCACTGTGGACCAGTGGGCGATGTAAGACCCTTGTTGCAAAAACCTGGAAAACATCCCAGATATTTGAGGTTTCAAACAGTGTGAAGGGTGGGGATTTGTAAAAGCACTAAATTAAGAGGAAATCAAAAGACTTGTGTTCTAGATCCCTGCTGGGGTTTTTTTTCTCTTGGGAGGGGGGTGATATGCAAAAAAATGTAATTATATGCTCTTTTCTTCACTTTTTTAATCTGTAAAATAAAAATAATAACTCTTTGTTTTCTGAAAACCAAAGGGAGCAATAAAAGTAAAAGTTCTTTGAAAAATAAAAATATTGCTCACATGTAAGAGCAGTGTTGAAGTTGCTCATTTGTAGTGCCGGAGTCCTATGAGGACAGTGGGAATGAGTTTTCTTCTGTGGGACTGTGAGCTCAGGGATAATAGCAGGAAAGAACCTGCTCTGTCAGATTGAGAGCTTTAGTGTGAGTAAGAGGGGAGGTGGAGCATTGACGCAGGTGCCCCCACTGTGATATGTGTTTCCTGAAGGGAGGATTAGGAAGAGGGATACTGCAGGAGCCACATTTGGGCATGTGGATGGTTTTAGGATTTTATACCCTGACATAAGTAGCACAGGCTGAGCTCCTCTTCATGGATGGGAATGCTCTTCAGTTATTTTTAAAGCCTCTTCTAGGTGAGTTTAGAGTTTCTCTTCAGGCACTCCCCAAAGAGCTCTGCTCTGTGCCTGCATCAGTCGATGTGAGCTCATGGTGGGAACCTGGAAAGCAATCTACTCTGCATCTGTGTGAAGAACCCAGCCCGTCCTATATAAACCAGACCATGGCAGTAGTTAGGGGAGCCATAGTCTTCATTATTGTGTGCATCCTTGATGCATAAAGCTCCCTCCTTATGTCCTTTCCCTCTTCTTTTGAATCTCTTTTGCTTCCTCTCTTGAATTCTATCCTAGGTGGTGGAGAGCCTTTGCCAGGGACACAGAAGCCAATAAACACATATTACAGAAACACCCTGTCTTAATCTGTTCAGTCTGCTGTAACAAAATACCACAGGCCTGGTGGCATATAAGCAACATAAATTAAATTCTTGCAGATCTGGAGGGTAGAACTCCAAGATCAGGGTGCCAGCATGGTTGGGTGAGAGGCATCTTCCCAGGCCTTCTCTCTGTGTTCTCACATGGTGGAAGAGCTAGGGAGCTTGCTGGGGTCTCTTTTATAAGAACATTAATCCTATTTATGAGGGTACCATTCTTATGACCTAATCACCTCTCAAAAGCCCACCTCATAATGCCATAACATTGAACATTAGGATTTCAATGTATGAAATTTAGGAACACACAAACATTCAGATCATAGTACATAGGGTCCCTACATTGCAGGAGGAACCCCCTTCCTATTCCAAGTTTTGTAGCAGCACTTAAAAGATCACGATGGGAAATACTCTTGTCTACAGCAGAGCCAAGGAACTTCAAAGATGGGCAATAAATGAGAAAGGCTATTTTGAAGGCCCAGAAAACAAAGAGCCAGCAATGAGGCATAAATGGAAGACAGCTGAGGAAATAGTTTCTGTATCCATTTTCGTTCTAAAAATAAAAGAATTCAAATTCCTAGTAATAGATCTTGAAACGAATTTAAATCTATGCTAGGAAAATCATGTTAGGGTTTTCTGTACAAAAGGTTGTACTTCAGAATAATCTCAGATGTATAACAGGAATCATTTTGGCAGAGACAATTGGTAATAGTTGTTGCCATAGCTAGGTACATTGTACTTATACACCTGGAAGCATCATTCCAGGGACATCAGTTTTCTTATTCTTTGAGTATGAATTGAACAGTTAATTTCTTTGATAAGAAACATATTGACTCAGAGATTTGCTTCTTTGCATTGCCTTTTAAGTAACCCAACACAGATCTCTCCTTCTCTCACTACTCGTGCAACTTAGAGAAACTGGCTAAGAAGTAAAACTTGAAGCAGATAAGTAAATAAGTAGACATCAGGCTTTAACAGAAAACAGTAAAAGTGGAGGATTTCCCATAAAACCTGAGAAAGAAATTGGAGTTATTTTGCTTCACTAGTCAAGGATGAGGTGACTCCCGAGGAGACATCTTCTTTCTATGTCCTTCTCTTCATAAATCCTCCATTTGAGCTCAGATGATAAAAGGTATTTATATTTCTACCACCAAGGCATCTAGATCAACACAAGAAAAAATACTCTTAGATAAATTGTTCACATGTCATCCCCCAGATCCACGTTGCCTTAGCTACATTATCTTAACTCCCTGAGAATGTGGGTGACTGTAACACCCTGCCCTTGGTGAAATGGGCCATCACTGTGCTTCTGAAGGTCTACATATAATTAGGCACTGATAATGTCTCTTTGGTGATGCACCTTCTGCTCTGGAAAAAGAACAAGGAAATCCTGTCCTTTTGAATCTTAGCAACATTTTCCTCCTACCTGCACCCCCGGTTTAACCTCTTCAGGGAATCAGAGCAGTGGTGCTATCTGCTCATTCTGTGTTCCTGGGTGAATATAAAGCCCAATCAGAGGAGTGAACTAGAATTGTTATAATAAGGAATCTTTGACTTTCATTCTTTACTACCTCTTCCTGTGCTAGTTCTTGTCTTTCCTCTACTTGAAGAGTCACCTGCTGATGAAGATAATGCCAAAGCCACTGGCAGAAGGGTGAGAAGCCTAGTGCTTCATTCCAGATCTTTTGATGTTTCTTATAATGAACATACTCTGGTCTGAATCACTAGTCAATATCTTTAATGACTCTCCTACCACATAGGTCATTTCAATTTTCACTGTATCTCTAAGAGACAAGTTATGAATGGATTCTCTGCTGCTCTCTGAAAATCAATTCAAGAGACACAAATTGCACTTATTTTCCCTGACCAGAATTTCCACAAATACATTCTGATCTATAGTTATTCTCATTTCCACTTTAGAGCAAAAAAACATACCCAGACTTCTGCTTCTTAGAGAATGGAGTAAACATACTTTTCCATATTCTTCCTGCTAAGTAAAACTAAAAACACTGGAAATAATATATAAATCAAACAACAGAAGATTTCAAAATGTGGAGAGAAGACAGACTACCTAAAGACTTCAGAATGCAAAAATAAATGGCAAAATGTCGAATTACCTCAGCTTTTTTTTTGCTTCACATGTCCCAAACTTAGCTGAAGAGGCCAGCAACCTGAAGCTACCAACAGGTATGAACAACAGCAACAAAAGCCCCAACAAAAGCATGGACAGAAAACTAGCCTGACTGGATAAAACTTTTATACATTAACCACTTTACTCCAGCCACACATCACAGAAAAAATATCTATGGCCTCATCACCACCCACACCAGCAAAGACTGCGGGAGAAGCCTAGGCTTCCACCTACACAAATACTTAATGGGGGTTCTAACCCCAACCTCCCCAAACTGGAGTGGTGTCAGAGACAGCTGAGTAGAACTAGGACTTTCATCTCTGATAGTTGATAATGAGGCCTTCTTTATACACACGTGTGAGTGGAGACCATGTGAACAGCCTAGAGTTCTACCCCTATCTGGCAGTAACAAGATGGCTTTTCCCTTCTCTTCTGCAGTAGTCAGATGGAGAGCCAATGATTTTCATTAGCACCCAGTGGTAACAAAGGCAACCATTTTTCTGCGGTGTCAGTCAGGTCATTAAAGTTATCTGACAAAGACTTAAAAGAAGCTATCATAAAAATGTTTCAATAAGCAATTGATAAACATGAAACGGATTAGATACTCTCAGCAAAAAATAAAAATTTTAAGTAAAAAGCATAAGATATGAAATATAAACAAATGGATAATTTAGAACTAAGAAATACAATTCTGGAACTTGAAAAAGCACAATGAATAGTGTCAACAGCAAGAAAAAAGCAGTAAAGAATCAGTGAACTTGAAAATAAAACAATAGAGATTACCTCATCTGAAAAACAGAGAAAACAGACTGAAAAATATTAATAGAACCTTGGGGATGTGGAAGAATATAACTAATGAACAAACATTTATATCACTGGAATCCCAAAAAGAGAGGAGAGAGGATATGGTGGAAAAATAATTTAACAATAATGACTGAAAGCCTCCAAAGTTTGGTAAAATATATAAATCTACAGATTTAAGAAGCTGAGTGGAATTCTAAATAGGAAAAATCTAAATAAATCAATACCAAGATACAACATACTCAAACCTCTGAACACTAAAGAGAAAGAAAGAAAGAAAGAAAGAAAGAAAGAAAGAAAGAAAGAAAGAAAGAAAGAAAGAAAGAAAGAAAGAAAATCTTGAAAGTCATAAGAAATAATGGAGGCCAGAAAGAAGTGGCATAACATTATTCAAGAGTTGGGGGAAAAAACTCAATCAGATTTCTATATTCAATAAAATATACTTTAATACTGAATTGGAAATCCCTGGCTGGTGTAGCTCAATGGATTGAGTGCGGGCTGCGAACCAAAGTGTTGCAGGTTCAATTCCCAGTCAGGGTACATAACTGGTTTGCAGGCCATGACCCCCAGCAACCGCACAATAATGTTTCTCTCTTTCTCTATCTCCCTCCCTTCCCTCTCTAAAAATAAATAAATAAAATTTAAAAAGACTGAATTGGAAATCAAGACACTTTTAAATAAAGGAAAAGCAAGAAAAATTGTTGTCAGTTGACTAATCCTGAAAGAATGTCAAAACAAATTCTCAAAAAAGAAAGAAAATGTTAAAAGAAGGAAACTTGGATCACCAAGAATAAAAATACAATTGGCCAAAATATGGGAGCTTTCCTTCTCCTCTTGCATTTTATAAGTTATATTTTATGGTATACAACAATTATATCATTGTCTGAAAAGATCCTAAATGTATGTAGAAAAGATATTTCAGGTAATTATATTATGAATGGGTAAAGTAAAGGAACATAAAAAGAAATAAGGTTTCTAAACTTTACTTGAACTGGTAAAGTGATGACTTTAGTATACTGTCATATATATAAATGTATTTGGCATTTATAATATAATATCTAGAACTACCAGAGATGTCACAGAAACTATCACAATGGTAAGCTCAAGGAGTCAGTCACTCCACTGAAACAACCATTAAGCTGGCAAAAGCAACCAGAGTTAACTACCTCTGGAACCTGGTCACATGCAATAACTGGGGAGTGCTTGATGATGAGACAGGCAGCTGAACTTCAGTAAACAGCGTTGTGAGTGTGAACCAGCTACCATTCTCCTACCTCAACCCTGCTGCTTGCTGCCTTCCTAGAACAGTTGGCTGGTGCCAGGGTAGGTGATAAGAACTTACAAAATTTTAGGGCTATGCATTTTGGTTGGACTAGTGGTTCCCTGAGTGACCACTGCAGACTATTCCCTTTGTTTTGCCCTTCTCAGGCTTCAGCTGCTTCCCTGGCAACATCTGTCAGATGATATAAAGAGAAAAACATCCCACATATACTTTTTTAAAATCCAGTCTTGTCAGGAAATCTCTGTCAGGTTACAAGCTAACTACAGAGATAACAAAACCGAAACTTTAGTAATCACACACAACAAGGAATACAGATTTTTCTAAATTAATTTGGAAAAGTCAGTATTCAAATGATGGATGACTACAGCACCCAACAAACAAACAAAAAAAAGCTATCTCTAAGAAGGGAAGAATCTGATCTTCAGAGTTACCACATTATAGTGCTGAAAATGTCCAGTTATCAACAAACAATTACAAAGGATACAGAGAAGCAGCAAGATATGGCTCATAACCAAGGTAAAAAAATGTTATCACATATTTATGAAAAAGTTTGACTATTGGAATTATTAAAGATGATAAATCAACAGTGTATTTATGTTCAATGATCTAAAGGAAACTAGGTAAAAAATACCTAAAGATAATCAGGAGTACAGTGTGAACAGAAAATGTTAATAAAAAGATACAAATTTTAAAAAAAGGAACAAAATTTAAATTATAGAAATGAAAGGTATGATAGCTAAAGTGAAAAAATTAAAAAAGTGATTTAATATCAGATTTGAGCAATAAGGGAAATCAGCAAACTTTAAAATAAGATAATTTAGTTTATCTAGTCTGAGGAGCAGAAAGAAAAAAAATAAAGACAAATTAACATCACCTGAAGGATATCATTATATGTGCCAAGGTACACATTAAGGGAATTCTAAAAATAAGGAGAGAGAGACAGAGAGAGAAAGAGAGGAGACAGGAGGAAATATTTGGAGAAATAATGATTAAAATTCAAAAATTTGATGAAATATATTAATGTACACATTCAAGAAAGTATATGAAATGCAAGAGTTAAACATATTTACATATATTTTATAAATTTAACATACATTGTACATAGGATACATATGATATATGTATCTATAGGTTTAGAAATATGAAAAAATACACTCAAAAACACTATGGATAAATTAAAAGATCTATACTGAAAAATAGTCGAATTGTCAAAACCAAAGAGAAATTTTTGAAAGCAATAAGAGAAGTAATATCACATTCAAGGGAGCCTCAATAAAATTAACAGCTAATTTTCCTTCCCTCAGAAACCATAAAAGTCAGAATACATATTTAAAGTGCTGAAAGAAAAAGAAATCAACCAAAAATTCTATATCCAGCAAAACTAACTTTAAAGAATTTTTAAGGTGAAATCAACACATTTTGAATATATACCCAAGATGGCAGAGGAGTAAGTGGAAGCTACACTAAACTCCTCCCAGGACCAGACAGGAATTACAACTAAATTATTTAAAAATCGTCCTGAATAACAAATTGAACACTAACTGGAGAGAAGCCTTATGAGCACAGACAGATGGAAGAAGCTATATCACCACAATGTGACTGGTAGGGAGTGTGAAGGAGGCATGTGAAGGCTGTCTGGGTTCCCATGGGTGTCAGCTGAAGTCCTGGAGGGATATTTCAGTGGTCAAGGGGTTCCCCATGAGAAGTGTGGGGTATAAAACACAAGCTGGGCTCCCCAGCCTACAGCACCAGACTGGGAAAAGAACTCAAATAACACACAGCTATGAAGTAGAAGGGGTTTTCCACCAGGGAGAGGCAGCTAGAGATGTAGGGCCAACACACAAAACTCCTTTTTCAGCCACTTACCCTGAGCTCTGGCAGAGGGAGGGCAGAGTGGACTAGAGATGTGGGAAGAGAGTCTGGGGTTGGTGGCCCTGGGAAGAGAACTGAAGGAACAGTTGCAAAGATCCCTGTGCTGAAACATTCGCCATACTGCAAAAGCCATCTTTCTCAGGCAGAGCAATCCACTCCATATATATATACTGTCTCCAAGAAACCCACCTGAGATCAAAAGATACACATGCACTAAAAGTAAAGGATAGAAAAAGATATTCATGAAAATGGGAAGGAAAAAAAGCCTAGGGTAGCAATACTTACATCTGACAAAATACACTTTAAAAGCAAGTCTATGGTAAGAGATAACAAGGACACTACATATTGATAAAGGGAACAACCCAAGAACAGAATATAACCCTACTAATCATTTATGCACCCAGTATGGGAGCATCTAATATGTGAACCAAATCTCGACGGATATAAAGTGAAGATCGACAGATATACAATCATAGTTGGGGATTTTAACACCCTTTTGACATAAATGGATAGATATTCCAGACAGAAAATCAACAAGACAGAAGCCTTAAACAACACACTACATCAAATGGATTTAATTGATATCTTCAGAGGAATTCATCCCCAAGTAGCAGAATATACACACTTTTCAAGTGCACATAGAACATTTTCTAGGATAGACCACATGTTAGGATACAAAGCAAGTCTCAATACATTTAGGAAAACTGAAATCATATCAAGTATCTTCTCAGACCACAATGCTGTGAAATTAGAAATCAATCACAAGAAGAACACAGGAAAACACACAAAGACATGGAAGCCAAATAACATGCTATTAAACAATGAATGGGGCAACAATGAGATCAGGAAAGGAATTAAAAGATACCTTGAAACAAATGAAAATCAGAAAACAAAAAGCAAAAATACGTGGGACAATGGGAAAGCAATCCTAAAAGGGAAATTCATAGCATTACAGGTCTATCTCAAAAAAAAAAAAACAAGAAAAAGCTCAAATAATCTAACTTTACACCTACAGGAACTTCAAAAAGAACAACAAACAGCCCCAGTGAGTAGAAGGAAGGACCAGAGAAGAAATAAATGAAGTCTAAAAAGTGATATAAACATCAATGAATCCATAAACTGGGTTTTTGAAAAGACAAACAAGACTAACAGACCTTTAACCAGACTCATCAAAAAAGAGAGAGGACCCAAATAAGCAAAATCAGAAATGAAAGAGGAGAAATAACAACTGACATGAAAGAAATACAGATTGTAAGAAACTATTACAAAAAACTAAATGCTAGCAAGCTGGACAACCTGGACAAAATGGATAAGTTCCTAGAAACATACAATCTTCCAAAACTAAATCAGGAAGAATCAGAGAATCTGAATAAACATATTTCACCTAGTGAAACTGAAGAGGTAATCAACAACTACCAAAGAACAAAAGCCAGGTAGCTTCTCTGGTAAATTTTACCAAATATTCCATAAAGAACTAACACTTCTCTTTCTCCAACTATTTCAAAAAATTCAAGAGGAGGGCCCTCACTGGTGTGGCTCAGTGGATTGAGCCCAGGCCTGCAAACCAAAGCATCATCGGTTCGATTCCCAGTCAGGGCATATGCCTGCATTGGAGGACAGGTCCCCAGTAGGGGGTGCATGAGAACCAACCACACATTGATATTTCTCTCCCTCTCTCTCTCGTATCCCCTCTGTCTAAAAATAAATAAATAAAATCTTTAAAAATCCAAGAGGAGGGAAGGCTGTCAAGCTCATTTTACAAGGCCAACATTATCTTAATTCTAAAACCAGATAAAGATACTACAAAAAATAGGCCAATATCCCTGATGAATATAGATGCTAAAATTCTCAACAAAATATTAGCAGGTCAAATACAGCAATGCATCAAAAAGATCATACACCATGATTAAATGAGATTTATTGTGGGAACACAAGTATGGTACAACAATCATAAATTAATAACTGAGATTCAATACATAAACAAAATGAAGGATAAAATCTACATGATCATTACAATAGTTGCAGAAAAAATTTTGACAAAATCTAGCACCCATTTATGATTAAACCTCTTGGCAAAGCAAGAATAGAAACAACATGCCTAAACATAATAAAGGCCATGTATGACAAACCCACTGCCAGAATCATACTCAACAGGCAAACAGTACAAGCATTCCCATTGATCAAAAACCAGGCAGGGATGTCCACTCTCACCTCTTTTATTCAATACAGTATTGCAAGTCCCAGCTATAGAAATCAGATATGAAATAAAAGACATCCAAATTGGAAAGAAGTGAAACTGTCATTTGTTTGCAGATGACATGATGCTATACATAGAGAACCCCAAAGAGTCCACCAAGAAACTACTAGAACTGATAAATGAATTCAGTGAAGTAGCAGGATACAAAAATCAATATCCAGAAATCAGTTGCATTTTTATATGCCAATGATGAAGTAACACAAAGGGATATTAAGGAAAATCCCATTCACAATTGCTTCAGAAAGAATAAAACACCTAGGACTAAACCTAAAAAGCATGTAAAAGACCTGTATTCAGAACATCATAAGACACTGAGGAAAGAAATTGAAGAAGATACTAGTAAGTGGAAGCACATACCGTGTTCATGGGCAGGAAGAGTTAACATCATTAGAATGTCCATGCTACCCAAAGCAATCTATAGATTCAATGCAATTCCTATGAAGATTCCAATGACATATGTCACAGAACTAGAACAAATATTTCAAACACTTAAATGGAACAACAAAAGGCCCTGTATAGCAACAGCAATCCTGAGAAAGAAAAACAAAGATGGAGGAATCACGCTACCTAATATAAAGCTATACTATTAGGCCATAGTATTGAAAACAGCACTGTATTGGCATAAAAATAGACATGTAGATCAAGGGAACAGAACAGAAAGCCCAGGAATGAACCCACACCTTTGTAGTCAATTAATATTTGACAAAGGAATCAAGCACACACAATGGGTTAAAGATAGTTTATTCAATAAATGGTGTTGGGAAAACAGGACAGATACATGCAGGAAAATGAAACTAGATCACCTTCTTAGACCACATGCGAGAATAAATTCAAAATAGATTAGACTTAAATATTAGGTTCCAGCCAAGATGGAGGCATAGGTAGAAATGCTTCACTTTCTTGCACAACCAAAAGAAGGATAACAACTGATTTAAAAACAAAAAATAACCAGAACTGCCAGAAAATTAAACTGCAAGGAAGTCTGACAACCAAGGAATTAAAGAAGAAACATTCATTCAGACTGGTAGGAAGGCTGAGATGGGCAGCCAGGGCAGAGAAGACACACTGCAAGGTGGTGGCTTGAGGACCAGATGGTTGAGGAGGCTGGTGGTCCCACATTTGCATGCAGATAAACCTGGAAGAAGAACTGGGGAGTGAGACAAACTGCACAACCCAGGTTCCAGAGTAGGAAAAGAAAGCATCAACACCCTTGGCTGTAAAAACCTGTGGGGACTATGGTGGCAAGAGAAACTCCCAGCCTCTCACAAGAGTTCATTGGAAAGGCCCACAGGGTCTAGGACATACACAAGTCCACCCACCAGGAAACTAGCAGCAGAAGGGCCCAGTTTGCTTGTGGGTAGTAGGGAAAGTGACTGAAAGATGGCCTAGAGCTGAGCAAATGGCATTGTTCCCTCTCTGACCCCTCTCCCACATACAGTGTCACAATGTAGCTACATGACTTGCCCTACCCTGGTAAATATCTAAGGTTCTACCCCTTACAACATAACAGGTATGCAGAGACAAAGAAATATGGCCCAAATGAAACAACAGGTCAAAACTCCAGAGAAAAAACTAAGCAATGAGGAGATAGTCAGCCTATCAGATGCAGAGTTAAAACCACAGGTAATCAGGATGCTCACAGAAATGGTTGAGTATGGTTGCACAATAGCAGAAAAAGTGAAGGCTATGAAAAGTGAAATAAAGGGAACCAACAGCAATGGGAAGGAAACTGGGACTCAAATCAATGATTTGGAGAAAGAGGAAATAAACATTGGACAAGAACAGAATGAAGAAACAAAAATTCAAGAAAATGAGGAGAGGCTTAGGAACCTCCAGGACAACTTTAAACATTCCAGCATCCAAATCATATGGGTAACAGAAGGAGAATAGGAAAAGAAAGAAATTGAAAACTTATTTGAATAAATAATGAAGGAAAACTTCCCCAATCTGGCAAAGGAAATACACTTCCAGGAAGTCCAGGAAGCTCAGAGAGTCCCAAAGAAGTTAGACCCAACTGAGGAAGCACACACCAAGGCATGTCATTATTAGATTTCCCAAGATTAAAGATAAGGAGAGAACCTTAAAGGCAGCAAGAGGAAAGGAGACAGTTATCTACAAAGGAATTCCCATAAGACTATCACTGATTTCTCAAAAGAAACCTTACAGGCAAAAAGGGGCTAGTAAGAAATATTCAAAGTCATGAAAGGCAAGGATCTTCATCCAAAATTATTCTATCTAGCAAAGCTATCATTTAGAATGGAAGGGCAGATAAAGTGTTTCCCAGACAAGGTCAAGTTAAAGGACTTCATCATCACAAAGCCCTTATTATATGAAATGTTAAAGGCACTTATCTAAGAAAAGAAGATCAAAACCTATGAACAGTAAAATGACAACAAACTTACAACTATCAACAACTGAACCTAAAAAACAAAAAACTAAGCAAAGAACTAGAACATGAACAGAATCACAGAAATGGAGATCAAATGGAGGGCTATAATTGGGATGAGGGAGAGAATGGGGGAAAAAGGTACAGGGAATAAGAAGCGTACTTGGTAGGTACAAAATAGATAGGGGAAAGTTAAGAATAGTGTAGGAAATGGAGAAGCCAAAGAACTTATACATACAACCCATGGACATGAACTAAGTGGAGGGGAGTGCTGGAGGGTGGGGGGATGCAGGGTACAGGGGGTTAAAGGGGAGAAAAAATTGGGAAAACTATCATAGTATAATCAATAAAATATACTTTAAAAAAGGTGTATAAAACTTATACTTTTCTTATTGCAGTTAATGACCTAGAAAAGTTTATTTGGACATGAACATTTCATTAGGCAGTGTTTCCATTCTTTAGCTAAGTATCAGGTAACTTTTTATAATAATAATAAAAATAAAGGTGAGAGGAAACTTGGAAGTGATGGATACATTATAATAATGCTCATGGATAGGTACTTGTAATGAAACTCATCAAGTTGTATGCATTAAATATGTACAGCTTTTTATATGTCAATCATATAAAGTGGGTTTTAAAAAGACTTGTTTAAAAAAGGAGTAGGTTTCTTGAAACGTAACAAGTTTTTGCTTCAGTGAAAGTGACAAATGGCCTTCCTAGAAGTTTGAGGAGAGTGTATCTAATATCTCTTCCAATTATAAGATTCAGAAAGTGCCAGCTCAAGGGTACTGTAGACAAGTGACCTTGGCCTTACTTTCAAATGCTGGTGACTCAGGAGTCCTTCCACTGTTGCTCCTCACCCCCTAATTGGGTACCATTGGAAGTGTATTCAGAGAAAATTATAATTGTGTATCTCTTAGCCACCTAATTCAGAGAAATGCGCATAAGGTAAACTATAATGTTGATCAAGGCACTAACCTGAGGCTCCGATTCCTTGCCTGTCCTGCCAACTCAGGCCTTACCTGCTCCTTCTTGTGTCCACACTCCTGCCTCCGAATTCCTGTGTGGTACAGACAGAACACTGGAGAACCTATTAGTGAAGGAGGAAATTCCTCCATTCATCAACCATCAGGTTTCCTTCTGCAACTAACTTCCTCCTTCCAGGAGAGGCTGCCTGAAGTCCCTTTCCTTTTCACTTTAGTTGGTCCAAGGAATCAGTTAAAGAGGATCAGGAAGCTGGGGAATCCTCACTCAAAGGGTCAGGGGAGAAGGGTGCCCTTTGTTTTGCTTTCATTTCTTTCCAGGTGGCCCACAGCTGGACAGTGGCTGGGACAAACAGGTGCTGGGCAACTTATTAGGCAGCTTGGGCCTCCTTATTTGGCAATTGCAAAGCAGTGGAGACAAAGTGTTTCCAAGAACTGCAAGCTAAGAGGAATGAGTTAAAGGTGACTAGAAAAGATTAACTAGCATTAGCTGCTTCATATACCCTCTGCTGCCTTTTTCCCCAGAGGTGGTTCTCCAGAGGCAGCAGCTGCTAACGTTGAATTTACTCCATCAAGCAAGGTAAGTTAAGGAGAGTACCATTTAGGGACGGTACTGCCAAATCACCCACACACCTGCTGCCACCTACTCACAAATGCAAACATCTTCTAGGATGTTTGTTGTTGCCGTTGTTTTTAAGGGTGGTCTTCCTGGAGTGACCCCAGCCTCATTTCAGCCAACTATTATTATCCCCATTTATAGATGAGAAATATTTCTATCTTCCTGTCTAATTCTGGAAAGCTAGGAATTTAGAATATGATCTGTGCCCTTTGAGAAACATACCGTTTCCTTGAGAATTTTGTGTCAGATTTCTCCCTTTTGCTTCTCCAGACCTACTCTCCTCACTGCCTGGTGCCCTGAAAGACTGACCAGAGTGAACCATTCAATGGCCCTGCCCCCTGGATTCCAGGTGGGGTCAGCCAGTGGGGATCCCTGAGGAGATCAGAAAGGGGAGGAGAGCAGGTTCCTTCTAGACCCATGTGTACTGATGCTGGATGGTCCCCGCCATCAGTGTTTCTCTCTAGGTGACCCTTTCTCCTCATCTCTCCTTCTGGGTGCTGGGTGCTCGGTATAATTGGCAGTGGTAAGAGCTTCCCTGGGGCAAAGGCAGGAGTAAACTTCAATTTCCAGTGTGTGTGTGTGTGTGTGTGTGTGTGTGTGAGAGAGAGAGAGAGAGAGAGAGAGAGAGAGAGAGAGAGAGAAATCAATTCATTGTTCCACTTATTCATGCATTCTTTGGTTGATTCTTGTATGTGGCCTGACTGGGGATCAAACCTGCCAACTTGGCTATCAGAAATATGCTAACCAACCCAGGCAAGGATAAAACATTTTTATTTTAATCAGAGTTTCCCTCAATTCCCAAATTATTATGTATATATTTTCAGTGATCCTGTGAACCTGTTTCTTCCCAAGCAACTTATTAAACTCCCCTACTCACTATAGATATGAAACCTGAGCCTGCCGATAGTACCTGCATGTAGGTATCAATTCCAGATTTTTCATGAAGTTGAACATGCGGGCCCTCGTGGATGGGCTCCCTTCCTCACCTGAATGTTGATTCTCACATCGGTTTGGTCTTATCTCTGTAGGTGTTTTTTTAAAGGACAAAATGAGCCTTTAAGGCCTTCTCTGAATTTTTGTTATTTCTAAAGACAGTTCTTTTTATCCCATTTTTTTAAACAACAGAAATTTCTGTGTTTAGCCAAAACATGAGAGTTGTTTAGACACTGAAGTAAACTCTGGATATTAAAATACCTAATGATTAGACTAGGGGATACCTGGAAAGGGCTGTGTATGAAGACTTTGCCTTTTTCATAAAGTAATTAAAAATGATTGCAGGAAGTTTTCCTTTTCTTGTCTTCCTCCAGCTCCCTCCTATTCTTTTTTTTCTCATTCCTCTCTCCCTTCCTACCCTGAAGTTGATGACTAATTCATTAATTGTCTTAACCCCCTTCTTCCTTGCTGCCTCTTACCAAGGTTCTGGAAAGCCACAATCCCTGGCAGACAGGGTTGGCCACATGACCCCATTATGGCCCAGGAAACATAAATGGAAATATGTTAGGGGCTTCTGGGACAGATTTTGCTTCTGTATGAAAGGGACAGGAGAGGGAGATCATTGGTAGAGCCTATTTCCCTGTCTTCCTGTCTTGAAGGCAGAAATGACCTCTGGGTCTGCAACAGCCACCTTGTCCCCATGAAGACTATCAGCATTCAGATGAAAAAATCCAAAGACAGCAGGGTAGAAATAGTTAAGAGACTGGTCTTTGATGACATTTTTTTTCCAGCTGATACAATGTTAGCATACTACCCCCCCTTGGACTTAATGCCAATGAGGAAAGCAAAGCCCTATTTTAATACACTGTTAATTACTATCACCTGCAGAGGAAATTGTTCTGAACTGGTGCATACCCTTCATGCTTTTCTTCTTCTCATGTGCCTCCTTTTTCTCTGTGTCTTCTTTCCCTGTTATGGGCTGAATTTTGTCCTCCCCTCCCCATTCATATGTTGAATTTCTAACCGCTAATATCTCAGAATGTGACTGTATTCGGAGATATTTAAAGAAGTAATTAAATTAAAATAAAATCATTAAAGTGGGTGGAAATTAAAAAAGAGGAAATCTGGGCACAGAGACGTACAGATGTGAAGACACAGGGAGGTGACCATCTATAAGCTAGAGAAAGAAGCCGATGAAGAAACCAACCCTGATGATAATTTTATCTTGAACTTCTAGCTTCCGTAGCTGTGAGAAAATGAATTTCTGTTGCTTAAAATAAATGAATAAATAAACAAATAAATGCAGAAAGTTGTCCTTTCACAGTTATAGAGGCCAGAGGAGTATGAGATCAAGATGTTGGCAGCATTGGTTCCTTCTGAGGGATTCTTGTGGTTTACTGGAAATCTTTGATATACCTGATCCCCAACTTCATCTTCACATGGTTTCTCCCTGTGTCCATGTCTGCCTCCAAATATTAGGATGGCAGTCATATTGGATTGGAGCCACCCTAATAACTTCATTTTAACTTGATAACCTCTGTAAAGACCCTGTCTCCAAATTAAAATCACATTCTGAGGTCCTGGACATTAGGATTTAAACATGTGAATTTGAAGGGTACACAATTCAACCTATAACACGGCCCAAGGTAGACACCTTCGAGTTAGCTTTGAATGTTTTCTCGCTCTGCTCCCTAACCCCAATCTTGAACCAATTTCATTGCTTCTCTCCACATCCACTCCCTGGTCCTGCATCTTCAGGTGACGACTGTCCCCGACACATCTTCTCCAGTAAGGCCTTCCTGCAAACTATTCTAGTCCTAAAACCATGCAGAATTAGGTTTGTTATATTGCTCTAGTGCTCAAGGATACACAGTGACTCTCTAGTACTTCTAAAATCTACTTGGAAAGTCTCTTCCTTGTTCCAAAGCTCTCCGTATCTCCCTGGTACATCATTACACCGTGGGGAGGGTGGCTTGTTCCAAATGAACCCCATATGTCATATTTATTCCTGCTTCCAAGCTTTTGTGCTATTTCCATTGCTTAGAATGCCCCTCTCTGCCTTTTCTAAAATGTATACTTTAAAGACCAGCCTAAGTCATATTTTATCAGTGGCAACATTTCTCGATAGTTCCCTTCTTAGATTCTTACTAGGATACACTATAGCCAATATCTTACAACTCTGTTCTTGACTTTTTAAATTTTTTTTTTTTTTTACTATTTCACGTATGGGAGTCTCTTAAAGCAAGCCGTGTTATCAAACTCAAGGGATCAGAGACTTGGGGGGCTCTAATCAAGAACCAGACATGGCTGTTGCAAGGTAGTTTTATTTACTTGTAGCAAGTAAAGGAAACAGAGGATTCATATGTGAAGGAAGACTTAGCCATTGCATATATACACTATTCGGTTAATTACACATTGATTTCTTCTTTGCAGTTGGCTACATTTATCTGGTTGAGTTCCTGTCAAGCTCCTCCTGACAGCTGGTCCGCAAAATACTGTGCTACATTTTAGCAGTTAGCAAGAATAACATTTAGTAGTTAACATTTAGAACCACCCAGACCTTGAGACCCTTATCCTACCTAACAGCTATGAGCTGCTTGAGGGCAGAGCCATGACTGGAATTTTGCTCATCTTCCTCCCGGCCTACAAAGTGTCTGAGGTATACTAAATATCAATAAATGTTGGTTGAAAGGAGCAATGAATGAGTAGATGGTCTATTGAATGAAATAGTAACTGATTTAATGATTGCATGCATGAATGATGATGCTAAGGGTAGAACTCCAAATCTGCTAAAAGCCCCACTACGTTTTCACTTGTGATGAAGGGGGCTTCAGTGTGATGGAGGCTTGCTTTCCGAGGGCTTCAATTCCTCACCTCATGCCCTGTAGCACAAAGTTCTTTTCAAAGTGCTGTGTTTTAGACCTGCATGGAGACTGGAAGAGTGATTTAAATCTTCAGAAGAGGCTTGAGCACAGTCATTGGAGGCACCTGGGTAGGTTTGATCATGACCACCTGTGTTTCTGACAACCATGGCCTACTGTGAGGCAGGTTAAAGAATGTCCTGATGTTTCTCAAAGTGCTGCCCAAAGGTCAAGGATTTAGTCCTGGTCATTGTTAAGGGTACTGTGAAAACATGGATCAAGGACACCTTAACCAAAGAGCTTCTTGATTACCTTTAGCAACAGAGAAGTAATGAAGGTCATTGGCTAAGCTGTAACCCCCTGAGGTCAGAGGTTATTGCCTACCCAAGCCCTACACAGCAGCCCTAAGATAGCAGTTATTTCTACTTGAACTCCTGCAGCCCTCACCAGGCTAGAGGCAGGTGCTACCTCATAATGAAAATGCAAGCAATACGCACAGGCATTTAATAAAAGTTTCCAGAAGGGAGAAGGGCCACTCCCAGCTTACGATGAAAGCCCTGGAATCTATGATAAGTGGAGGAAAGCTCTTGGTAACCTGTTGCTGGTAGGGCCTATGCAGAAGCAGAGAGAAATAGAAGTGTCACAGGTGGGCACAGGTAAATAGGTTCTTGATGATTGGGACAAAGGATTGAACCGAACACCCAGAGTTTATAGCAGAGAACATGGGAGCAGGCGGACTCCAAGCAGAGATTGACCTCATGGGCTGGAGGGACTTTATTCTTATAGGGCGGATCCTTTCTGGCTAGTTTTGGTGGGCTTTTACTGCGCATATACAAGTAGTTGTATTACTTGAAAGCTACTGCACATGTGGTTTCCCATGATTTTCCCTGATTGACCACCAGGGAAGAGGGTCCCACAATGCTACCAAATTGACCCCCGTTTCTCCTGGGGTCCCCCTGTACTAGGTTCACCTTTCCCTTTGCCAGAGAATTATAGCTTTCCATGTTAGAGATTGGTGAAAAGGAAAAGAATTATTTATTCAAGTTATACAGATTTAAGAGTAATGACTTAATGTCTTTATCAAAATCCCAAAGTCCCTTAAAACACCCACAAACACACACAATCCTTCCTCCCCCCCGCCCCCCCGCCCCTTTGCCCAGTCTGGGGTACCGTATCTCAGGAAAAGAAATAGAAGTCCATGGCTCAGGCAACCCCTGATTCTTCCCAGTAATCCGTGCTCGGCTGTGAGGCCTCCCTCAGTTCCCAACACTGTCAGCTGTGTCACCTGGACCTCCAGCTAAAGCCGAGTGGTGGTTCTCTGCTAAAGCTACATGGTGATTCTTCTCATGGCTGAGGGGGAGTCCCCACTCAGCCAAAAGCACGTGGTTCTCCTTACTTGGCTGCAGATGTGTAGTTCTCGCTCCACTAGCTGTAGTCCTCTCTTCAATGGCTGCTGAATCTGGGTTTAAATCCCCACGCCAATCTTCCTCTGCAGCCCCATTTCTGACTCCTCCCACAATCTGCTACACTTGCTAGCACTCCCATATCCTTCCAGCTTTACTGGGCTGTCAACGTGAGTCTGCGCAGAAGTGGCCCCATGTCATGGAGCCAATCATCTCCAAGATCTCATGCAGGCGCTGTAACTAGGGGGAGTTGCCTCCCAGTTACATCTTGAGGGGAAGTTCCTTCCATCCCCCTGGCTCAGAGCAGGGCCACAGCTATTTAACATATCTATGCAACCAGTTAAAGGTTATAGATATGTTAAATGACCATGGAAGAGGTTAGCTGCAAAGGTTAGTTGCTATGCAAAACAGCTCTTAATGGCCCTGCTCCATGTGTCCCTTCCCCAACTCACACCTGTGGTGGAGGGCGAGGACATCCTATATATCTTTCTAATATTTCCTGGACACCTTGAGTTCTGGACCCCGTTACAAATTCTTCTTTTGGGGGCCCCCTGGCTGCACCCTCCTACAGAGGGGTGCTCTCTCTCTCTCTCTCTCTTTCTCTCTTCCTCTCTCTTCCTTTCCCACTTCCTCTCTATCTCTCTCTCAGTTTTACTTTTGTTTGTGCTAGGCCTGTAGTTGGAGAACTTCGGAGGGTCAAGCCATCAGAATAGGCCACTACAGAAGCATGGAAGGAGAACCAACCACTTTCACTGCAAAGACAAGGCCAACCAGCACCAGCTACATAATTTGCAGGGCACAATGCAAAATAAAAATGAGGGATTTCATATGTGAAAATTATCAAAAAGCATCATTAAAAATTCAGGATAGTAACAGCAGAGCATTAAACCAAATGTGGGGCCCTTCTGAGCATGAGACCTTGTTTGACCACCCAGATGTAATGCCTGGACAGCCAGCCTATGGAGGAACAGCCCCTGGAGGAACTCAGAGAACCCAGCCCCTAGAGGAACACAATGTTGAGTCCAAACCATTCACTGTTGCCTGTTGGTCACACCCAGCTCCCCTGCCTCAAGCCTGTATTCTTGTTGTCACATTCACCTGGAACACCTTTCCTCCCTGCCATGCCCCATCTTCCTCTTGGGTGGTGGCTATGATGTTTGCTTATAATAATGTATTAAGGACACATTTTTTATGTTTTTCTATATATATGCTATATGTAACAATGAAAATGTTCTTTAAGGAAAACAGCAACTTTAACTACAGAGCTTGACTTTTGCTTGAAACAAGTAATTTGCAGTACAGCTCCGTGTGGTTCATGTTGGAGTACAAAGTGCATACTTTGAGCACCAGGATAGGGAGTGAGGAGTTAATGTGAACTAGAAGCAACAGAAAGCAGCTCAGGAGATCTGAGTCTGCAACAAGGCCACAAGAAAGGCAAAATTTAGATAGAGAAGAGGCAGCAAGCCTTCTGGGAAGAGTGAAGGACAGAGCCCAAGGACTCAAGGTGAAAAAGAATCTGTCTGTGCTAGGCCAGGCACAAGATGGCAGTGGCTACCTAGAATAGGAGGTAGCTGGGAGACCTGGGGGAAATCATGATGATTGATCAAATTAATGATACCTGTACAGCCAAAGACATTTGCCATGTGGGGGGATATCTGCATGCTTGTACAGAATCTGATCATTTCATGATGAAGGTCTGAAAACTAGGTGAGACAGTGATGGTATGTCATCACAGATGTGTGTTCTGGTTTTAGAGCCAGACTGCTTAACTTCAAAGGTCATCACTGCTGCTTTCTAGCTGGGTGACTTTGGCAGCTTCAGGAGCTCAGTTTCTTCATCTGCAAAATAGTGTCAGGAAAAGTCCTAAATCTGGGATGTAGGAAGTGGAGAAACTTTATCCAAGTGAATAGTTTGCAAAACAGGGAAACACAGCCTCAGGTGGAAACCAAAAGTGTGGCTGCGCCCCACTCCCTAGAAAGTTCCTGCTTTGCTTCTTGATTGGTCCATTTTTATGCAAATTAGAAGTCCAATTCACACATTTTAATTAGTCCAAACAGCATAGTCTTGATTGGTCAGAAATGTGCATCCTGACTGGTCATTATTGAGCCATTCCAATAGGTCAGTATGGATGCAAAGGAGGACATAGCTGCCCAGTTCCAAATAACTGGGGGCATGTGTCAGTCAACCCATTGGTTAAAATACAATACCAGGAACTCCTTAAAAGATGGCAGGAGCACAGTGGAGGAGGTTAAAGTCTTGTCTGTGGTTTTTCCCTGTCAATCACTGCTAGACTCTAGTTATGAATCTGTGTTCATTTAACCCTGAGGAGTCCTTCTTGGCAGATATAATCCTTCTTGAGGTTTACAATGGGAATAATAATGGTATTCACATTTTAGGATTGGTTTTGTGAGGATTAAATGAATCAATACATGTATTGTGCTTAAATGACCAGGGCATAGTAAATACTCCACAAATAGCATCCTGTTACTATTGGGGCTATATCAGAATTATGGCAGGATATGATGCTTGAGTTAAATCATTGTCTGAGGTAGTTCTGGGGGTAGAAGGATTACCCAATTTTGTCTGTACTTTCTATCTTATAAAGTTTTAAGAAGTGGAGCACCTTGGGGCATTCTCACACATGAATGACTCCTACACACAGGTGGAAGGCAATTTCCCTAGAACATTGTGCTTAGTCTTCCAGACCAGCTGCCACTCAGAGGAACACCTTGCACACATCAAAAAGTAACTTCTTAATGCACATTTGCTCAATTTCCCTTTCTCTCCTCTTTGTTTCCTTTTCATCTTACTTGAAGCCTCTTGAGCATATTAGCAAGACAGAAAATTTCCCCAGCCCCTTTTTTAGCTGCAACATGATTTAGCATAATTCTGATCACTCTTTTCTTATGGACACATGCATTTTCTTGACCTTTTAAAGAGTTTTGTTCTATGTGCTTGTCCTGTGTGACTATGGCATAGGATAATAGAAGGAAATAGACTGTGATTAATCACAGGGTGGTTTTTTCTTTTTTTCTAAAGCTACATCCACATTCAGGGGCATTTGTCTTTACTTGATATCTTCAGGGTACTTTTTTTGGTTTATTAGTTTGAAGCCAGGATTCAGGGGAAGTATAATTCTCATAAAAAGTTTAACTGGATGCTGAGAGAATGTGTTTAAGACCATGAAGCAATTCAGAGACAAAATTGGTATTTCATTTTGAAAATGTTAGTGCATTGAATTTCATACAAAAACAAAATATCAGCAAATATAAGATAGCCCAGTTATTTTGTTGTGGTGAAATTAAAACATGTATTATCAGAAAATGCATTCTCTTTCTGTACTCTCTGGGGTAGATGCTTAGCTGATGTCTTAAGTGAATCAGATGTATGGCATGTGATAAGAAATAATAAGAGGTGTGGTTGGTATGGTAAGTGACTTGGTTTTGATGTATTGTTTTCTTCTATAAAAATGGCAGAAGTCTTAATAGGAGAAAGAAACAAGAAGTATTAATGGTAATCACTCCTAGAAATATGAAGAGGGACCAAGAATTAGAGGATAATAAGGAATTACTGTTAATGATGTTAAGGATTATGGTAGCTTGTGTTGTTATTGCGTAATGAAATATAAGCAGAGAAATGTCATGATGTCTGTAAAATACCTATTATCTGAAATATTCTAGCAAAACTAAAATATATAAATGTAAGAATCCTGAAACACCAATTCAAAAAAATACATGTACCCCTACGCTCATAGCAGTGCTATTTACAGTAGCCAAGATTTGCAAACGGCCTAAGTGTCCATCAGTAGATGAGTCTATAAAAAAACCTATGATAGATTTATACACGGAATACTACACAGCAGTAAAACAGAAGGAATTCTGACCTTTTGCAGCAGCATGGATGGAGCTGGAGACTATTACACTAAGTGAAATAAGCCAGTTGGTGAAAGACAAATATGATCTCACTTATAAGTAGAATCTAATAATTAAAACGAACTCACAGACAAAATAAAACCAGAGGCATAGAAACATGGAACAGACTGACAACTGTAAGAGGGGAGGGCAGGTGGGGACTGGTGGAGAGAAGGAGAAGGGACTAGTCAAAGAACATGTATGAATGGCCCATGGACATGGACAACAGTGTGGGGACTGACTGGGGGAGCTAGGTGAAGGAGGGCAAAGGGGGAACATTGGGACAACTGTAATAGCATAAACAATAAATAGTTAAGTTAAAATAAATGAATAAGTAAATAAAATATATAGGTGATAAGAATAAAGATGGGAGACTCACACTATCTGAGTTCAAGAATTACTATAAATTTACAGTAATTAAGACAATGTGAGCCCTGGCTGGCATAGCTCAGTGGATTGAGCGCGGGCTGCAAACCAAAGCATCGCAGGTTCGATTCCCAGTCAGGGCACATGCCTGGGTTGCAGGCCATGGCACCCACCAACCACACGTTGATGTTTCTCTCTCTATCTTTCTCCCTCCCTTCCCTCTCTAAAAATAAATAAATAAAATCTTAAAAAGAAAGACAGTGTGATATTGGCCTAAAGATAAACAAATAAAACTATGAAATAGAATAGGGACTCCAGAAATACACCTACATAAATATGGTCAATAAAATATCAACAAAGGTGCATAAACAGTTTGAAAATAAACAGTGTTGGGATAATTGTGTATCCATGTGAAAAGATGAGTCTCAACCCACATATCATACCAGATACTAAAGATAATTCAAAACGAATCTTAGATCTACATGCAAAACATAAACTATAAAACTTTAAGAAGAAAAATACAACTGTTAACATTTTGGTATATTATGTCTTTATAGTGTTTTATTCATATAACATTTTGTCAGACTCTATGTACTGTGCTTATAACCAGATTTTGTTACTTAACATTACATAATTGACAATTTTCCATGTTACTGAAAGTCTCCTCCTGCCTGTTTGTAACTGGGGGACCTACCTCCCCCTGCCCAGGAAATGGGGGAAGGGTTAGGAAGCACTGAGGATGGTGCATGTGTTACCCTGGCAACTGGGGCAATGTGGAAACGCTCCTCAGAAAGAAGAGTGTAGGGTGCATGCATCAGGCTAGGGAGGTGACTGGATGGAAGGACATACCCTCCTATCTACTTTTGCTGTGTAGTGTAGTCCTAGGGTTGTTGTTAAAAACTGGAGAGCACAGATATGCTGCACTATTTGCTTTCCCCTCTTCTCCTTGGTTTGGTCAGCCACCAGGGCTCCATTCCTGGGCTTTGGGGACCACGTGGTCTGAGAACTTTCCTGGTGTTCCTTCCCATGTGCTCCAGGGCCTGCTGGGCCAGGAGATCAGCAGGCACTGGACCAGTAGGCCAGAAGGGAAGGAGGCTGGGGCTGGTGGGCCCTGGATGCTACGTGGCTAGGGAACAAGCCCCATGCGCCTCCCTCACACATGAAGCTGCAGTGGTGCTGACAACCAGAGCAAGCACTGTGCAGGCCTGCTTGAGCAGGAGCTCAGCTGCAGCAGCAAGGCAACACTGAAGAGACAGGAAGCAAGTGCTGGACCGGCGCTCAGGAGCCAAGCAAGGAGCAGCATGCTGTGAGTGGGACTTTGGCCAGCTCACAGTTTCCAGAAGATTCTTGGAGCAGACTGTGACTAGATGCATGCTGCAGCTGCCTGTGTTTCCCCAAGGATGGTACTTTAAAATGGGAAAAGAAATTCCAGGTGCAGCCTAGGGCTGGTATGGCCTGGGAGAGGGTGGCAGGGTTATTTTTCTTTGGATATTTTAGAAGGAATGGGCTTTGGGGAAGAAAACTGCCTTTATTTGAAATTGTATGGTGGTTAGATAAAAGATTCCTTTTCCTTTCCACAGAACTGTTTCCTGAATTTTGCCTGTTTGGCTGTGAGCAATAGGACCCTCACTGACCGGTTTGGTAATGTCTTCACTGGAGGCCAGCCTTTGGGTCGAGCATAGAGGAGCACTATAAGAGAAGAGACTCATTAAGAACTCAGGTTCCTTGAGTGGGAGTCCAGAAACAGACCTGATGGCTTAGCTCGCCTGTCTCCTAGGAGTGGCCTCAGAATGAAGGACACTGACCTTTCTCCAACAGCAAACTTCAGAGCTAAGCTGGAAAGTCATGTACCACACAAAAAATCTTGAAATAAATAAACCTGAAAAGAGAGCCATGCTTCATGAGTCACCTGCTGCAGCTGTGAGGACCAGAAACTCTCTGACATTGAGAATATCTGTTTTTTTTTTCCCCTTCGGCCCCATTGCTTGTTTTCTAGAACCACAGTAACCTGCGGTGTCTGTCTGTGCTTGTCACCATCATGGCTTAAGAAAATCCCAAACCTCATAGATGTAATAAACAAAGATATTTTGAAGTCCACCCTCTAGGTTTATTATTACATGTAAAAGTCTGCACATAGCAGAATAAAAATTTCCAAATTCTTTTTATGAATCTTGCATTATAACACAAAACGTTAACAAAAATTGCACAGAGAACCACAGAGCAATCTGAATTAAAATAACTAAGCCAAAATTCTAAGTAACATATTGGTGAACATAATTTAGCAGCTTATTAAAGGAATAATTGTCATGACCAAGTGAGATTTAAATTCCAGGAATACAAAGATTGTTTGATATTAGGTAATCTATTAATACACTAATTATTAATAGATCTAGGGATAAAATCATTATGGTTCTTCTCATATGGCATTTCAAATGCCTTCTCAAAAGGCATTTGAAAAAAATTCTACATTTCCCCTTGAATTTTTATGAAACCAAGTAAAATAGTACTAACTAGATTCTTTTTTGTATGACAAATCTCAGTTCAAAAGCCATTATCATGCTTAATGGAGAAACTCTAAATGCATTATTACTAAAATTAGGAGCAATGATGGAGAGACTCAGTAACAAAAGTTGCCAATTTTGATGTGGCAGAGAGCAGAGGAAGCAAGAGCTCTTCTGACTTTTGTAAGGGCACTAATCCCACTCATGAGGGTTCCATGCCCTTTGTTGCCAGATAGGAACTGGCCTGGGGCGGGTCTGGTTCAGGCCAGCCTATGGTGTGTGGGATCTGACTTCATGTAGGAAAGATTTCACAACCCAAGTCCAGGTGATTTTGATAGCATGTTTACTAAGGCTGGGGATGGTAAGACAAAGGAAGAACTTGGGTGGAAGAAATAACAGGACAGAGCCTAACTGATGCTCTGTTTTGGCTCCCTAGAAATGTTATAGGAAAGGAGGGAGCCAAGGCAGAGCTGCTTTTAGCTCCCTGGGAACTCAGAGGAAAGGGGGCCTCAGAGACAGGATCAGGGTGTTAGCCTGGGTTTAGGTGCTGCTGCCCACTGCTTCCCTGACTGCAGGTCTCCTGGGGACCCTTAGGGTTTAGGAGGAAATAAAAGGCTCATGCTGGGGAAGAGGCAGGGGCATGCATGAGAGTGAGCCCGCTCTGAGTCTTTGTCCTGAGGCTTTTTATCTTTTTTTCTGTAGGTGAAAATCTTTGGGGAGGGTTTCTACCAAATATTCACTAGCTTTCCAAGTGCATTTTTAATATGCTGATGCATCAGAATGAGCTCATAGTGGGGTTTGGGAACATTCTTTGGTCTGTTACATTGTTTTACTTTTGTCTTGCGTCTGTTTGGCTTTTAATGGGCTTTTTGTTCATTGTTCCTGACTTCATCTGTCCTTGGGCTTAGCTGGCACAAATGACATTAACTGGGTCCCTGTTCTCTATTTCCCAGACCAGGGAGATTTAAGCTATGTGTTCTTTGGTTAGGGAGGAGAGGTATGAACAATATGCTTTCAAGTGTCCTTGGTTAGGGGATATATGGTCTTGAGATTCACCAGCTGGCAGTAAGTTGCTCAAACTGTTTGGCCTTATTTAGTCTTCTTGTCTCAGTTTCCCCCTTCTACTTGCCCAGGAATTTTCTTAGCTTCTTACTACCCTGTCACAACATGACCTCATTTACTTCTAATTGCTTCCTAAGAGCTCTACTTCCTAATAACATCACAAGGGTAGGGAGTCAGCACATGAATGGGGGGGGGGGGGAAGCAAACATTCAGTCTATGACATGGGGCCAATGACTTGACAGTCTCTGTGGGATCAAAAACTGTGACAGTGGAGGACGGAGGGCAGGTGCCTTGAAAAGGCCAGGAAGGTGTGGGCAGAAAGTGGGATATTGAGACTCAAGAATACAGAGGTGGGAACTTCATGTTGATGACAAAATCTGTGCATGGCTGTGGTGAAATAATGGAAAGTGCTGTAGGAGGTGAGGTGTCAGAGAACCAAGAAGCCAGAGCATGAAGATGGGTCCTTAGTGATGGTGTTGCCATTACTGCCAAGGCTAGCAGGAACCAAGTGAACAAAGGACCCAGAACAATGAATGCATAGTCAGATGGATGGTATAAAATCAGCAAGGACGTTTCTGCAAGAGAGAGGGTAAAGACCTGTGTGAGGGCATGGGGAGTGAGAACACATGCCTCTCCATCTGGCCTTGAAGTGACAGCATAATTGGGGGGGCGGGAAGCTTTTAATTGACAGTCTCAGGGGAAGTGGTACCTTCAGAAGTCACCACATTTTAGTTAAGACAAAGAGGCAAGGAGATATTTTCATCCAGGGCTAGGCTAAGGATATTAGGGAGTCTGCTGCGGACCGGCTGAATTGTAGGGGTTGGACAGGAAGACCTCGAGAGTGTGGGGAAGGTTAGTAGAGGCAGAGGAGGAGATGTGCAAGCAGCATTGAGTGAGACGGTGGGAGATGATGGTGGTCTTCTGTTAGTCATTAAGGCAAAGAGGGAAATGAGACTGAATGCGATTACCTTTGAGAGATTTCTAGAGGAGGAAGTTTATATACTTTTAACTGTGCACCCCAACACTTCTCTGGATGCTCCAGCCACTCTGTGAGCTTTCCGCCAGTGTTGTGAGGCCCACAGAATAAATAAATATGGAATGTGTTCAACCACCACCAACTGTTCTGTTCTTGGCTACAATCACTTTAAACAGCAGTTGGATTCTTTGAATCTTGTTTTGTTCATTCTCACAGCATTTAATAATGGGGCTTTTTATACTGACATCAAGTTGATATTTTCTTCAATTTAGAGGTCTGAACTAGATTCCCTAAATAGGCCATAATCCAATACATTTTTATAGGAATCCAATTCCATTTACTTTAAGGAGTGTAGTAATTATAAAGATCGTGTGTTAGGTTTCATTTTATTTAGTGCATAAAATAGGCAGTTTTTAAAAATGCCTTCGGTATCCAAAGTTGTGCTTTGTGATTTTTGATTCAGCAATTCCACTTCTAGGAAATTATCTTAAAGATGAAATTGAACTATTCAGTAATACATACAGTGTATGTATTGGAAACAATTCTAATCAGGGAAGATTGGAATTCTCCCTAAATGCCCAGCTGGAGTTTGATTAAATAGATTGATAGCTTCATATAATATGCCATGCATTCATTCAAAAGAAAGATTTAGGTTACATCGATTTGACTTGGGAAGATATTTAAAAGTGAGTAAAATGTAAAAGCTTGTTGCAAAGCAGCATGTGTAACATGATCCCATTTGTTTTAAATGGTAGATGAGGATATGAAGGTTTGTTCTCCCAGTAAATCATTGCATCTGTTAGGTGCCAGGTATTGTCTTTAATGCTGGAGGTAGAACAATACTCAAGGTCCTTGACCTCATACCGTGTACATTTTAGTAAGATAGACAGATGGTAAAGAAGGAAACAGATAAGAATTCATGATAGTGGTCACTGCTAAGAAGGAAAAAGCGAGAGAAAGCCTCATAGAGTGGAAGGAGGAGAGTCAAGTCAAATCTCTCCAAGGAAGTGATATTTGAGCTAAAATTAGAAGGATGAGTGGACCCAGCAGTGAGGACAGTGTGAAAGAGCATTTCAGAGGAAAAGGCCGAGACAGATTTTGAAAACTTAAGAAACTTAGAATGTTCTAGAAATTCACTAAGAGCCAAAAAAAAACAAAAAAACAGTGAGGGCAGAGTAGTCTAAGCTCAGGTTGGGGGCAGGGTGTGAATGGGGGTGAATCTAGGGCCTTAGGGACCATGGTTAGGAAACTGGATTTTAACCGAAGTGAAAGGGGTAAAAGTAAAGGGACTACCCTCAAGGTCATTTATATGTGTGTTGGGGTGGGGAATGGGATGAGGTGGGCAAGTGGAGATGGACCTACAAGGGTGGTTGATAGATTAGATGTGGTGGGAGGGGAAAAGGAAGGATTAAAGACAACTTCCAGGTGGAAATTGGTATTGTTTAAGGAGACAGTGAAGGTGTGCTTTTATTGGTAAGGGGAGGAGGAAGATGTGATTAGATATTAAAAGTTTGATTTATGATGTACTTTCATTTTCTGAGTCTAGCATCTGAATGAAGTTGTCAGGCGTGTAACTGGATATTTGAAATTGAAAGTCACAGCAGAGGGATGACCTTAAGTCTGGCTGAATTGATTTAGGGACTAAGTGTGGAGAGAAGTCCCATGAAAAAAAAATCCAATGTACTGAAGTTAGGTGAGGGAGATGAAGCTGCCAGGAGAGGATCAGAAAGAGCTGCCAATGAAGCACTGGCTGTGTAGCTTGGTTGGTTAGAGCAGGGGCCCCAACACCTGCTCACCTGAGTTCTGCCTCCTGTCTCCTCCCTGCCCCTCCACCCCCATCCCCTACTTCCCACAAAAAATGGGCCCTGGTGTTCAAAAGGTTGGGGGCCTCTGGGTAAGACCATCCACCTGATATATCAAGGTTGCAGGTTCCATCCCCAGTCAGTGCACATACAAGAAGCAAACAAAAAATGCAATGAATGCAATAAGTGGAAAAACAAATCTCTCCCTCTCTACCTTCCCCTCTCTCTAAAATCAGTAATTAAAATAAAAAAAAAACAAAGAGTTGATCAATGAAATAACAAGGACAGAGGGTGTTACAAATAATGAGAGTTTGTGTGTATATGTGTACATAGGAAAGATCAAGATTCTAGAAGATACTTGTCAATTTGTCAACTGTGGTTACTTCTGTGTGGGTACATTTTTAGATGAATTTACTTTCATCTTAGGCTGTTCTGTAATTTTAGAATTTAGTCCAAGATAAGAATTACTCTTGTGTAATAGACTGAAACATCATAACACTTATAAAGAGTTAAATTTTTCTGCACCCCTAACCCTCCCTCTTATCTGTGATCCAGGGGTAACTACCTCTTTACAGTTTGGTACTTGTTCTTCCAGGCATTTGTCTCTACTTCCAGAAGAATGTATACAAATGCTCATGTAAGTACACAAATGTGTATTTTTGTGTAATATAAGTGGTATAGTAAATATTATATATATTCTTGTTTTGTTCTCTCAGCAATAAAAAATAGGATTCCTTTCTAAGTCATAAATATGGAATTACTTATTTTTTAAGTAACTGCAAAATATTCTGGTTTATAATCTATCCATTCAATTCTCTATTGATAAACATCCAGGTAATTTTCTATTGTTATTCCTAATAAATCTGCAATGAATACCCTTGTATGTATCTTGAATGACTTTCATTATCGGGCAAAAATAACTATTTTAATTTGGGGAAACAAAAATAACAAATCTCCTAATCAAAATAGTACTGAAAAAGGATATGGGGAAAAGATTAATCTGGGCTAAAGATATTAGACTAATTCCCAGCCCTAAAGGAGAACTGGACAAAATGTGAATTAACTGTACATGTTACCATTAGTCAAATGTAACAGACTCCAGCAGCTGAAACAAAGAAGGGTCCCATCCTTCCCCAACCCTGGTTCCTGCAAGCAGCAGCCCAGAGGGAGGTTGTCCAGGGCTGGTGTAAAGTAGCTCTAAGTTGTGAGTGGGGCCCAGGTTTTCTTAGCTTCTTGCTCTGTGATCCTTCCTGTGGCTTTGGGCTCACAGAATGCCTGCTCTACCTCTAAACATCTCTTCTATACTTCAGGCAGTACATTTACACCTGCCCCTTAGACAAGTACCAACTGGGGGTGGTGCATGCTCCTCAGACTGAATGTGTCCACAGCTGAATCTCAGCCTCTGCTGCCCCTGCCCTGCCAGTCCAGACTCCCCTGCTGAGCCCATGGCAGACCCATCCACTGCTTCCCCTGAGCTCAGAATCTTAAGTTTGACTCTTCCCCTTTCAAAGTTTTGTGGCAACACCCAGTGAAGTCTCCTGAATGATTTAGGTTAGATTTTCCCCGATAACCACAGCTTATCTGTCCACCACACCCATCTAACACATCATTCCCCTGCTGAATACCGTGATGGCTCCATGAGCCTGGCATTCAAAGCTGTACATGTTCTGCCTCATCTTCTACCCATCGCCCTAAGACTCCTATTTACAGCTAGAAGCTTCTGGAATGTGCTATGAGAGCTCTGTCATTATGCCTCTCCCTTTTTTCCTGGGAATTCAGGTAAGCTAGGAGTTGCCTTTCAGTTTTTTCACAAGGCCACTGGGCTTATTTATGTGACTCCGACATTTTTTATTGTTATAACAGGATATGGTGAATTTGAAATGTGTCAACTTGGCTAGGTTGAACTATATTTCTCAGAATCCCTGCTCTTAACTATTTCTGTTTAGAGTTGGCTACAGAGGGACCAGTGGGAGATTTGGAAGGCAGAGTAATGAGACTGCTACTTGGTAGCAGATATGAGTCGTTGCCCATCTGCCAACTAGACTCCCTGCTGTGAGCCTGGGGCTGCTCCACCCTTCCCCAGCCTCCATAAGCTCCCCCTTCTGGGCCAGGTGTGTGTGCAGCTGTGACACAGGTCAGTAGTGTGCCTAACCCTGTAACACGGGCCAGTGGTGTGACTGGCTGTGTGACACAGATCCTGGCTCCTGCAGGACACTCATCACAAGCTTGGAGGCAACCAGATTGCTAGGTTTCAGTCTGTCTTCATGCGCCAGCTTATGCTGTGGGTCCTGGTTTGCTCTTGATCTTCCCCACTCTACATCCATCCTCCCTCCCAACTGCCTGCCCTATGGTCTTCAAGCTTCAACTTCAGACACCATGACAACAGCCTCACAGAGACTGCTTAATCACTCCCACAGCCCTAAATCCAAATCCCTATGCATATATGTGGAACATATTCAGGAAAAACTAGTGGTCTCAGCAGTCGTATTCAGTACCCCATGTAAATGATGTGTGTGAATGCTAACTTGTTTAACAGTTAACATAAATAGCACATTCTTTATAGAATGTGATGACTGTTTTCCCACTAGGAGGTGTCCACTAAACACAAGCTCCTTGAGACCTTGTCTGTTTTCTTCACTATTTTATTCTAAACCCTGGGGCAATGCCTGGCCCATGGGAGGCACTCAAAGAATACTTGTTGAAAGAATGGTGACTCCTATTTGTGTTTATGAATTGTGTTTACCTCTGGAATTTCCTCAAAGGTCCTGCCTTGTCTATTTGGAGAATTTCTCACCCATCATAACTAAGCTCAGGCATTCCCTCCCTTAGAAAAGTTTTCTTGGTAAGCTGTTTTCAAGATTTCTATTATTTTATAACTAAATGTTTCTCCATCTACTTTATCAGACTATGGATTGTGGGAGAGCTTTGTCCAGCAGAGCCCCTGCAGCTGTCGAGGATGAGGATAAGTCTACCAAGATATGTGATCTGCTTGGGGAGGAAAGGTGGCCAGTCTCTCAGAGAAGGGCCTTGATCCTGTTCCTCAGTGTGATTTTAGTGGGTTTGATTTGCATAGGAATATAGGGCAGATACGTAAATCTCATTCATTGTCAGGCAGTAAGGATCAAACAATAGATGGCATACAAAGAACTACAAGGGCTTATTCTGAGTCAGGGTCAGATAGCCAGAGGGCCATAAAACTTTGGGAACCAAAGTCATTTTATGCTTGGACCCTTATCGCTTAAATTGAGGGCATTCTTAGCAAAGCAGGTTTCACAGGATTTTATGCATTCTTTCTTAGGCCTGATTGCCCCGGGGGACTGCCCTTTCCAGCACAGGGCTGCACCCACCTCCAGCATTGTTTCAGGCTTAAGTCAGGCAGGGGAAGTAAGGTAGCCAAGAGATTAGGAGACTTCTTACAGACAGAATGAGGACTCAGGCTATATCAAAGCCTTGGGGTGAGGGTCCATTACCCCCTTTTTCTATAGCCCTCCAAGTCCTTCCCTGAGGGCCTCTTCATGACCAAGTTGGTCTTAGGTCATCCCTCCCTTGAGGAATCTTACCCATCATTGGCTAACCAGTGATCCACCTAGGGCCAAGCAGTGTGAAGTAAAGGGGGCAGAGGGCACACCACTGATGGAAGGATAAGCTTTGTCTCCTTAGTGGCTTATAGTCCCAAGGTCTTTTTACCTTAGGCATGGGGGTTACAGCTTCTGAGACCAGGCAGGGAGGTTCCCAACAATGAACTTCAAGGGCGGATATTTTATTGGGGTCACTTCTGCTCTCTAGTGTAATACACAGCACTGGATAATGTAGATTTGATGAATTTTTCAATTGAACATTACTATTTCTAGAGTGTATCAAAGCCCACAGGACTAAATTAGCTTAAGAAAAAATAAAGGGTTGTTGTACACAAAGTATGCTAAGAAGAGTGGTTAAGTCTTTTACAGAAATTTGCAACTTCTAATTATTTGTTACTAGGATCACAGTCAACAAGAACATTAAGTTTATTTCCTTAGTATATGACACCAGCCTAGGCAAATCTGTGCAGAATTTCTCCTTTCGATGTTCAATCGTCAGGAGTCACAGATTCAAATGCCTTTAGGGATCAGCTAGGTTAATAGGCTGAAGGCAAAAGGCTTAGTGGAAACAGTGGCAAATATAAGAGCACAGGCACCATCTCAAGACTAGAGACTGTAGTGCACCAGGGAAAGGCATGTGCCAAGAGCTTGGAGGGCACCCAGCATGTCTGGGCTTTACCTGAATGCCAAAAGCGACTTGGCCTCAGACACTGTCCTAATTAATGGGCTTCCAGTGGGTTGCTCCTAAGAGCCATAATAACTGCATTTACAAATTGCTCAATGAGGGCATGAATTTCAGATTTACTTCTCCTGGTGTCATTTCAATGTTCTCTCAGTGCAGTTTATTAAGGCAGGAAAATGACCTACAAATCAATAGCATTTTCCCCCCTTCATAGCTGAAAGTCAAGAGTACTGAAGGTCAAGGGATATTTTAGGTGACTGCAATTGGTCTTGTAAGAGTGATTACTTTTGTGTGTGCCCTGGAGTAGAAAGCTTCCTTAAATACACAAATGTAATTTGATTTTGAAAAAAAGCCTGCCATAATAAAAATACACTTTTTATATAAAGAAACTATGAAACTTATTTAGGTAAATATTATCATGTATAAGCACATTTTTATTTATTTTTTAATCCTCATGCAAGGACATGTTTCCATTGAATTTTAGAGGGAGAGAGGGAGAAACTTCAATGTGAGAGAGAAGCACCAATTGGCTGCCTTCCACACATACCTCAACAGGGGATCCAACCCCCTACCTGGGCATGTGCCCTGACTGGGTATCAAGCTGGCAGCCTTTTGGTGCACAGAATGACATGCCAACCAACTGAGCCATGCATCCAGGGTAGGTATAAGCACCTTTTAATTTGCAATATTTATTATACATTGTCATAGAGAAACAGGATTTATCTTTTATTTTTAAGCATGAAATTTTAATGACTTGGCTCTACCCACTGTTTAAAACCCACTGTTTAAAATAATGAAAGCCTTTTAGGTTAGAAGAAGGCTCTTAAAAATGTCCACTCTTCCTCCCCAAACTCTAGTCCCCATTCCAACAGTGAACATGGAGTTTCCCCTTTACAGTGCCACCATCCCTTCCCTTTTCTTTTCCATTCCCTTTTCCCTTCCTGCCCTTCTTTAATAAATCCTGCTCTCCAGGAATTGAAGCATTTCATAAGCAATCTCTTTTTGGACCTATTTCTTATTCTCCTTTTTAAAGATTTTGTTTATTTTTAAGATTTTATTTATTTAATTTTATAGAGAAGGGAAGTGAAGGAGAGAGGTAGAGAAACATCAATGTGTGGTTGCGTCTCATGTGGCCCCCACTGGGGACCTGGTCCACAACCCAGGCATGTGCCCTGACTGGGAATTGAGCCAGCGACCCTTTGGTTCATAGCCCACGCTCAATACACTGAGCTACACCAGCCAGGGCTCTTGTTCTCCTTAATATCACATTCAAAACTTTACTCTCTACACTGACACAATGCCAATATGTGATTTTGCCCTACAACATGGTCAAATTTCTGCTCCCACATCCCTCTTGAGCAGCAACAGCCTCCTCTCTGCCTGTCTGAGTGCTCTGCAAAGGGAGCCCTGGGCTTCAGAACATCATGCAATGCTGTTTGTGTCTGACTTAGTCTTCTCAACCAAACCAGTGCTCCTTCCAGATTATTCTATATAGTAATTTGCTTCTTATACCCTTATATCCTCTGCTTAGCTAATTGATCGTACTTTTGTGAATGACCTTTTAATGAAATAGTTTAACTTGCATATGAATATTATGTAAAGGCAATAAATCATATTAACAAACTCATTGCTTATTGAAGGAAAAATTAAACTGCTAAAATTAATTGCTAAAATATCACTTTATTGTAAAAAAATCCTGAGTTATTTGGAATCCCATGCAGACACACATTTTAACTTACTTGAACCAGATAAGAAAAATCACAATATGCTTTACTTTAGTGTAAAAATCAATTTATTATACAACAATCATACAGAATGCTTTTTCTCTAACTACCAAGAAAAACGGCTTCTCCTGTCCCTCTGGCCACCCTAATCATGATACTATGTTCTTAAGATATAAATACTTTCAAAAGAAAACCCACAAAGTAATATTCTTATTTCCCAAATAAGGAAGCCCCCAGAAAGATCAGGAAACAACATGGAAATATTAGAAAGAACCAGAACAGCCTCTTACACACCAAGTGCTGTGCTGCCCATTGCAGTGCGTGCTGTTTTGTCTTAAAGTAGAAATAAATATTTTTCTCACTGGAATGTGAAGGAACTTATCCCCCAAAATGTCTAAATAGTTCAACATATAATTTTGAAGAGTTGAAAATTTCTGTTTAATTATATTAAGTAAATGTTTTGTTCTGTTAGTTTAAAAAAATGGGGGAATTATTAACAGACATGCTGTGGTATTCATTTAAATGTTTTCATTTTCCTATGAGTAAGAAAATTTATTTGGGAAAACTCATTGTCTATTTTTTAACAGGCAATACAGATATTTAAAAATAGTTTCATTTTTAGGAAAATCACATTAAAAATAAACATTGTGTTTCTTAAAGTTGTAACACTTAATGACAGGTTAAAATATTTACCTGATTCAATTTTTGTGGCTAAGATTTCATAACTTTGTGTAATTTAACTGGCCCTTGAATGGTTTAAGGCTACAGGTGTTTTATTAAGCTTTTCTGGAATTAAATCCCAATCGGAAATAAGCACCTGAAACCTGTAATCATACTGAATGTGAAAGTGTAAACTACCCGAGTTTTCCCCTTTGATCTGAGAGGCTGCAAGCTGCACCCACTGCAAGCTCCTTGATTCTGCCATTCTGTTGAACAATGGTGGCCCTCCTTGCTCTGTGGCTATGAAGCCCATGAGAGTCTCCTGAACTGGAGGTATGAGGAGGGGCGTGAGACTTCAGGTACTTGTTGACGATTAAAAATAAACTGAATCCAGTGAGTGGCCAGTGATGTCTGTCTTCTGTCTGAATCTCATTTTTACTGGCAATGGTCTTTGAGAACAGATTTTGGTGCATGCTTGATACCTAAAACTGCACCAGAGTCCAGCTGCTCCACACGCTGTCTGCTTAGTCCAACTTGTGTTTGTCATGGAGCAGCAGTAACAGTCGTACTCAAAGCTAGCCCTTGTTTTAAGGTGAATTTTGGGAGAGAATAAATCTTAGAACAATACAGTAATAACGTGACGAAAGTCGGGAGTAAGCACCCTGGAACAAGTTGGCTTTAGAAAACAATTTACAAAAATAAATCCAAAGGTAATTGGTATCAGGTAGAGATGTCTGTTCAATAGAAATCAATCAACAAGTAGAGGAGGGAATGTTACAGGCCCAACACTTTCACCAGGAAGACTAGTCTCAGGTCAGTCCCCTTCCAAAAGGCGGGCCAGAATCCTGAGTGGGTAGTTTACATGAAAGGGAAGATAGTAAAGTCGGCACAATGTCAGTGTACAATATCAGTACAAAAGTCAGTGTCCTTACTTTTTAAACAGGAAAAATAATTTAAAAACTAGAGTTTGGGCGGGGGGAGCATAAAAGGACAGAAAGGAACTCCCCAACAGACTGGATGTGCTAGGGCAACGGTGATGATGCCTTTCCGACACTTGAGCATTTGATGTCAACATTATGACCTGTTTATAAAGAAGGTATATGGGATAAAAAATCATTTTATATATAGGGGATAAATCAGCATCAAATCTTCAGAAAATATTGTTTCCATTCTTGGTACAATATAATAGTGAGTAATGGTCCCACATGTAGAGGAGGAAGGAAACAGCCATTAACGACCTCCTGTGCTTTTGCACTGAATTCTTGGCACAGATTACATTACCTGAGCTGGAAAAAGATGTGCTGAGTTTGCCACATCGGCACTTTTCATTGTGGCTCATTACCAGCCGATGGCTGAGTACTGAAATCTTTCTACAGTCCTCCGATTTTTAGATCCTATTTTCAAAAACGTAACCTGCCAAGACTGGTAGCAGGTTATTTGGGAATATTCACAAAGAGGTTCACAATAAACAGTTGACAAATTCAATGTCTCTTTTTCCCCAATTGCTATGTTAATTCTTATTTAGAAATGTTCCAGTGGCATATCATTCCAATGAAGAGGGCAGACTGTACTCGAGTGTTTGTTCAGAAGGAAGTGAACAGCCAGGTGTAGTTAGATTCTGCTTCTAAATACTGAGCATTGTCCCTATCTAACCTAGGGCGGCTTAACATGAGAGGTAGACATGAATAATTAAAACTGAGGAACAACTATTCAAAGCCCCTGAGCTATGAGGGTTTGGCAGATTTTTTTTCTTTCAAGAAAAACTAATATTCAAAATTTAAAAAAATATACAAGTTTCATTACCATATCACTATGCTGAAAATAAAGACTGGTTATGGGAATTGGACCGACACACAGCTTGAGAAAGTTTTGTTAGATTTTCCATTTATGATCCCATTTTAATATCTTTTGGGGTTGATTCCTAAAGGAACAGAGGGACTAATTACTTTATGCATTGATGATTATTGCTTAATATAGATTACACCATACCCTGTATTAGGAGATAAGTAACATTTTCTTTTAAACATTTTCATGTGAACAAAACTCTAAACTTTTAATTTGAAGACTTGCTGTGAAAAACAATGCTCCGTGTTTCCTGGCTTTGTGTGTGTATAAGGCATTATGAAGACAGTTTCTGGTGAGGGGTTAAGTCTGGGGGGAGGAGGGAAAGAGAGAGAATGTTGCACCAGGTCTGAGGTCTACAGAGCTCAGCCTCACCTCAATGCTTACAGAAGTACTCAGTTAACAGATTAACCTAATAGCAAAATACTAATACATTCTGGGTACAAATGATTCACAAACTCAAAAGAAATTAGTGTATGCTAAAACATATAACTTTCAATTCAATCCTTGCCTTAAAAGCAAATGAATCTGTTAGGCTATTGTATATGCTTTGTTGGTTACTTGATGTTTATTGTGCTTTCTTGTTTATTACTCCGTTAGTTGCAGTGAAGTAGGTTTTGGAAAACCCATTCTTAACTTCTTTCCCTCCTGGTGCCTCTTCCATCTCTTTCTTCATTGGCTTTTTTCTATATGTCTGTTGGATGTGTAACATTTTGAAGAGAAAAAGACAAAAAAAAGGATTCTTTAATAAGACTTTGTCTCTCAAGTGGCAGATAGTCTAAAATAGTGCATGATTTTCTTGGATACTGGACTTTCTAATAAGAATTCTTGTTTTTAATATGAAATTTTTTAAAGCTTCTGGTTAAAATAAAAATAAGGTGAAAAGAGGACATATGTATGAAACCTAATGAAAGGCTGTTTCCTTCACCTTATCAGCATAGTATTTATGCATTATTGGATCAGTATTCAATTTATTCTGCATTAGTTGCTGACTTGGAAAGGATTTAAAAATTTGTTTTTCAATAGAGGTATAATTGACATATAGTAGTTTAAGGTATACAACATAATGACTCAAAATTTGTCTACATTGTGGCAATATCAGTGCAATAAGTCTAGTCACTCACCACCACATAGACTTTTTCCCTGGGATGACAACTGTGAAGATCCACTCTCTTAGCAACTTGCAAATATACAATACAATACTAACTATAGTCACCATGCCATTCACCACATCTCCATGACTTATTTAAGGACTAACTTTTTAATAATACAGTTCAAGCAAAAAAGTGCTACCTGTTACTTTAAAAGTACTAGTACCTGGGACTTTGGCTTGATTTGGATTTTGGCATATATATTTGCTATTGTGAAAAAACACCTGATGTCTTCTCATTTTTAAGGGTTAAGACTAAAAGCATATACTCAGTTTTGACAGACTAAGATTCAGATGAACCAACAAGCAGAGTTAAAGCTTAGAGTGCCACTGTGGCCCCTGCTGGGCCATCCGCCCACTTCTCTTCAAGTTTCAGCACCAGAATGGCTCCCTTCGCTTTCCTGTAACAGTCAGCTTTTTAAATTCTTTTGTTTTTGTGGTTTTGTTTGATTCTCTCAATGGCTATTTCTTCAGACATTCTAAAACTTCTATCTCTTATAACAGACAAAGCCTAGCCAGTCCAATTTCAGAAACACAAGAGCTGAAAAACTTTCCAAAGTTCCATTCCCACAGTTGTACTTTGTGAAAACCACTATGGGCTGACTGTCAGCGAATGCAAACTGAAAAATCAGAAAGCACTTGTTTGTCTGAAGAAGAAAATATAGTTAAATGTTATTTCAGAAGTACTGTTTTGAACATAAATGTATGTTCTATTTTTTTTCATGATGTTTGCTATTTCTCCAGCCTAGAGAGGAGAACAATTTAAATCTGCAACCACCTGAGGCCTGTGTTGTTATCACTTCCATCAGTTCCTGTATAACAGAGGTGCTTTGAAATGGCATTCTGAAGCACTCCTCCCTTTAAATTGTTAATTAAAAAGAAAATGACACTCAAGAAAAAGTCAATGTAAACTTTGCACAGTTTTGTTTTAAAATAAATTTTCTTTCAGATAAACAGTCTATCACATCACTGTAGCTGATATGAAAAGTTTTTTAGTATTGAACTCATTAAGCCTAAGTTTTTCTCCATTTGTGACCAGTAGACAGTCTGTCCAGAGCACCAGGGTAGTCTCCGCCCACTGGCCAAGATGGTGGCAGATTCTTACACTGAGCAGTGCAAGGCTAGCAAGATAACTGGATAGAGGGAAAAAAGCCCTCCCCGCTTCTGCTACCAGATTGGGGGTGGAACCAGGGGAAGGCAACCACATGCTCCATAGAAATCAAAATGGTGCAGGGGGAGGTTCTGCACCAAAGAACCTAGGCTGACAGCTTCTGGCCTGTCAGTCTAGCCTGGAGAAAGAAGGGATTGGTTGGGAGGTAGACCCAATAAAAGCATGAGAAAAATTGGGAAGTTCACTGGTTACTTTTTCTGAGAAAGCACCTGGTCCATCCCACACCCAAGCTAATAATCCCAGGGGAACAAAGAAACACATTCTCTCTCTCTCTCTTTCTCTCTCTCTCTCTCTCCACCTGGACTCACATGGTTTACTCGCCTCTTCTTTCTGTGGGCCACCTGGCTACTAAGGCCCATGGCCTCCTGGAAGGAGCCTCTCTGGCACTCTCTTGCCCACCTGCTGATGCACTTGCTGGTGCATTCATATTCTCTTTCCTGGGAGACATGACCTTGCAGCCCTAGCAACCTTATGGCCCATATCTGTGTGGCCTCCACACACAGGATCTAAGAGGGAACCTGAAATGAACACCAGCCAGGAACAAATTATGCTACTTGGATATGGACTATGACCACTTAGCAGCTGCCTGTGAGCTTCAAACATTGTACTTTAAAATGGAACAGGAACTGTGGATAATGCCTTTTTTCTTGGTTTTGAGGAGTAGGTAAGCTTTTAGACAGGGGTCCGCCATTCTCGCAGATCACACAGCACCTGAATAAAACCTCTTTCCTTTTACAACAGCATCTGCCTCACGAGTTTGGCTTTTGTGGAGACAGACAGCCGAACATCCACTTTTTCTGTTACTTTCAGACTTCAGACTTTGGCAGCATAGTGCAAATATATGTGCAAATATGTTTGAGCAAATGCTAATACTTTTGATAAAACTTTATGTGTATTCATTGAAAAATGTCTAATACAATGCCCTAGACTGGCAGTGGTTATCCTTTGAGAAGGACCTCCTTTGTTGGGAAAGGAGTTTGAAAGGCAGGTTTCCTTTTTTTACTTTGTACATCTCTGTTATTTGAATTTATCAACAAGCATGTGCTACTGTAATATTTAATTGGTAAAATTAAGCAAATATGTAATGCAAAAAGTGCATAGTCTATTATGTTTTACCACTGAATATTTCAATTTAACTTACCTGAAAATAAAAATTTAAGAACAGGATGACTAATGTAAGCATGTAAGAAGACTGGAAGATGAGACACCCGAAGGGGAAGCCACACGGTTTCACGACAGCACTCATGGTGTGGGTGATGGTGAGCACGAACTGCACCTGGGAGGGTGGGAGAAGGGGCACCCATGGTGAGTGAGCCAGGCTGGGCCATATAAAAACCACTGTGAGGTTTTGTGTCTTTAGAAGTCAACTACTCTTATCACTAAATTTTGCAGGAATAAAACAAAATAAGAAAATGCTAAAGCAGCCCACTGCTTAATCTAGAAATTTTATTTGAAGTTATATTAGTCAGTAATTATAATTTCTCATTTAATTGCTCATTAATTTTCTCATGGAAAAGTAGCAGTTGAAGTGATTTAGATAAAAATGATTTAACATCAACATTGATTTTAAAGTATTCACCTACATTTCACAGCAAGGAATAAGCTCATTGCATACACAAAGGACATTTATACACACACAGTTTCATTCTTAAAAGGCCTATTTTTAAGAGAAAATAGGCAGCTTCATCACACACGGAAAAACCTCTGACGTGTAAGAAGTCTGGGATTCCTATTACCTTTCCCCATCCATGAGAATATTTAGAACTTCACATGGGGAAGAGATGAAAGGAGAAAGGACGTACCAGTTGAGCTTGTGTGAGATATTTCTTCCACCAAAGATACTTGTGCATCGATGGAAACACAGAGAGTCCATAGTAGGAATACATTAGAATGTGGATAAAACTGTTCAAAGTGGGTCCAAAGAAACCTACGAAAGTACCACATAATTAGTGCTCTTTTAGAAAGTAAAGCTGTTCATTTTTTTGTCAAGTCAGATCCTTCCTGTTAATCCTAAAGATGAATAACCAGTATGGCACTAACAAATCACACTGATACACTCACTCTGCCATTACTCTAGGAGTCAGCAAAAGTCACTGACGTGGGACTAAACTGAATAGTGCTTCAGAGTGCTAACCAAACAGGTAATTCCTGGTTTGCAAAGGTTTCACTGTCCCTCTACCTGTCAGCTAATTGGGGAGGAAAAAAAAATGTTACCGTAAAGCCAAGGACAGAATTTCTTTAAGAGAGAAGTGTCTTTGCTTTAGCTAAGCCTCTGATGAGCCCATTTGGTCGTACAGAGTGAGCCTTGAGTACATGGCTGAAGAGGGTGCTCAAAAGTCAAGGAAAACATGTTGCTCTTCAAAATGAAGTACATAAAACCTATCTGAAAGGGACCTAGGAACCAGGAGATGCTGGGGAAAGCGAGATAATACAGGAGAGAAGGGCCAGCAGAACAAGAAAAGGCTGGGACTGAGGAGTGATTGGCCAGTGAGACCTTCCCAGTCGCTGGGCCATCTCATGGACTTTTAGGGCAAAGATGATCTAAAATTCAATTTTAGGGTATTTGCAGTGTTAAGCTATGCTGAAGCATTTCCCTAGCCACTGCCATCAGCTTCAAGAAATCCTTCTAAACTGCTGTCAGAGTGGGTGGATGGTATTTCTCGACACCAAGGAGAAAGGACTACGTTCTATGTTGCTCAACTAAGGTCTGAAAAGATATAGCTACAAGAGTAAGATGTCAGAGGTAGACTACTTGTTGGAAACAGAACACACTATTGTGAGGGTTAAATCAATTGATATGTGTAAAGTGCTTATTAGTGTTCACTTTGTGCTGGGCATGTTCTATGTGCTAATTTGGGGTCCAGGGGGCTGGGTAAGACAGACTGGGGAGCTGGAGGACCCATCACTATGTCCCTTTGGATATGTTACTTTGACTTTGTAAATTTTGATTTTTCTCACCTGGAAAACTGTTATAACAATAATTACCTCTTAAGGTTGTGGTAGTATTAACTGAGATAAATACTATATAACCAAAAGGCTCTAAACACATATTAGTTAATTAATCAATTTAAATTCTCTAGCCTGGTTTCCCAATCCTGGGTTAGAGATCTGGATAAATGCAAATTAATGAGTAAGGAACAAAAGGAGTAACACGCATTTACCAAGTCCTTAATAAACACTGCTAATAAACACTGGCTGGAATAACTTGTTAAGGCACTTGAATTTATAAAAACACAAATACAATTTCAGAGTACCAGGAAGCATGATATTAGTGATATTTTTTTTACCCACCAGAGTTTTCATTTCCATCAATTAAAAATAAGTAATTGCTTATAATTTTAATAATATTCTAGATTGAATATTAATAATATTCTAGATAAAATACTATTCACATAGTATTTTATTAATAGGAATTCTATGTCTTCACACAATGAGTATTTGAGATTTTTATATGCTTTGTGATTTGTAATGAAAATGTTGGCAATCATAAAAATACTTAACCTTAATATTGTCATTTGGTGTTGATTATAGTATAAGTTTCTTATAGTCTTAATAACTAAACTCAAGAAACTAGATTCTGTTAGGCTAGGAGAGGCGTGAAAAGCACCTCTTTCTGCCCACTGAACCCCCAGCAATTTCCTTCTTCACACTGTTGTGTAAGTTTGCATCTTCACGGTCACTGATATATCCAAATATCCTTGGTTTGAAAAAAAAAAACAAAACACCTCATCTCTATAAGATCCTAAATCCTAGAAAAAATCATTTTGACTTGAGTTTTACCTGTTCTGATTTTTCACTGAATATTTTTTGATTCTTATGTATAAGACAATTGAATAGAAGTACTGTTCTCTTTAGCTCTGGGCTTCTCCAACTGTGGGTCATAAAGGACCCATTGAGGGAGAACTCAAGAGTTTGAAAATTTTAGTTTAAAGTAATAGTTAATAAACCTAGCAGTTAATGCATATAAAAAGCTATTGTGTCAGGAACTGCAAGTATGGCCCACCCTGACTCCAGGAGACCACAAGCGATTGACCTTTGTGCTCCAGGAGAGCCCATAAGCAGTCAAGGTGGTATCTGAGCCATTGTGTTCCAGGGAGAGACATTCCACTGCCCAGGACACAGATAAAGAAAATGACCGGTCAGCAGATGAAGGGATGTTAGGGAAATTGCTGGACTGCAGCTTTTATCTGATTAACCTCTTTCCTGAATTCCAACTCCCTTACCTACACTTTTCCCCTTGAATTCCAGACCCCTTACCTACACTGTTGCCCCTTTATAAAAAAGGCTGGCTTCAAAGGAAATGTAAGGTGGTCCATTAGGGTACAAACCCACCATCTTCTCAGATCGCCAGCCATCTGAATAAAGCTCCCATGAAGATTCAATCCCTGTCTCTGCTTATTGAGTCTGGTAGGTGACAGGTGGCATGAATTGAATGCTGGCTTTTTTGGTTTCCCTATTACTAAATCAATGCAGTGAGAATTGTCATCAGTTTTTTTTAAAGTAAAATAGAATTTGAAAAAATATATACAGAACCAGGATAAATACTGTCTCATGAAAGTTTTGTTTCATTCAAAATATATACATATGAATGAATGGGTTGTGATGTGAAACATATTGTAGTTCTTAATTTAAAAAAAAAAAAGTCAGTACTCTGAAGGGTCAGCAATGTGGCTTTAATTTCCCAGAATGGAAACACAGGCCCTAAAATTTGAAATGACTGAATTTACACCACTGCCAAGTGGTGATTATGGAAGGTTAGCTACACTTGCTCGTTCAACCCCAAGTATTGGAGTAAAACTGCTCCAGTGGGATATGTGCTTTTGGTCACTGAGCATTTGGTACACAGAAAATATTTTTTTAAATTAAGGTAATACTCAGACTTTGCCAGTATCAAAGACCAGAAAAAAATGTTCCCTGGCAAACACGTGCTTCCCTGCATGATGCTGCAGGCTATGCCGTGGCCTTTCTTCCCTCTCTCCTGATCTGCATGCAATTCTCAACACCAAAGACACACTAGAGGTCTTGCAAGATCCACTACACAGAACTAAAAATTGACAAAATAACTTACTTTGCCCACAAGGTATCCAGTTCAAAACACACCACCAGATGTTAAACATAGAGGCATGATGATATACATGAAGAAAAGTAATCTGACTGGTTTTTTTCCGCAAGACAAAGAATATTGTGTCCAGGAACTCTATTAATTTGGAGAAGTAGTACCACCATAACACCTTGGCTACCTGTAAGAATTTTTAAAAGGGAAAAAATAAAAGGCGAGCAATAAAAAGGCCCCTCGTGCTGCCTTCCCTCTCAGCTTCCTGTGTGTCCTACGCTTTCCTGGAGTACATTTCTCTGACTATTGAAAAACATCTACCAGGCATCTTTGCCTCCAGTTTTTCCTTATTCCCAGCAATCCAACCTAGTCTAGTATTATTATCTTTCCAGAATACATGTCTGATCAAATTACTCCTCTACACCTACAGAACCAATTCATATTCCTTTTAAAAACCATCTTTTCTCTGGAACTCTACCTCTCTTTTTTCTTTTCTCAGGCTGAATTGACTGTTTCTTCATTTATATTCCCAAGTCACTTTATGCCTCTATTTCAATAACCATAACAAAGCACAGTTAGTGTTATGAATCTATTTTTTCCAACAGAATATGAATCACTTGAAGGCAGAGACTGTCTCACCTTTGTTTAGGGCCCAGCACTCAACAGATCACCACTGTTGTTACACGAGATTTAACTGTTCATCCACTCCTTTAATGTACGTGTTTCACCTCTAAAATTATACTACTCAAGAGCAGTCTCTGACTACTTCTTTCATGTCTCTTCCTTAGAAGAAAAGATTAAAAATCCAGATGCTTTTCTTCCTCACTGACAGTAATATGTCATGATTACCACTTCCTTTCCCTCCTGAGTTGGCTAGCACGAACATATATAAACAGGACACACTATACAACAGGAACTTTGAGATTAGGGTACATACTCTATAGTCTACTTCTCAAGACAAGGTGTGGTGGCTTCCATCTTAATGTTTGAGGTAACAATAAACTTTCAAATATATTAAACCATAAGTACATACAATACATATATGCAGCAATGACCTCTAGAGAACTGTATGGTATCCCAAAGTGTACTGGTATATGATAATATTTTAGGGTTGCCTAAAAAATCTGTATAGGTTTTTCTGTAAAATAAAAAAATACACTTTTCATGTTGACAAATGACTGTATTGATTTGGATATTTTGAGTATGTTGGCTATCTCTTGAGTTATATGGCATTGATTGCTTTCAATTAATGTCTCAATTTGATTGCTATCAACTTCATTCAAATGGTCTACACAACTATGCAGCATCATCTAGTAAGAAATCTCCAGCATGAAACTTCACAAACACCTTTTGACACATTTGATCAGTCACTGCACCTTCTCCATACACTGCACAGATCTTCTTTTTTTCCTACATTTTATTTCCTTTTTTACCTTTCTTGAAATATTAAGCATAATATGCAGAAAATGTTACATATTTTCTCCCATCTTCAATATTAAAATTGCTATACAAATACTAACCAATTTTGGTAAGTTTTTTTTTTTAAATGCACACTGATAGCTGTCACAGTATAATCTAACAAAATTGTTTTGAATGAAGTTAAAGACAACTAAGTGTTACTAGAGCCATCTTATGGAAAAGAAACAAACTTTTTGGCCAACCCAATATATTAGAAATAAAGTGGGTGTAGAGAAATTTATATATCTTACTTTTTTGTATTATAGCTTTGAAGATGCTTTAAAAATGTACATCTTAAAGATTTTAATTAAAATGTTTTCTACCATCTCCCTTATTGATAACCTGTGCTTTTTATTGTGGAAATTTTCAAATAGTCACAAATACAGGGAAAATAAGTATAATGAACCTTCTGGTATCTATCAATGAATTTCAAAATTTTCAATATGATTTCAAATTTGTTGAATCAATTCTATCTCCCACCACCATTTGTTTGGTGTGGGGGGGGGAGAGTGCAGCATATAAGCAAATCCAAAGTATATAATTTTATCTATAAAAACTATTAATAAGGAGGTTTCTCTTGTTTTAACATAATCACCATGGCATTATCTTATGAAATTAACAGTTGCTTAATATCTTCTAATAGCCTAGTCAACATTCAAATCTATCTCAAAAGTGTCTTCTTATAATTCGTTTAAATCAGGATCCAAACAAAATCCAGCTTCCATTTCTCTGATACAGTTCTTAAGTCTCTTCTAATCAATAACTCTCCCTTACCTTGCTCCCTGCTTTTCTTTCATATCTTTTATTCTTAAAAAAGCTAGGTCAGTTGTTTTATAGAATTCTAATATTATTAATATTATGGATTTGTGTTTTCCTAGTGTTATTTAACTTGTTTCTCTATCCTCTACTTTTTCTGTAAGCACTTAGACTTACAGGCTTGATTGAATTCAGGTTTAAGGTTTTGAGCCAGAAGACTTCATAGGTGGTTCAGTGCACTTCTTATCATATCATATCAAGAGGGACATAATTTCTCTTCCTTCCCTCCTTTCTCCCTCCCTCCTCTCTTTTCTTTCTTTTTTTCTCCCTTCCCTTCCCTTTCTTCTTCCTTCCATCTGATCTTATTTGTTATTCTAGAAAATCTCATTTTTGCATTGATTCACATTTAGAGGTAGAAACTCTCAGAGATGGCAGCCTACATCTCTTGGCAACCTATTCCTAGAGTTTTTCTTTGACCATCTTCATTGTTTTAGCCAAAAGTTTAGCATATTCTGTGGCCTCTTCCTTATTTTTATTAGTATGTTGTTTCTTCAGAGCAGTATGCTGATGTCTGTGCTGCAGGACATGTGGAGAAAGAAGATGCTGAATCTTGTTTTGATCCGAGGTATCTCACCTTTTTTTAGGGGCTTTGTCACAACATTTTTGTGGACATCATCTCTTTAGAGAGACTGAAAAGTTTGCAGATGCTGCTAGCTCTTTTGGGTTCCAGGCAATGACAGTATTATCAATAAGACTGGGAATACCTTTCTTAGTCAATTTTCACAATGATCAAATTGAAAAACACTCAGATTAGTGTCCACAATTCAACCCTACAGAAATTTACACTTTCTTTCTCCATGCCTTCTTGGTCTACAACAGGAATGCTCCTTACTCAGCAGCCAGCACACATGGCCAAGGTTCAAGACATCCTGCTTCATGGGGCAGCCTCATTCCTACTATTGATTTGAATCATATAATCATCCTGTTCTTTTCCCAGAATGTCAGCAGCAACTTACGTGGCCATACACTTCTCATAAAAGGTACAGAATTTGTGGCTGGGAAAGAAATGTTCAGCTTCACCCTGAAGTAGCCAACCACCTCTGAAATTCCATGAAAAAGAGGTGCATAATTTCTGATATTGATGTATAGGGAGTTTAGGTGTTAACAGCCTAATCCAATCATTATGAAGTTTCCATTCAACTCTCACCCAACAGTTTTATCATTTACAGATCATTGCTGTTTAGACCAAAACTCACTAGAAGTTGAAAAATAGTAATTTTGATTATTTTGTTACTTATGCCTTTATTTTCTTCTATAGAGAAGAACTCTTCCTCTTTGTTTGGAGATTCACATATGAAAGGCAAGAAAACATTTGATTCTTTCCATTTAATTTTTTTTTACAATGAGTTGGTCTCTTACCAACCTTCAAAAAACAATGAGGGTTTTTTTTTAGCATCATTTTAAACTCATGGTTTAAAAAATAAATTTAGTATGTTTTAATTCACTAGTCAGTATTCTTTTTGATACTCAAACTGTCCCCCAGCAGTGGGAGTCCTTTAAAGGTGGCTCCTGTGTCTTTCTGTCACAACTCTGGCAGTCTCGGATATTTCCCTTGTGTTCTGTCATAGGAGGTTCTGGATTCTTCCCACATACACTTCCCACCCAAACCAAAAATCAGCCAATTCCTTAAGAACCCTCTCCCTTCTGTTGGAAAATTATAGTATTGAGGGAACAATCTGGGGATTCACTGATCATTATGCTGAGTTGTCACAGACTAACTAGGTCTTTTCTGTACAGAGAGCTAAAAACATGTTTGTTTTGGAAAGAATAAAGTTAGTTCTGATATTTTCAATTTGAATCTATCATTAATGGTTTTCATTTAACATTTTTATTGATGTCTCCTTTCTTTTGTTTAAATATTAGTTGTAATGATATTAACATTACTATATACTTACTTTATCCCACAGTGTACCTATAACAATCTCAAAAAAGCAATATACATATTTTTATTAATAGAAAACAAAAAAATTCCTGAATAATGTTAAGACCTATCTCACTAGGGATGTCCAGTCAAAACACTGTGTTTTAATGTTACTTGAAATAATTCTTCTTTGGGTGGTTATGGTACCAACTTAATATATGGGTATATTCCCTTATTTTAGTGTATTTCCAAGTTTTTTTTGGAATCCACCCTGCTTTCTTTTTAGATTTAATTTTATTTTATAAATGTGTAAAACACTTAATGGTTTCAAAGTCAAATGTATTACAATGCATGTTCAGAGATGTCTAGCTTCTATCCTGTCTCCCCTGCCCTGTCCCCTACCCTAAAAGGAAATCACTTTGTTAGCTTGGGGTTATTCTAGCATTGTTTCTTTTTAAAAATATAAACAATACACATATATATTCATATAATTTCTTGCACAAAAGTTACTATACTATAAACACAGGTTACACAGGTTGCTTTTTTTTTTTTTTTTCACTTGGACATATCCTGGAGATGATGCTGTGACAATATAGATAGAGATCTTCCTCATTCCATGTGGAGAGGGATCCATCACATAGATGTACCAATGCTTATTTAGCCAGTCTCCCATAGTTGCATGTTTGGAAAACATTTTTGTTATCAAACATTTCTATTAGAACAGGCGTTCCTTTCTTATCTAATCCCAGACCCCATCCTCTTATCTACCAGGAGAAAGCCTTCCTTCTTCTCCATGAGAAATGGTTACAGGAGGCTGATTTGCTTCTTCCCATGACTCACCCGGATATCTGCTTCCCCTGCACTGGCAAGATTCTGACATTGTAAGTTGTAGCCTCCTTCCCAACTGGAGAGAATAAGCTGCCAAGGAAACAAAAAAGGCAAAGGGATCACCACAAGAATTTGGATAAAAACAATTTCCCATTCATGTTTCTAATTGTCATCTATTCAAAGTTGGAGTAGAAACTTCCCAGAATTTGACTTTGATTCAATCCTGTCCTCAAACACTTACTATCAAAGGATTTAATTCTTGCTGTGAACTGATATCACTGGTTATATTCCTTAGTTAATATAATTTACTTCTAATATTTTTCTTTTTAAATTAAATATAAAATGAAACAGAATTTAGCTATCATTTAAGTGACAAAATATTTTGCATAAGGAATTACCTAGTCATATGTTTCCACAAGTAAAATGTAGAATTATATATAAACAAATGTGAGGAAACTACACTAAAATTTTAGTAGCACTCTATATTGGCTTATACATAAATATCTTAATCATCTCAACAACTTTAAGAGCATATTATCATTTTACAGATATGAAAACCAGGGCTCAGAAAGATTCTTATGTCATTTCTTCATTAATTTATGCTATGTGGTGATTAATCATTTGTGTGATTATAACTGATTAATGTCTATATTCCTCTTGCTCAAAAACAAAAATCTACATAAAATCTAAGCTTTTTTTTTTGTTCATCTTTTTATCTAGTTCCCTGCTCAGTGCCTAGCACATAAAAAGTACTCAATAAATATATAAGTAAATAATTTCTTCAACAATATGTAGATTGAAAGTAATAGAACAATCATCAGAATTCATACATTTTAATTCTTTATCTAGTGTTCTTTCCACAAAATGAGCTTTTTAATTCTTTGTGGAAATTTTTAAAAAAGAGGTTTTCTCCCTTCTTTCCCACTATTACTGAAGAAATATGGCATTTTAAAATATAAGGCATTTGACTTTGATTTACATGTTATTATATGTAAAAGTCTATCATTTTCTCCTACATATCAGAAATGTGTAAAGGGGAACTTCTGGGCAAGATGGAGGCACAGGGATACACTTTAGCTCCCCGCACAACCAAAAGAAGGGCAAAAACAAATTTAAAACCAGAACAACCAGAACTGCCAGAAAACTGAATTGTATGGAAGTCTGACAACCAATGAGTTAAAGAAACATTCATGCAGACTGGTAGGGGTGGAGATGGTAACTGGGGTGGAGCAGACTCTTTGCAAGGCTGTGGCTGGAGGACTGGGGCAGGAGAGGCGGTGGCTAGCGGAGTGGGTGGTCCCACATTTGCATGCAAATAAACCAGGGGGAATAATAACTGGAGAGCAAGACAGACCACCCAACCCAGGGTTCTAGTGTGGGGAAATAAAGCCTCTAAACCTCTGACTAAAAAACCAGTGGGGGTTGAGGTAACAGGAGAAACTCCCAGCCTCACAGGAGAGTTCACTGGCGAGAACCATAGGGTCCTAGAATGTACACAAACATGCCCACTCATGTATCAGCACCAGAAGTGCCCAATTTGCTTGTGGGTAGAGGAAGAAGTGACTAAAAGCTGGTAGAGAGCTGAGCAAGCAGCATTGTCCCCTCTTAGACCCCTCCCCCACATACATTGCCAGAAGGCAGTAATGTGGGTTGCCCTGTCCTGGCAAATATTTAAGGCTACACCCCTTACTATGTAACGGGTGCATGGAAACAACAAATTTTGTGGCCCAAATGAAAGAACAGATCAAAGCTCCAGAAAAAATACAACTAAGGCAAAGAAGATTGACTTCTATGAAGCTCAGAGAGTCCCCAAAAAGTTGGACCCAAGGAAGTACACACCAAGGCACATCATAATTACATTACCCAAGATTACAGATAAGGAGAGAATCTTAAAAGTAGCAAGAGAAAAGGAGACAGTTATCTACAAAGAAGTTGCCATGAGACTATCTGATTTCTCAAAAGAAATCTTGCAGGCAGGAAGGGGTTGGAAAGAAGTATTCCAAGTCATAAAAGGCAAGGCCTACATCCAAGATTGCTCTATCCAGCAAAGCTTTCATTTAGAATGGAAGGGCAGATAAAGTGCTTCCCAGATAAGATCAAGTTAAAAGAGTTCGTCATCACCAAGCCCTTATTATATGAAATGTTAAAGGGACTTATCTAAGAAAAAGAAGATCAAAATAGGAACAGTAAAATAACAAGAGACTCACAACTGTCAACAAGTGAACCTTAAAAACAAAAACAAAAACTAAGCAAACTAGAACAGGAACAGAACCACAGAAATGGAGATCACATGGAGGGTTATCAGCAGGGAGGGGGAGAGGGGAGAATGGGGGAAAAGGTACAGGGAATAAGAAGTATAATTGGTAGGTACAAAATAGACAGGGGGAGGTTAAGAATAGTATGGGAAATGGAGAAGCCAAAGAACTTGTATATACAACTTATGGACATAAACTAAGAGGGAGGGAGTATGCTGGAGGGAGGGAGGGTGCAGGGCAGAGGGGGATAAAGGGGAGAAAAATATGAAACACCTGTATAGCATAATTAATAAAATATATTGTAAAAAAGAAATGTGTAAAGGTACAGAACTGTTAAACTACATATACAGAGCAGGGAGGGATGTGATGTTAATGAACCAAACATTAAAAAGAGATGAACCACTAAAAACACTCAGAATATTTTAGAGTCTTCGTCTTCACTTCACTATCCTAATTTACCTCTTTCCTTCTGACCAAAGCATCTTTTAGTTAGCATCTAACTCTAGCTCATCAGGATAAATGAATCCAGTGAAAGTAAAAAAGATTGAATTTTCCTGATGGGATCTATTTATTATAAGCGAAGTCACCCCCATAGCTCCCAGGGCTTTATGTGTCTGGATCTCCACTGGGACCAAGTGATAGGCTACAGGGGATCTAGGGATACCTAAGAGTAAATTTTTGTGCATCAGTACATTTTTCAAATAAGAAAGCTGTTTAACATTGGGCAGAAAGATTAATAAAAACCTCTATGATCAGGCTGTAGTATTTTGTAAGGGGCTCTAGTCTTTTCATTATATACTAACAATATAGTAGTGGGAGAGGATGGGCCATATTCTGTTACTCCATGACATTTCCTGCCTTCATCAGATGTATTTAGGCTATGCTCGCCCCTGTGCCACCTCTGTAGAACTACCTGACAATCTAACAACTACACAGCACAATTAAGCAGCCAAACTACAGCAGGTCCTATCTGCCTTAGCCTGGACCATTCCTAATCCCCTAGCTGGGTTGATGTACAGGAGCCATCCAAGCCTTGTGTTGATGGAAAAACATGCTTAGCCTTAAGGAGACGTGAGCCAAAGTAATACATGTAGAACCCACTGGCTTCTCATCTCTACCACCTAAATCCAACAAGCTGCTAACATCTGTCAACTGCGGTACTGCAATCATATCCTAACTGGACACTATTTCTATACTTGCCCTCAACTCACTCTCATAGTCCATTTTCCATGTAGCCAGAATAACCTATTTTAAAAGGGAGATCATACATCACTCCCCTCATTAAAATCCTGCAGTGGCTTTCCATTCTGCTTAAAATAATAGCCAAATGTTTTACAAGGCCCTCTATAATCTGCTACATCCACAGCTCTTCGAGAATCGCTCTCTCTTCTCTTTGCTGTGTCCTTACTACATTGTTTCTTTTTATGGTCCTTGAACAAACACCCCAAGCTTATTACTGCCTCAAGAACTTTACACTCATTGTTCGTTCCGCCTGAACACACTCTCCCCAGATTTTTAGATACCTGGCTTATTTTCATCATTCAGTCTCAGCTCAAATATGACCTCCTTTGTGAGGCATTCCAGTCCCACCACCAGCCCATCACTGTTCAATGCACTAGGGCAGTGATTTTCAACCTTTTTCATCTCATGGCACATATAAACTATTTAATGACTAAAATGCTGCAACACTCCAAAAAACAGGCATAGTTTAGATTCATTCACACCTGATAGTTATTGTTGTGTTGGCTGTTGTCATTTTTTATTTGACAGTCTAAAGAAATGAGGGCAGTACCCCTGACTAAATAGTCAGGAATTGCATGTTTTAAAAATTCTTGCAGCACACTAGTTGAAAATCTCTGCACTAGGGCAAAGACTGTGTTCCAGAATCTAGAACAGAATCTGACATAGTAAAGGCACTCAATACATACTTGTTGAAAGAAGAATTTTAGCAATGATTTCCTGGACTGAGCAAACATCTGCATAACAAGTCAGCAAGGTTAACTCAACTTGATACTCAACTGGTGTCTATTAAATGTACCCCAAAAGTGTCAAGGAAAAGACCTTATGCTTTCCCTGAAAGAGGTTACAATCAGAGGAGGCTAGGAAGCAATTGATGGTGGTTTTGAACCAAGAGATATAAAAGTGTGAGAAGAAAAACAGTAGATAAAATTCGTAGTAGGGAATGAGCTTGGTGAAGATGTTCTCCCTAAAAGACAGAAACGATTAATTGGTTGTTCAAAAACTAAACTTGTTCTTGTTTCTGTTGATGGTGACTAATATTCACTTTAAAATGCACAAAACCTTTTCACACTTACTCCTACTTATATTCATCTGTGAATACCTGAGTACAGAATCCGTCACTCTGTCTCTGTATCCCATGGGCTTAGGATGCTTCATGCAGCTAAGTGCACTCTGCACATTGGCTGAACAAAACTGATTAATCCTCATATCTCACTCATGAGTTGGACAAATATCATATCTCCATTTCAAAGATAAATTGCCCAAGAGGCTACATTAACTCCTCTAAAATTAGAGGTAGTGACAGAGATGACACATTAATTCGGATCTTGTGACTCCACTACATCAAAGCTTCCAGCAGGTAATGGAGCTTTCAATGCAGTTAGATCTTCAGATACAGCTGTTATTTGTGACAACAATGCAATGAAGAGCATCTTTCCGTTTGTTATGTAAGGAAACCAACACCATAAATTACTATCTCATAAGCTCATCTAGTGAACTAAAATTCACCTAGTAGAGAACCTGAAATAAAGTTTCCTCTTTCAGAGTGAGGTAACTCAGTGAGCCCCAACATGGATTTTAGAGCTGTCAGCATGGCCTTCCTGTCTCCTGCACTCTGACTGATGCCTCAAATTCCATTAGGAGAGTTCTACTACAGTCATTTTAGAGCATGGTTGCTTACCATTATTTGAATGGTGCATTTTGGATTAATGCACAGATTAACTCTACAGGTGAGGCCTGTTTTCAGTCAAGGCATTTTTTTTAAATTCAAGGATACAGGCGGGCAGCTATATTTGTGCCACCAACAGCTATATATAATTTACATGAATGATTTTACCTTAACTTTTCCCTAAAAAAGATTTTATGTTTATCTCCTTTCCTTCCTTCCCCTCCCCCCGTCTGTCAGGTCAGGCCTTAGGTTGTACAGGCAAGACAATTACTTCTTTCTTTCTTGTAAAACTACGTGGGTCTGGCACTTTACAAAGGAACAGGGAGTACATGGTGGAACGAGGGCAGCTAGAGCTGAGCTGGAGTGTCGCCTCAGGCCTCCAGAAGTCAGCCCTGAGAAACAGGTATCCCACAGTCATGGTGGCCCAAAGACGTGGGAAGTATCCTTTAGGGGACAGTATATTCACATTTCAGTCAAACTAACTGCATTTGATATTTAATTTTAAAAATAATCTGTTACTCAGCCCTGGCTGGTATGGCTGAGTGGACTGAGTGCCGAACTGCTAATCAAAAGGTCCCCAGTTCAATTCCCACGACCTGGGTTGCAGGCTAGGTCTCCTCTCTCACATAAATGTTTCTCTCCCTCTTTTTCTCCCTCCCTTCCCCTCTCTCTAAAAATAAATAAATAAAATCTTTTTAAAAATCTGTTACTCAATAGCTGTCTATCCTCAGGCAAATTATGTAGCTTTTCTAAGCTTTGGCATCATAACCCATAAAAGGAGAAAATTATAACATATGATCTTTAAACACCCATTCAGATCTAAATTGTGATTTTAAATTACAATGGAAGACTGAAGACTAAATAAATAGGCCTAAAGTTGGATAAGAAAAATTCAAGTTAGAAACAAAGACTTCTAAAGGCTTTCAGAAGTAATACTATCAAATGCTGGAACAAGTTCTTGAGGTCTTAAACAACAGTTTGACAGCAACCTGAGGTAGCTCTGCTATGCTAGATTTAGTTGCTTCTAAAAACCTCTTCATTAGGGCCTCCAGACTGAGCTGAATGAACACTTACCTCTGTCAGCATATACATGGAGAGAAGTGTGATTGCTAGATTGTACAAGGTGAGGATACCCCTGAGAGAAAGGGCAGGTCTGTTCTTCATATATTTGTTACCCAGCCATATTGAAAGCAGATATATGGCCGTAAGAAAAAAGGTAGGAAGGTAAGAGTCCAACATGAACCATCCTCTGACTCGAGAATCTGAAAAGAAACACATACAGTGAGAATTCTGAACAGTAACACTTCTGTTTAATTATAAGATATTGGCACATATATCTTAGTTGTACATACCAAATACAACAGAGAACAACATGGCATGACATTAAGGAAGCTGGCTTTGGGTTGTCATTCAGAAGACGAAACCAGTGGGGGTCGGAATGGCTAAGGAAATTTTCATGGAGCAAACAGGGCTTAAGCTGAACACTGAATAACAGGAAAAGTTAATGAAGGTGGGAAGTAACAGTTCCTGAATGTCTGCTTTGGAATAATTACTATATTTATTTACTCTAACTTGGTAAATATGAAGGGTTGTGCCATTTTATGAGTTAATCCACAGCTCAGAAAGCTTTAGTAACTTGCAAATGGCTATATAGGAGTTGGCAGCAAAGTCTGCATTTGAATGCATATCTGACTCCCTGCCATTTCTTAACTACGGCTTATCAGCATAAAATAATCATCGTTTAGTGGTTTGTTATTATGGCTGTACCGTTATTATGACTAACATTTACTGAGTGTTAATTCTGTGTCACACACTGTTTTAAAGCCTTTCACATGTATTAACTTATTTAACTCTCAAAACAATCTTCTTATACAGCTGATTATTATTTTTAGTAACTTTACTGAGATACAGTTGATACACAGAATCCTGCACATATTTAATGTGTGCAGTGTGATGAGTCTGGACATGTATGCAAACACATATGCCATCGCCATAATCACAGTAATAGACATGTAGGTGATATTGTTATCCCCAGTTTATGTTTGAAAAAAACTGAGCTCCAGGGGGTAAAAAAGTTAAATAACTTGCACTAAAGTGCTACCCTATCTCTTGTTATGGTATTATGGGTTGAAAGGTAACCCCTAAAAAGATATGTTCAAATCCTAACTCCTGTTTCCTGTGATTGTGAACTTATTTTGAAATTAGGGTTTTTGCAGATGTAATCAAGTTAAGATGAGGTCATACTAGATTAGGGTGGGCCCTGACCAGTGACTGGTGTCCTTGTAAGAAAAGGAGAGTTGGATTCAGGGACACAAAGAGAATGCTATGGGGAGATGGAGGCAGAGATTGGAGTGATATATCTATAAGCCAAGGAATGCCAAAGATTGCTGGCAACCACCAGAAGTTAGGAGAGAAACACACAACGGATTCTTTCCTAGAACTTCAGAGGGAACATGGCCTTGCCAACACCTTCATTTCAAACTTGTAGCCTTCAGAACCATGAGAGAATAAATTGCTGTTTTAAGCCATGAGTTTGTGGTGGTTTGTTACTGCAGCCCTAGGAAACTCACACGTATGGTTCACTTGACAGCTTTCCAATTGTTTCTGGTATGCCAGTTTTACCTTCCCAACAACACTATATGCTCTGAGACAGACACTAGGTCTTATATTTCTATTCTGTCTCACTTATAACTTATATTCACCTAGTGCTGAGTTGAAAGGAAAGTTATTAAATATATATTAATTAGCACATTGAGTCAATCACATATTGCAAAACTAATATAGCACCTGAAGTTTTTGTTTTCTTATGTCATGGTCCTATAAATACTTGCTCCAATTGTTATAGAGGATCATAACTGATCCAACCAAAAGATGAGAATACTTGTAAGAACATTATTATTTTTAGGACTTGAGAAGTGTTAGCTCTGAATCTGTGTTGAGTATTTGCCCACAACAACATCCTTTGATGGTACTAATATGATGTAGGTAAAATCACAGAAGATCTGGGGATACCTAGAAGCTTAGCAGGTGGCTGCCAGTCAACTTAAGCTTGTACCATTTTAAGAAAGTGACAAGGATTTGTGATTGCCTAGATGTTACTGTGGAGGTCAACTGATCCAGTTGTCAAATGCCAGTCTTTCAGTTTCTTTGTAACAGGGTGCAGAGTGAGGGTCCCTTGAAAATCCCGACAAACCTTAACTGGGGAAGGGGAAAGGGACTGCACGGTGTTTAGGATACTTTGCATTACAATGGCAAGTTGATAGCTGTGTCCCCAAAGGGAAGTGGACTGCTGCCCAGGGCAAAAGGAGTATGTGACTCTGGAAGTAGACAGTGGCTTGTGACATAGTTGGGGGATGTGAATGCCCACCCCGATGTCTGTGTGTCACAGTGAACTCTTGCCCTGAGTAAAGATGGCAGCCGAAAAAAGGTAAAAGATACAGGGAAACTGACAAGTGTAGCACATCGTAGGAAGGGCTAAATGAGGTCATGTAGGAAGCTCCAGGCCAAGTATTTAAAATAAGGGTGGGGTGAAAAAGAAGGGAAGTCTGCTATGAGGGACAAAGGAGTAGGGAAGCAGCCAGGTGGGCTGTATATGGATTCAGTCATAAGGTCTGAGAGAGGAAGCAGCAAGCAGCTATGCAGTTTGTAATGAAGCAGTCTGGTATGAGGGTTCGTGTATAGGTACAAGCCATGCTGGCCAGGAGCCAGGATTCCACCATGTGGCCTGGGATAGTGAGGAGGGCAGCTATGTGGGCTGAGGACAGACTGCATGAAGACAGCTGATAGAGCTGTGTGGGAACTTGCAAAACCAAGCACAGATTCGTGGGAGATGCTTTGGAACTGAACTGTGGCCAGGAATGTAGACTTCTGCTTCTCTGAAGGACGTATAGGGAAGCCACTCCCCTGGGACATGTGCCTCCCTGGACTCCACCATGATCCAGTATAACACAGCACATGTTTTCCTGAACCACTACACAGAAACTGAGGACAATGTACCCTAGGTCCTGAAGGGGAGAGCTTCAATGGCAGGATGGTGATTCTAAATCCCATGAGTGTAACTTGCAGAGGGGATGGAGAACTCTGCGTAGCTAGTTACAAACTGATAAAGATATGGGGAATTTCTGGGCATGGTTCTGGCTTGTAGCCTGCTGTGGAACAAGGGAAGTGCTGGGTCTTCTGGGAGAACAGGGCTCTGAGCAGGAGTGCTCCCAGCCTCTACTCCTCCCCGCCCCCAGAGGTTGGAATCCTGTAAATAAAACCTGTTTCTTTCAACACTAATTGTTGGGCCATGTATCAGGGCGACACATGGACAGGCCCCAGTTTGCTCAGTTATATCTTTGCCACAAAGGAAACTTCCATTAAAATGACCACAGCTAAGTAAACAACAATAATCCTATCCTTAATTGATCACATATTCACGTAATCTCAGGTCATGACGATCTTACTGATGGCAAAGTTCAATGTGAAGTTGGCTCAGAGAGACTATTATTTAACTCTCTAGTGGGAATGTCAGAGAGCCACAATTACCAACAAACCCAGCGTGCTTAAGTTAGAGCATCATGCCCTCTACACTACCCACTAAAACTGTAAGGCAGAGAACATACTAAGTAAAGTAGGTTACAGGTACCCACCTGCCTATCCCACAGGATCACCACAAGGATAAAATGGAAAACCAAACCAAACCAAAGACTATGTGAAAGTATTTTTAAGAAGTTCCATATAATCACAGGGTATCATTTTATTAAAATTATATATAGTTATTCACTTAGAATAGAAACTGGAGAGTGGCCTAAATAATCTCTAAGTAATTCTGTTTAAAGATTTTGAGAAACAAACAAAAAAAAACCTCCTCATACCTCATTCCACCCCACTCCCAATAGTGCTGAAGGAATACTTTGTAGATTTTTCATGGCTTTGTGATCCAGCAATGCTCAAGTGAAACAAAGCATGCTGATTAGAATTTATTCATTTATCTACAAAATACATAGTGCCCAGCATGTTCCTGGAACTGTACTTAGCCCTAGAGAGAACAGTCATGGTTCTTGTTCTCATGGGAGGAGGAGGAGGGGTAAACTGCCTAACAGCTTTGTCAGGGAAAAGGCAGCATCTAAACTGATACCTGAAGTGTGAGAAGGAGCTCACCACACTGGGGGATGGAGTAGGAGACCGCAGGCAGGAATTCTAGGCTCCAGGAATAGCATATGGAAGAATTTTATATATTTGGGGAGATAAAAGATGTTGGATGTCAAAGTGAGTGGGGGAGAGTGGTACTGCCTGTTGGAGAGGCAGCAAGGGCTAGATAATACAAGGGTATGTAGTCCACACTAAGAAATTTGTTTTTTATTTGAAGGATATTGAGTATTAAGCTAGATTATCACATATTATGACTTAGGCTTTCAAAGTATTATTATAACTGATAATAAAAGGTTGGAGGAAGGCAGACTAGTTAGGATAACTTACAACCACTTAGTACTGAGTTGAGTTATTAAATATGTATCAACTGGCACACTGAGTCAATTGCCACATTGCAGTAGTTTTAAGTGACTGGTGATGGAGGAATGATTGAGAGACTCAGAACAACTGAGAGTTTAGAAATTCCATCTAACAGACCTGGGCATGAGAAAGATCACACATCTTGAAAGAGAATTTATTAAGATCATGTCAGGGCAGAAAGAATATATATGACTGTGCATGTGAGGAAGGTAGACAGTGAACGGTTAGTGGAGAGAGGAGAGAAGTAGCATAAGTTTAGAAGGAAAGCTACAGCCTACTTTGGTAGCCAGTTTTTGGCAACTTTGGTAGCTAGAAAGACACCAAAGGAAAGTATTACACTGCATTCTAATTCTGTTTTCTGCTCCCAGAACTTTTAGTCCCAGGAGAGGTTGAGCAAGAGAAATGAGGCCTTCTAGATGCTCTGGGAGAAGGATAAGAAGGCTGAGGAAAGTTAAGACTCTAAATGTTAAATACCACACTATTTCCAGGACACCAGAAGTGACATAATTCTCTTCTATAAAAAAAAAAAAAAATACTGTGTTCCTTCCACATTAAGTTCTCAAGTAGTTCACTCACCTCGAGGTCCAAACATATTGTCCAAAAAAACATTGATTTCATTGTCAAAAGCCTTTAGATGCTCCTGAAAAGATAAAGAAAAAATGATTAAAGGGTTTTTTTGGGGGGAAATTCTCAAAACAAACCACTATCTACAATATGCAGTTGATAGAATCTCGAAGGGTCCTCGGTTCAAAGACTTTTGACTGCAAAGAGAGCTAGTAAATGTAGCCTCTTTCTAACAAGCTTCTGAAGATTTGGAAGCAAACAATTCCTTTTTCATTTCCTTAGGCAAGAGTAATTCAGAAAAACAGCGTCGGTACATTTAAACATCAAAGGGTTATTGACCTCATTTCCATTTCTTTCTAAAATGCTTAGAGGTATAAGCATTTCCATAAGTAACGTCTATTGTTGCAGTTAACAGAAGTGTGCAAGGAACAGAGAAGTCTATATTTACAGGATGTAATGTAATTATTAAGTGAAAATACAGCTGAACTGTATTTCACTTAACTAAATCTAAAGCTTTAAAGGGGACTTGTTTTTCAATGAAGGAAATTAAGCATTATAACTATTTTCCATTACCTTTATACTGTTTCTTTCAAAACTTTTATACTAACATTATTTAATAGTACAGTAAATAGCATCACAAGGAACATCAGATTAATATTGCCACTTTAACGGAATTCAGATTGGGAATGGAGAATTTCTGCTAAGAATCTTATGGTTAATAAACTGGTTCCTGGCTCTTGATTTAGCTCCTATTCATGCTAGTCTGCAATTATACTTCTCAAAATACCTGCTAAGGTATCCCTACTCCTCTAAAAAAGTCTAGAATACCTCCTCAAGCAAAGTGAAGAAGAGACAGAACTCACCAATGTTCCAAGGAAAGGGATCTTTGATGAGGATTTTGGGCCCATGGACTGGTTCCTGCCTAGGTGTGAGTTGAGTATAATGGCCCTCAGAAGTTCATATAGAACCTTCTCTACAGTCAATACCTGTAGTACAGTCAAAGCACTGTATTCTCAAAGAAAAGGTTAAGTGCCAAAGAGGAGAATTAATTGACTGGCACTTGAAGAGAAGGTCTACGTCTTTGGGGACTGGCTGGCACACACCATTTAGACCTATTACTTATTGGTGACTTTGATCCTGACAGAAATTTCAAGGAAACTTAGATCTTTGGGAACTTTAGGAAGGAGGAAAAGGATTAGAGACTAACACATATCAGTACCTACCACTGCTGTCCAGTGTATTATGAACTTTATTATTTCACAACATTGCTATAAAAGGTATCTGGGATAAACAAAGCTTGGAAGTTTTTAAACAGTGTTTTAATCGTTGGTTTCTATGAAGGGCATCTCAGGAAACCTCCAGACTTGAGAAAGGTCAGTTACCTAACATCTCAGTGTGATAGACTGGGGTTTTTGTTGACATTAGAATAGAGCAGGTCTGTCTAGATCTCTCATTTTTGAACAAAATATGTTAACGTCACTGATGTACCTACCCTCAAAACAAATACCAATGAAATCTCTCTTTCATTGCCGCACCCTCTCGCAAATGTTTAAACTTTTCCAGTTCATTTGCTAAGGTTCAAAATCCATTTTCTAACATTTGTAGATCTAAGAACACTAATTAAAGGTCACAGACATTATATTATTTCTATAATCTTGTAAAAATGTAGTCACAGTAGAAGAGCAGAAACAAAAGTAAAGTAAAGTAAGGGGAAGACATGAAGAGAAAGCAGAGAATGAAAGAAATAAATGAGAAGGGACATTCCATTATTTCAGTCATTAAGTACTGACTCACTGATCAATTATCTAAGTACTACTGTGTGCAAGCACCAAGTTTGATTATGAAATACTAAGTCAAACGAGACATGTCCTTATCTTCACATAGGATATAGAAAAGCAAATGATAATTATATAGTATCTTAAATATGACGAGAGAGAGGTTTACAGGGATGTGCTGTAAAAACACTGAGGAAGGAACTATCATTCATCCATTAAAAAAAGAAGAAATGTTGCCATTTTGACAACATGAATAAACCTTGAGGGCATTATGCTACGTGAATAAATCATAGAAAAACAAATACCATATGATCTTATTTATATATGGAATAAAAAAAAGCACAAACTAACTCAGCAGCAGAGAACAGGTTGGTAGTTACCAGAGGTGAAGTGTGGGGGTGGGTGTAATGGGTGAAGGTGGCCCTAAAAGTACAAACTTCCAGTTATAAAATAAATAAGTCATGAAGATGTATAGTAGGGTGACAATAGATACTATTGCATGGAATATTTGCAAGTTGCTAAGAGTAGATCCTAAAAATTCTCATCACACACACACACAATTATAGCTGTGTATATACCTAGATTTATTATAGTGATCATTTTGCAATGTGTAAAAATATTAAGTCATTATGTGGTACACATGAAATAAATAAAAAGAACATAGAGGTAGGAAATTTAACTTAGATCTCTTAAAAAGAGAAGCCTCCCAGGAAGAACTGCTGCTGTCATTGAGTTTTGAAAGATTCTAGGGCAGACAGAAAAGAAAAGAAAGAGCATTTGAGGGAGAAGATCAACATTTACAAATACACTGAGACACGACTTCGGAAATGTTTATGGACAGGGTCTCTAGTGATCTACAGGACAGAAATAAAGCCAATGCTAAGAAAATCAGAAACCTGGAAAAAATTACTTTTTTGTTTCTGGGTTACTTAATACAGTTAGTAAGGATATAATCTAAAAAGTCAATGATGAGATGAAATCAGAATATCAAAATTTACCCTGGATTATTAAAACATAAGTACAGAGTTTGAGTAGTGTTAGTCAACTAAGGATGAATGCTTAAGAAAAAGTGATGAAGAAGAGCTTGGGTAATAAGCTATAGCTGTACACTGGGTTGTATATGTGTAAATGCAAAAGTGCACTGGACAATTTCTCAAGACTAATACCATAACCTAGGAGCTATGGAAACCAACAAATGACCTGTGGTACTTCATTCAACCAGCATCTTTGAACAGCTATTTTGTACATAGTACTTTATTGGACATATGAAGAAAAAAAAGGGATGCAATGGTTACTTCAAAAGCTTACAGACAAATCAGGAAAGTGATAGATACAAAGGTAGAGAGAAAACAATTGGGAAGAAAGAGATACACAGAACTGACACAATGATGGAAGTCATACAGTAGGAGTGATGACTTAACATGATTTTTCAGATGGTTAAGGTGGTTAGAATTTGAATGGATCAGAAGACAGGGGAGCAGTACTGACCTTACACCTGGGCTGGATCCTTTTCTCAACTCTGTACAGTAGAAGGCCCTACTCTGGTCATCCTTTGGCCATATCCCTCCATATAGGGAAAAAAATCCTTTGAGCCAAGGGAAATGCCTGCCTATGACCACAGCTTCCCCACTCCAGGCCATGTTCCAAGAGCTGCAGGCCAAAGAATTCTCTGCCAAACAACAATTCTCTGAGCCCACTTTTAGAGCAACATAAGTGTTGTTCATAAGTGTTGTTCAACATAAGTGTTCTCCTTGCCCACTTAGTAAAGTCCACGTTCCATGACTTTGAATTCAATTTGCGACTATTTATAGCAAAAGCTGAAGGACAGAAATATTGTGAGCAAGTTGGACCTTATTTAGTTGTGTATCCCTAAATGCCTACCACATCTGATGATAATGTAAAATGTATAATCACATTAGAAAACAGTTTATCAGTTTAGTAAAAACAAACATTCAACTAAGATCAAGCATGCCACTTCCACATATTCACCAAAGTGAAAATAAAGCTTCTACTCATCCAAAGACTTGTACACAAATATTCATGGCAGCTTTATGTATAATAGCTAAAAATGGAAACCTCCTAATTACCCATCAAAAGGTGAGTGGATAGCCATGAGCAGTGTGATTCAGTTGGCTGGGCATCGTCCTGAAAAGCAAAAGGTGCTGGCTTGATTCCCTGTCAGGGCATGTGCCTAGGCTGAGAGTTCAGTCTGTGGTGCATACAAGAGGCAACCAGTTGATGTTTGTCTCCCTCTCTTTCTCTCTCCCTTCCTCTATCTCTCTCTCTAAAAAAAAAAAAAAGTGAATGGATAAACAAGTTGTGGTATAGCCGCACAATGAAATGCTACTCAGCAATATGGTGGAGTGAATTATTTATTCACATGAATGTCAAAATTATGATGCTGCATTAAAGAAGCTAAACAGCAAAAAAAGAAATATGCATCATATGTTTCCATTTATATAAAATTCTAGAAAATGTAAATCTGTCTGTGACAGAAAGCAAATTATGGTTGCTTGGTGTCTTCAGGGGAGGGGAACAGAATATCCTTAAAAATGGGGGTGAAATAAGGGGATTTTCATATATGCATAATGAAAGGACTTGTAGCTAGCAGAACTATACTACAAAGTATGATAAAGATGTTTTTCATGCCAAAGGGAAATAATTCCATATGAAAAGTAGTGTTTACAGAAAAGAATCAAGAGCACCAGAAACAGATCTAACTAATTGAAGAGTCATAACTCAGAGCAAGCTAGCCTTCACCCACCTCATCACATCAGCTATAACTGCGATCATCACCTCTCACAGCATGTGAGCAGTGATTCATAATACCTAGATGCACCTCTCACAGCATCCTTACCCAGGAGCAGTGATTCATAATACCTAGATGATTTCTTGCACCTGCTCCTTCTTCTACTGGACATGTAACATGCAACTTACAACATTGGTAGATTGGACCACCATGCACTGCTGCCTCAGAGAATACTTGGGAAACAGCTATGAAGGACACACCTAGGCTTTTTCCACCATGATGCTGATTGGGACTTCTACCCAGCTCTAACTACACTAGTTGGAGCTGAACATCAAGCAGGGGCATCTAGTGGGGGTGCATTTCCTGGTCTGTTCTTCAAGGTGCAAACTCATAATCACTGTGGGAATGGCCTCATCCCGAACACCTTGATAACTCAAGATTTTCTTTAGCAAGGATGGTCTTGCATTCAGAAACTTGGCACCATGATTAAATAAACCCCACCACAAAAACTCTGACTGTGCTTTCTCTGATCTTTAACTGAGAGGACTCCTGATTTCCCTTTTTCCCCCCTTCCCCCTTTTTCCTTACTCTCCTTTTTCTCCTCTGTTACTTTCCTTGTTTCCTTTCTTGCCTTCTTCCATTCTTTTCTTTCCTCCCTCCCTCCATTTTCTTCCTTCATTCCACATTCCCTTCTTCTTTTCACTTTCCCTGCATCCTTCCTTTCCTCTCTTATTCCCTCGTTCCTCTTTGGCATTTTTTCCTTTATTTATGTGTTAAGCTTTTTATTGTTTTTAGTATTTATCTGCCATGGGCATTAAAACAATCCAATGACTTGAGGAGACAGCTAGATGACAGAGGAGTGAATGGAAGCCACTCTAACTTTCTCCCAGGGCCAATCAGGAATTACAACTAAATTGTGGGGAAATCACCCAGGACAAACAACTGAATAATAGTGAGAGAGGAAAGACTTATAACCTCAGACAGACAGAAGAATTAGCTTCAGCATTAACTGACTGGTAAGGAGTATGGTGGAGACTCAAGAAGGCTGGCTGGGCACCCACAGGCAGCAGCACTGGAGGGATAATTAAGCAGTCGGTTGGATACCCCTGAGAAGTGTGGGGTCTAAAGCCTAAGCTGGGAGCCCCAGTCTAGAGCATAAGAGCCCAAAAAGTACACAGATAACAATCAGCGGCAAAAAGAGACAGGGTTACTCTCTGCCAGAGACAGATGGCTGGAGATTCAAAGAGCTGTTTAAAGGGCCAACACACAAATTTTCAGCTACAGCCACTTACCCTGGGCTCCAGCAAAGGTGGGGGCAGAGTGGGCTAGAGATGCCTGAGGAGAAACTGAGGACAGAAGCTTTAGGGAGAGAGCTGAGAGAGTAGACACTGGGAACGCAGAGCTAAGTCATCCCCCGCTGTGGCAGTAGCCATCCTGCTCAGGCAGACCACTCCCCTCAGAGCAGGAGCAGTCTGAGGGGAAACAGAAGCACTGATCCCAGGAGAGGCTCTGTGGTGCTTAAGCCTGACTGCTGAGTGCAGAGTGACTAGATTAAGAACTGAAGGAGACAGCCAGAGACAGTAGATCCCTTGCAGTCTTGGAGCAGGCTCCCTAAGGTTAGACAGGATGAATATCTGACATCACCAGAGGCAGATCCGCAAAGAAAAAACAGGGGTAAATACTAGAGGTTACTGAGATGAAATCCACTGTGGTCCTCTCCATGATTTGCGATATTTTCTTTCCTGCATAGTTCTTTAACATTTGGTTCTTGTCCATCGAGTTTGTGTATATTAAGTCACTAGATTTTATACTATAGTTTTTTTCTCTCCTTTCCTCTATAGCCTTGATCTCTTTATGCCCTTATTAATACTGGTTCATTTGCTATTGATAGTGGGATTGTGGGGATAAACCTATTTTTTCAGATGTGGGTTTGTGTCCTGGGCTTTATGATTTTCTTCTGGCAGCATACAAGACATGGTAGGTGGAGTGACCCTCAGTCAACCAGCTGGAGGGAAGGACCCCCAACAAAGAATGACCCAACAACAATCAAAACCCAATTACATCCAGAGAGCCAACATAAACAGCATAAAGGGCACCCTAAGAGCATTAAGTTCAGGAGAGGATTCAGGAGTTCAAGGATCTGAATCCTTCAAGGGATGCTCCACTTGATGCTCTACTGAATCTCAGGTCTCCTACCATAGAAGTTCACACCACAAACTCAGGGTATCAAAATAGATCAATTTAAGAAGCAGAAGCAAACAAGAAGGGTCTTACAAATAATGGGAAGACAAAGAAACAACTCCCCCCACCAATCTAAAGGAAAGTTGGAATCCTCAGAGAGCATGCTAAATGAAATAGAGGCAACTAAGCTATCAGATATTGAGTTCAAAACATGCTTATAAGGAAACTCAGTGAGCTCAGTGAGAATTACCAAAAGCTACAGGGAAACTATGAGGAACTTACTGCAAACTATATCGACATGATAAAGGACATAGAAACTATCAATAAGTGCCAAGAGGAAATGAAGAATACAATTTCTGAATTGAAGAACACAGTATAAGGAATCAAAAGCAGGGTAGATGAAGTAGAGGATCGAATCAGTGAGCTGGACAAGGTAGAAAAAAACACCCAGAAAGAACAAAAAAAGGAAGAGACTCAGAAAGAATGAAGAGGTGTTAAGGGAACTGCAGGACAACATGAAACAGAGTAATATCCATATAATAGGATACCAGAAGAAGAAGAAGAGCAAGGGATAGAAAACCTGTTTGAAAAAAGTAATGATGGAAAACTTCCTTAATTTGATGAAAAAGTCATGCAAATCCAGGAAGCACAGAGGGTCCCAAACAAGAAAAACCCAAAGAAGCCCACTCCAAGACACATTGTAATTAAAGTGGCAAAATTCAAAGGCAAAGAGAGAATCTTAAAGGCAACAAAGGAGAAACAGGCAGTACCATACAAGGGAGCCCTGATAAGGCTAGCAGCTGACTTCTCAGTGGAAACACTCCAAGCCAGAAGAAAATGGCAAGAAATATTCCAAGTAATTAAAACCAAAGGCCTGCAACTGAGACTACTTTATGCAGCAAGGCTCTCAATTAAAATGGAAGGCCAAATAAGGAGCCTCCCAGACAAAATAAGGCTCAAATAATACACCTCCTCCAAACCAACTATACAAGAGATGCTAAAGAGACTGCTTTAAGAACAGGAAGAAAAAGACAGAGGAACACAGGTAGAAAGGGGGTAAAATGACAATGATAAGTACCTATCAATAATAACCTTAAATGTAAATGAATTAAATGCTCCAATCAAAAGATAGAGAATAGTTGAATGGATAAGAAATCATGACCCACACATACGCTGCCTACAAGAGATGCACCTTAAAACAAAAGACCTACATGGACTGAAAGTAAAGTGTTGGGAAAAAATATTCCAATTAAATGGACAGAAAAAAAAAACAGGGTAGCAATACTTATATCAGACAAAATAGATTTCAAAAGAAAGATCATAAAAAGAGACACAGAAGAACACTTCATAATACTCAAGGGAAGAATCCATCAAGAAGACATAAACATTATAAACATATATGAACCCAACAAAGGAGCACCCAAATATAGAAGGAAAATCTTGGAGGACTTCAAGAAAGATATAGACAGCAACACACTTATACTAGGGGATTTTAACACCCCACTGTCAAAAATGATAGATCTTCCAAACAAAATATCAATAAGGATATTGTGGCATTGAACAATGCCCTAGATCAAATGGACGTAACTGATATATATAGAACCTTTCACCCCAAAGAAGCAAAATACACATTCTTTTCAAATGCACATAGAACATTTTCAAAGATAGACCACATGACAGGACATACAAAAAAAGCCTCAACAAATTCAAGAAAATAAAATCAAGCATTTTCTCAGACCATGAGGGCCTGAAACTAGAAACCAATCTCAAGGAAATAACTCACAAACATTCAAATTCATGGAGATTGAAGAGCATGCTATTAAACAATAAATGGGTTAATAATGAAATCAAAGAAGAACTAAAAAAGTTTCTGGAAACAAATGAAAATGAACACACAATAGTCTAAAACTTATGGGACAGAGAGAAGGCAGTACTGAGAAGAAAGTTCATAGCAATAAAGGCCTACCTAAAAAAGATAGAAACATTTCAAATAAACCATCTCCCTACATCTACAGACTGGAGGAACAACAAAGCAAGCCCAAAGTAAGTAGTAGGAAGGGAATAACCAAGATTAGAGCAGAATTAAAAGACATAGAGACTGAAAGAATAATTCAAAGGATCAATAAATACAGGAGCTGGTTCTCTGAAAACATAAACAATATAGACAGCCTTTAAGCAGACTCATCAAGAAAAAAAGAGAGAGGACTCAAATAAACATGATCTGAAATGAAAGAAGAGAGATCAAAACTAATACCACAGAAATGCAAAGGATTGTAAGAAATTACTACAAACAACTGTATGCCAAGAAATTTGAACACCTAGGGGAAATGGACAAATTTCTAGAAAAATATAATCTTCCAAAACTCAATGAAGAAGGAGAAGAAAGCCCAAACAGACCAGTAACAGCTGATGAAATTGAAGCAGTAATTAAAAAAGTGGCCAACACACAAAAGCCCTGGAATGGGTGGTTTGACAGGAGAATTTTACAAAACATTTAAGGAAGAACTAACCCCTGTTCTTCAAAGAATATTCCAAGAAATCCAAGAAGATGGAAGACTCCCAAACTCTTTTGATGAAGTCAGCATCATCCTAATCCCCAAACCAGATAAAAGACACAACAAAGAAAGAAAACTTCAGGCCAATATCACTGATGAACACAGATGCCAAAATTCTCAACAAAATATTGGCAAATTGCATCCAGCAATACAGCAAAGAGATCATACGCCATGATCAAGTGGGATTCATCCCAGGGATGCAAGGATGGTACAATATTCGCAATTCAATAAACACAATACATCACATGAAGAAAATGAAAGACAAAAATCACATGATCACATCAACAGATGCAGAAAAAGCATTTGATAAGGTACAGCACCTATTTACGATAAAAACACTCAGTAAAGTGGGAATAGAGGGAGCAGTCTTCAACATATACAAGACACCTACAGCTAACATCATACTCAATGGGCAAAAACTAAAAGCTTCCCCACTAAGATCAGGAACAAGAGAAAGATGTCCACTTGTACCACTTCTATTCAACATGGTATTGGAAGTCCTAGCCACAGAGATCAGAAAAGAAAAAGAAATAAAAGGCATCCAAATTGGAAAGAAGGAAGCAAAACTGTCATTGTTTATAGATGACAGGATAGTATACACAGAAAATACTATAGACTCCACCAAAAAACTGCTTGGCCTAATCAATGAATTGGCAAAACAGTGAATACGAAGTCAATATTCAGAAATCAAAGGGATTTTTGTACACCAACAATGAAATATCAGAAACATAATCAAGAAAAAAATCCCATTTGATATAGCAGTAAGAAAAATAAAGTACCTAGGAATAAACTTAATCAAAGAGGTAAAAGACCTGTACTCAGAAAGCTACACAACACTAAAGAAAGAAATTAAGGCAAACAGAAGCAAATGGAAGCATATTCTGTGTTCATGGATTTGAGTATTTATCATCATCAAAATATCATACTACCCAAAGCAATTTATAGATTCAATGCAATCCCTATTAAAATACCAATGATATTTTCACAGATATAGAACATTTAAAAAATTTATCTAGAACCATAAATGACCTCAAATAGTTGCAGCAATTTTGAGAAAGAAGAACAAATTAAGAAGGATAACAATACCTTATATCAAACTATATTACAAGGCCACACTAATCAAAACAGTCTGGTACTGGCTTAAGAACAGACACATAGATCAGTGGAACAGAATAGAGAGCCCAGGTATAAACCCAAGTCTCTTTGGCAATTAATATTTTATAAAGGGGGCAGAAGCATAAAATGAAGTAAAAATAGCCTCTTCAACAAATGGTGTTGGGAGATCTGGACAGCTACATGAAACTCAACCACCAAGTTACACCATACATAAAAAGAAACTCAAGATGGATAAAAGACTTAAATGTAAGTTGCAATGGCATAAAAGTCTTAGAGGAGAACATAGGCAGGAAAATCTCAGATATTCCATGCAGCAATATTTTCGCTGATATGTCTCCTACAGCAAGTGACATAAAGGAAAAAAATAAACAAATGGGACTTCACCATAATGAAAAGCTTCTTCACGGCTAAAATAAAGATTAGCAAAATGAAAAGGGATCCAACTATGTGGCAAAATATATTTGCAAATGATACCTCGAACAAGGGTTTGATCTCCAAAATATATAAAGAACTCACATGACTCCACTCTAGGAAGATAAACAACCTAATTAAAAAATAGGCAAAGGATCTGAACAGACAATTCTCCAAGGAGGACATACAGAGGGCCCAGAGACATATGAAAAGATGCTCAGCATTGCTACCCATCAGACAGATGCAAATTCAAAGCACAATGAGATACCACTTCATAACAGTGAGAATGGCCACCATAAACAAATCAACAAACAAGTGCTGGAGAAGATGAGGAGAAAAGAGAACCCTAGTGCTCTGTTGGTGGGAATGCAGACTGGTGCAGCCACCGTGGAAAATAGTATGAAATTTTCTCAGAAAACTAAAAATGAATATGCCTTTTGACCCAGCAATTCCACTGCTAGGATTAAGAACCTGAAGCACCACAATGGTGCTAGGTGCTAGGATTAAGAACCTGAAGCACCACAATGGTGCTAGGTGCTAGGATTAAGAACCTGTGCACCACAATGTTCACAGCAGCACAATTTACAATAGCCAAGTGCTGGAAGCAACTTAAGTGTCCAACGGTAAATAAATGGATCAAAAAAACTATGGTACATTTACACAATGGAATACTACACAGCAGGTAGAAAGAAGGAGCTCCTACCCTTCACTACAGCATGGATGGAACTGGAGAGCATTATGCTAAGTGAAATAAGCCAGGTGGTGAAAGACAAATACCATATGATCTCACCTTTAACAGGAACCTAATCAACAAAACAAGCAAGCAAAATATAACCAAAGACATTGAAATAAAGAACAAACTGACAGTAACCAGAGGGGAGGGAAGAGGGGATAATGAAGGGGGAAAAATAGGGTAGTCAATGATCATGCATAAAGGACACATGGACAAAGCCAAAGGGGGTTAGGATTGAGGGTGGGAGGTGGGAATGGGTGGGGTGGAGGGTTGTATGGGGAAAATGGAGATAACTGTACTTGAACAACAATAATTTTTTTTAAAGTGGAAGAAATAAAAAAATTCAGTGACTCAATATCTTGGTGTTTGTCTTATTTTGTTGGTACAGTTTTATAGACCATTTTAAAAATACTTATTCAATCAGAAGTTCTTTCCCACCACCAACTCTGTTTTTCACTGCTTTTTAAAATGATAAAAAGTCTTTAAGATGACAAAATTGTTAAGTTTAGAATAAGACATAGTAGTATTCAAATCCTTAACTTTATTTTTAAAAATTATATTTCAGAGTAAACTAAATCTGAAGTGCTCAATGACAGCAGGTCAGGAAATGGGATCTGACCAGCTCTGGAATATGTCCTATTTCAGACTAACCGGATATCAACTCTTAAAATTTCACAGGAACCTCAGGGTGAAGGTGAGTTATATAGACTGAGAGACAATTCTCAGTATAGAATCTCCTCTCAGGGGCAAGGGGCACAGACTAGCTCCAGTGCCATCCCACAATGAGTCTTCCAAGCTATTACCAGGGCTCAGGATGCATGTCTGCTATTTAAAGCTCTTTTGGCAGACTCCCGAGGGGCTCTTCCCAGCTGTGTGAACACAACTAGAAAGTTTAGACAGAGGATGGCTGAAAGTGGACATAAAAAAATTATTTGGCTTTCTTGAAGCTGACTTCACACAATGTGTACCTATGCATATTTTACACTGATAACCCTAACTGCCTTTGAGAGGTCTACCCACTCAACATCTCAGCCTCCAACTGCTATACTCTGGAGGGATCAATAGACTAAGTTAGGCAGAGGATAAGGAATAGGTAGAAATTCTTATTTATTTATAGAAACTCTAAATTGTTATGTTTTAGGGAGTATTTTTCATAAGACTGAAACTAAGGTATTGAAGAATCTGTGGGAACACTTATACTTGGCTACCACATCTTAAGACATAAATTGACAAGCAGAATATGCCACTTTTGGAGTTATAATTACTTAAGAAGCAGTAGGCAGACAAAGGGCACTCTGACCCTCCTTTCTCCCCCTGAAAGCAGGAAATAAATCTCTTCCTATACTACTAGAATGGTAGAAGGCAACCTTATCACCAGAGATAGAGAATTTAGGGTCAAGAGGACTGTATAAATAAACCTTGTTACTTCTTCACCAATTTATTACCACAAGCCCAAACCCCCTTTGTGTTGTCAGGTCTTCACATATGTATTCTTTTCTTGTCTAAAACGTATTAAAGCTGCCTGCTTTGGACACCTAACTTTGAGTCTCATATTTTTATGGTGCTCCCATGGAAAATTAAATTTGTTTTTCTCATGTTAATCTGTCACATGTAATTTAATTATTAGGACAGACAAAGAAAGGGAAGGAGGAAAAAGTTCCCCCTAGAAGGGAAGGAGGAAAAAGTTTTCTGCTCATACAAAATGAATAGTTCCTGTTTATCTAAATAATATGTGCCAGGTATTTAATATACATTTGCTATGATTTTTACAATTGCTTTGTAAGTTGGATTTGTTCCCAGTCTACAGATGTGACAATTGGCGCTGCAAACTCCAGTGGCACTGTTGTGTGAAACTTGAACTAAGTTCAATAGCAAGTTAATCAGTGTTTTTCATACCTTCAGATTGAAGGGTTTCATAGCTGGGATAGCAGAAAAAGGGCCTCTGGAGAGCTCATGCTCATACTTCTTGTGCTGTAGTACATGTCAGGACACTAAGCTGACAAAGAAAGTAGGGGCTGATTTTATTTGCATTCTGGGTAACACTGACACTATAGGACAATTTCACTCAAGGAGGTGAAAGGTTTGTTTTAGAACAGAAAATACTACTGCAGTTTTATGTTCCAATTCTCCCACATGGCTCTCTATCTCATTTTATTGTGTCTGGTCAAATGTCAACTGCTTACCTGTTTCCCTGATTCACCTCTCATGGGCCTAATTATAAAGGAGAAGAAAACATCTGCTTCATGGTATCCTGGTCTGTGGTGCAGAATCATTCTCCGTTTCCTTAAATACCCTGTATCTTCCTTATAGCACTTATTATTACACAATTTCTCACTGGCTAATTAATTTATTGTCTGGGTCTTCTACTAAAACAACAGCTCTAATAGGTCATTTTATCTTCAATTCTGAGAACAATGCTTGGCACGTAATGGGGGATTAGTATTTATTGTATTGATTAATGAAACTCATTCTAATCCTTCACAGTACTCACTCGATACTAATTTCATATTTATTGCGCCCCTAGCTATATTTTAATATATGTGATCTGGCTTTAAATATATTATTTTTAAAGATCCTTAACACTTAACACTCAGTATATCATCAGGATCTACTGGACCCAATTTTATTTTTTCCGTTTCTGTTTTAGAAGTTTCATCCTTCCAAAGAACAAAGAAAAAAACTGTTTATATATTTTTATTTTTAAAGTAGAATAAAACTCATTCTATCTTGCAATTAACTCTGAGTCCAATGAGCTCTTCTGTAAATCTAAGATACACTATACATCTTAGTGATCTTATTATTTTCTGTATCTTAAAACATTTTGCTATTTAACCAACCTAGTAATTACATCATTAATATTCATCAACCATTTCAATTTATGCTAATAAAAAATATAGGAAAATGTAAGAATGATGTAATTGCCTAGAAGGACAATGCAACAGTCCAATGATTTTCAGCCAGTGTACCACAAGAGTTTTTAAAGCATGCAATGCCTGACTATTTAGTCAGGGGCACTGACTTCTTTTCCCTTAGAGTGTCCAATTAAAAAGAAAGAAATGACAGCAGCCAACACAACAATGGCTGTCCAGTGTAAATGAATCAAAATTATAGCATTTTTTCACCACATCAGTCAAAATATATTTTTTGGTGTGCCACATAAATTTAGTAGTTTATGTGTGCTGTAAGATGAAAAAGGTGGAAGATGGCTGCAATATTGCAATAAGCAATCGCAACTGCATCATCTTTAATTTTCTTACTTTATCCAAAGTATTGCATTGTTCTTTAAAAAGATAGAGGAGTTACAAAAGTAACTTTTTTCTTTTCTTTTCTTTTTGTATTGTTGTTCAAGTACAGTTTTCTGCCTTTCCCCCCCAACCCCTCCCCACCACCACAGCTCTCCCTGCCTGTTTCCCCCATTTCCACCCCCCCTTCTTATTGTCCATATGATCTTTATAATTGTTCCTGTAAACCATTCACCCTTTTCCCCCATATTTCCCCTCCCCTCTCCCCTCTGATCACTGCCAGCCTGTTCTCAATTTCAATGTCTTTGGCTATACTTTGCTTGCTTGTTCATTTTGTTGATTAGGTTCCTGTTAATGGTGAGATCATATGGTATTTGTCTCTCACCCCCTGGCTTACTTCACTTAGCATAATGCTGTCCAGTTCCATCCATGCTGTAGCAAAGGGTAGGGGCTCCTTCTTCCTCTCTTTTCTGTAGTATTCCATTGTGTAAATGTACCATAGTGTTTTGATCCATTCATTTACTGATGGGCACTTGGGTTGCTTCCAACGCTTGGCTATTGTAAATTGTGCTGCTATGAACATTGGGGCACATAGGTTCTTTTGAATTAGTCTTTCAGGGTTCTTAGGATATAATCCTAGCAGTGGAATTGCTGGGTCAAAAGGCAGATCCATTTTTAGTTTTCTCAGGAAATTTCATACTGTTTTCCATAGTAGTTGCACCAGTCTGCAACTGTTTAAAGCTTTCATTGAGCACACTTAAAGGTCAGAACTTTTTATTTTCTTAAACTTGAGTGATCATACAAATAAATACCTGAGGATCTTGCTAAAGTACAAATTTTCATTCCATTTTTGACAGCAATTTTCAGCCTTTTTCATCTCATGGCACACATAAACAAATTACTAAAATTCTGTAGCACACCAAAAAATGTGTTTTTTTCTGATCTGACAAAAAAAGGTATTATGAATAAAAATTCATTCATACCAGAGGGCTATTGTTGTGTGGGCTGTTGTCATTTTTTTACTTGACAATCTAAGGGAAAAGAGGTCAGTGCCTCCAACTAAATAGGTATTACATGTTTTAAAAATTCTGGTGGCACGCCAGTTGAAAGCCACTGGTCTCATCTGAGGCTGGAAGTCTCCCAGGTGACATAATGCTACTGGACTAAAGGGCACACTGTGAGTAGCAATGATTTAGATGAGGGTCTCTTGAAATCTGTTCAGGTTTTCATCAAACTAGTAGTTTTCTGATGTACTCTTATCATAAAAATACTACTTTCTTGATTACTTTTTAAAAACCTACCAAGTATTTTATTACATATTCTTCTATATAAAATTCAAATGCTATGTTAATTATATCACCATTCATTTCACAGGCATTTTAGTAATGAACTGTCTATGCAACCCCACTTATATACTATCTACATTACTCTCAACAGAAATGAAATCACTCATTTGGCTGTATTTTTCCACATTTGCTATACTTAAAATATAGTTTCTTAAACACAGTCTCAAGGAGAGTGTAGAAAGACTGGTGTCCTATCTTGATCAGGATATTACATTTCTACTAAAGTTTCATAGGATTGCACTGGCTCATTCTATCAGTTAGTCCTTGTCAACAAACATTACCCAGTACTTTTCATGTTAACTGCTGTCAAATTCAAGCTCTACCCAAGCTACACAATTGATTTTTAAACTGTTACCACTTTTGAGTCTATTTTCCTTGTTCCAGCCCCACCTGTGGCCTCTGATAAGATTTTCCAAATTTATAAGCATATATGTATTTTCCCTTTAGGTTTCCTATATTTAAACCTTTTGGTACCTATATTCAAACTACTAATTAAAACAAGTTCATAAATTGAGTGTTATGGACTAAATGTCTATGTACCAAAATTCATATGATAAAGCCCTAACCACCAATGTGATGGTATTTGGAGATGTAACTTTTAGGAAATATTTAGGTTTATATGAGTTCTTGAGGGTGTGGCTCTTATGATGAAATTGGTGGCCTTATACAAAGAAACACTAGAGTGACCTCGGCATCATGATGGAATGAGAGGACTCTTTTGTGTCTACCCTTAGGTTTATAAGTCATACATCTATATAATCTGGAAAAAGTTTCTCTGCTCAACACACAAAGAAACCTCTGAGAGATCCACTCATCAGTACATGTGAAGATGGACATACTTGAACATGTATGGGAGGTGGGACTGGGAAAAGGACAGGGATTGGTGACTGCAGATGCAGTTGGGTGGCCATCGTGGTAGTGATAAAGGAGTTGGAGTGTGACCCCTGCACTACAGCCCAGTAGAGGGTAAAGGGGCAGAAGAAGCAGTGGTGTCTGGGAAGCTGGTTCCCTGCCCCCTGCATTGAGGCAAAACCCAGTAGCATCAGTGGGGGTGCCTCTAACAGCATAGCAGTGATGGTGGCCATTAGTAACAAGGAGGCTGTGCTGCAAACTTGCAAACCAACCTCTCCCCCACCTGCCATATCCTCCCATGTGATAGTGGTGCCCCGAGACTGAGGTGACTTAGACACAGTGGGGACACCCACTACTCCAATCACCCAGAATTCAATTTCTAAAACAGCCACTACCCCTCTCCCCCACTTCAAACCTGGGGCCACAAGTGGTAGGTAAAAGAAAACAAAACTTGTGCTATATATAGTACCAGTTACTGGAAAACAAAAGAAAGACCTGCTAAACTATTAAGAACAAAATGGTATCTAAACAAGAGTCCACTATCTAAAATATTCAGGCAGAAGAACAATTGATTAAGTACCATAAACAACTAAGATAATATGGTAACACAGAAAGAAATGACAAGTTTCCAGACACCAATCTCAAAATCTTGGAAAACTGTAATTTAAATGATGGAATTCAAGCTGGCAGTCATAAAGAAACTCAATACAAGAAAACCCAGCCCTGGCTGGTGCGGCTCAGTTGGTTGGAGCATCGTCCCGCAACCAAAACGTTATGGGTTTGAATCCTGGTCAGGTTGCATACCTGGGTTGTGGGTTTGATCTCCGGTCTGGGCACACACAGGAGACAACCAATTGATATTTCTCTTTCTCCCTTCCTCTCTAAACAGCAATGCAAAAATGTCCTTGGATAAAAAACAAAACAAATGTCCTTGGATAAAAAAACAAAACAAAACAAAAAAAAAGCAGTTCATTGAGTTCAGAAATAAAATGAATGAATAAAAGAAGTACTTTACCAAAGAGGCTGAAACTTTCAAAAAGAACCTGACAGATTCAATATCAATAAGTGAAATAAAAAATGCATTAGAAAGTATTAGAAAAAGACCAGATAGAAGAGAGAGTTAGTGAGCTCGATGATAGAAATACAGAAATTCAGGTGAAAGAAGAAAGACAATTAAGAGTTAAAAAATAACAGAACTCTACAAAAACTATTTGACATGTTAAAAAAGAGCAACATAAAGATGATGGGTATCACAGAAGGAGAAAAGAGGAAGAAGGGAACTGAAAGCCTATTGAAAGAAATAATTGATGAGAACTTCCCATACCTGGGGAAGGACTTAAAAACATTCAAATGTAAGATGATAACAAAACACCCAATTACCTCAACACAAAAAGACCTTCTCCAAGACACATTATATTGAAACTGTCAAAAGTCAGTGATAAAGAATTCTCAAGGCAGCCAGGGAAAAAAGACAATAACCAACAAAAGAAACCACATCACATTATATTCAGATTTCTCAGTAGAAACCCTATAGGCCAGGAGAGAATAGAATAACATATTTAAATATTACGAGAGAAACCACCAGTCAAAAATAATATATCCAAACAAAGTTATTCTTTAGATAAAAAGGCAAAATAAAGGACTTCTTAAATAAAGACAGACAACAGCTGATAAAATATGCCACCATAAGATCTGCATTACAGGAAATGTTTAAAGGAGTTCTTCCACCTAAGCAAAAAACCAAAAGTGTATAAAAATTTTAAATAAGGTGACAAACAGACATACAAAAACATGAAACTGCAACTCTATGTCAGAATAGGGTATTGTACACTTAATTATAACATAAAGCTTAAAGGGAAAAAAGCATTAAAAATAACTATAGCTATTATAATTTGGTAATGAATGCAAAACAAAAAATAATTTGTGACAACAAAAACATAAAAGGGGAGAAGAAAAAGCACTGAAATTGTATGGGTGAATGAAGATAAGAAAAAAGACTTATAAGACATTTTATAAAAACCTTATGGAACCATGAAAATAAATCTAGGCCTGAGAAACAAAACATTAAAAAAAGAGAGAAAAATATTATAGAAAACCACCACACTAAAACAGCAGACAGAAACACAAGGGAAGAGTAACCAGAACGCAAAAGATAAAATAGATGAAGTAGTCATACAAGGTCTGTCCAAAAAGTATCCAGCCATATACTATGAAAAAGAGACATTTATTGAGGAAGATACAAGAAACACTGTACATAAGACAATGACACCTCAGTCCCCTTCCAATTAATCATCTTGGGACCTCACACAGTTCTCCCAGTCACCATCAGCTGCCGTGTCATATTTTCCTGAATCTCATTGATGGTCTGAAATCTCTTCCCTTTTAAAGGTGATTTTAGTTTTGGGAAAGCCAGAAGTTACAGGTGCCAAACAAGTCTGTAGGGGTGCTGAATCACCTGGGTGATTTGATGTTTCACCAAAAATCTCTGTCGGAGATGCGAAGCATGAAGCAGGCACATTGTAGTGATGAAGCTGCCAATCACCAGTTGCCCATAACTGTGGCCTCTTGAACCATTCAAATAGTTTCCATGGAGGAATGTTCAAGCTTAATGCAAAATCTGATGTAGATTCATTGCTTTACTTGCTCTGTCATTTTGAATGTGATGGCCACAGAGTACACATGCTCACTCAATGGCATCTACCGACCCCACTGACTAGGTAAAGTCATCATTGTTCATGCACGCTCATGCCAGTCCACTATCCTTGGCTGCCAGGTAATATCAATGTTGTGTAACCCATTCTCATTATATTAACAATGGCTGGACTTTTTCCAGACAGTCCTTGTATATCAAATTAATAATCACCTTAAATGCACATTTTGTCATGTATAATGCACACTTTTTTGCCCTAATTTTTAAGGGAAAAATAAATGTGTGCATTATACATGGGATTAATGACTACATTCCATGGGTATAATAATAGATAGAATAGTCCTGTGTATAATGTGCACAAAACAGTGGGTGTGAATTATACATGTGAGCACATTATACATGTGAGCACATTATACATGGCAAAATATAGTAAATGGCCTGAACTAACCAATCAAAAGGCACAGAATAGCTAAGTGGGTTTTTTTTAAAAAAATTTCAGCTATATGCTGCCTTTGGGAGACCTATCTCAGCTCCAAGGAGAAACATAAGCTCAAAGTGAAGGAATGGAAGATGATACTGTGGGCGAATGGTATCCAGAAAAAAAAGCAGTAAGAGTAATACTTAGATAAAATAGATTTCAAGGCAAAAAAGGTAACAAGAGACAAAGATGGACACTTCATAATGATAAAAGGAACAATCCATCAAGAAAACATCACATACAATATGTAAGCATGCAATCTAAGAGCAGCAAAATACATAAAGTAATTATTAATAGACTGAAAGGGGAAAATTATAGTAGGAATCTTTAATATTCCTCTTACATGAATGGATAATTCATCCAGAAAGAAAATCAACAAGAAAACAGCAGTCTTAAATGACACTAAATCAAATGAACTTAATAGACTTTGTAGAACTTTCCACCTCCAAAATGACAGAATACACATTCTTATGAAGTACATATGAAATATTTTAAGGATGGAGCATATGTTAAAAACACAAAAAAGTCTCAATTATGTTTTTAAAAATTAAAATCATACAAAGCATCTTTTCAACCACAAAGTTATGAAACTAGAAATCAACTGCAAGTAAAAAACCTACAAAAATCACAATTTTCTGCAGATTAAATGACATGATGAACAACTGTTGAGTCAAATAAGAAATTTAACAAGTCCTAAGATATTTAGAGGTAATTAAAAAAATGAAAACATGACATACTAAAATCTTGGGGATGCAGCAACAAAAGCAGCACTAAAAGGGAACTTTATAGCAATACAGGCTTATCTAAAGAACTAAGAAAAATTTCAAATAATCTAACATTATACTTGAAGCAACTAGAAAGAGAAGAAACAAAGCCCCAAGTTGGTAAAAGGAAATAAATAATAAAAATCAGAACAGAAATAAATAAAATAGAGAATAAAAAGAAAATAGAAAAAATAAAACTAAGAGCTGCTTCTTTGAAAAGATAAACAAAATTGACAGACCTCTTGCTGGACTCACAAAGGAAGAAAAGAGAGAAAACTCAAATAAATACAATTAGAAATCAAAAAAGAAATTTAAATGGATACCACTATCCATTACAAAAATACAATGTATTTTTATACAAAAATACATTGAAAGACAATACACAACCAAATTGGACAACCTAGAAGATATGGACAAATTCTTAGAAGCATACAACCTTCCTAGATTGAATCATGAAGAACTATAAAATCTGAATAGATCAATCACTAGTAAGGAAATTCAAACAGAAATCAAAATCCCCTCCCCACCACAAATAACAAAATCCAGGACCAGATAGCTTTACGGGTGAATACTACCAAACATTCAAAGAAGAATTAATATCTATACTTCTTAAACTCTTCCAAAAAACTAAAGATGTGGGAATGCTTCCTAATTCACTTTATAAGATCAGCATTATGATGATACCAAAACCAAACAGGCAAAGACATCACAAGAAAAGAAAGTCACAGGCCATTGTCTAAGATAAACATAGATGTAAAAAATCTCAACAAAATAGTAGTAAATCAAATAAAAGAATACATTAAATAGATCATATACCATAATCAAGTGGGATTCATTCCAGGGATGCAAGGATGGTTCAATATCTGCAAATCAATCAACAAGATACATTAAAAAAATAAAAGATGACAGATCAATGTGAGAGGGAACTGTGGGTTAGCTACCTCCAATATGCACCCTGATTGAGGATTAAATCCATAACCTAGGTATGTGCCCTTACAGGTAATTAAACCCACAACCTTTTTTGTATGGGACAACACTCCAACTGAGACACCTGGCCAGTGGAAAAAATGGATTTCCTTTATATAAAAGGAAATCATGTAATTAATAATAATAATTAATTTTAATTAATCATGTAATTAAAATTTCCTTTTGTAAAAAAGGAAATCATGACTCAAAATCTCTGAAGTATAAGGTTTGTGTTACCACATTTGGTTTAGATAAATTGTTTAACAAACTCCAATATATTTACCTATACATGTATATGTACAAGTACATATAATTTATATGTATAAGAAACCTTTTGAAAAGGTACATATCAAACTGTTAACTATGATTATCTCTAGGGAAGAAAAGAGAAGAATGAGAAATAGTGGGAGAAAAGAAAGAGGGACTAACTCTTTACTGTGTACATGTCTTATGTTTTAGTTTTTAGTAAATCACTGTCAACATATTAATCATGTAACTAAAGTATTACAACTAAAACTAAGGTATTGTTAATGGGATGACTTGTGCAATTTTCTCCATAAGTCTTAAAAATATTATCACAATTTTTTATAATCACATTTTTAATATGTTGGTTTCTTCCAGTTCATCTAAAATAAAAGATGGGATAAAGTAAATGATATTATGATATAAAATGCCTAAAAAGCATTACCCTATTGGCCCTGGGTGGTGTGGCTCAGTTAGTTGGCTGTTGTCCCACAAACCAAAAGGGCATCTGTTAGAATCCCAGTAAGGGCATATGCCTGGGTTGCAGGTCCATCCCCAGTTGGGGAGTGTAAGGAAAGCCATCAATCATTCTTTCTCTCTCACATTGATGTTTCTTTCTCCCCTCCCTTTCCCTCTTTCTAAAATAAAGTTTTTAAAAAAGCCTTACCCTATTTGAGAACTTCTTAATTTTTGACTAAGTATGTGATAAGTACCTAAGTTTTCATCAAATATGTTATTATTTTGTACTGATACAAACAGATTAGTGGTTATAATAATCAGCCCAAGGCTGTTTTTTACTAAAAAATAAACAAAACTGACAAAAATTTACCTGGACAGACTCAGAAAAAGTACTCAAAATCAGAAAAGAAAAACACTACAACAGAAATACAAAAGATCACGGGAAACTACTATGAACAATTATGCATTGACAAACTAAGTAACCTAGAAGAAACAGATAAATTCCTAAAAATGTACAACCTACCAAGACAGAATCATGAAGAAACAGAAATCTGAACAGACTTACAAGTAAGAAGATTGAATCAGTAATAAAAAACAACCCCCACCACAACACAGAATAAGGCCAGCACCAGATAATTTCACTAGTGAATTCTACCAAATATTTAAAGAATTAATGCCAATCCCTTTCAAACTTTTCCAAAAAACTGAAGAGAGAACACTTCCAAACTTTTTTTATGGTACCGGTACTGTCCTGATACCAAAGGCAGACATGGACACCACAAGAAAAGGAAAGGACTGACCAATATCCCTGATAAATATAATGTAAAAATTATCAACAAAACATTATCAAAACAAACTCAATAGTGCATTAAAAGGATCACACAGCACAATCAAGTGGGATTTACTCCTGGGATACAAGGGTAGTTTAACATATGTAAATCAATAAATGCAATACCCACATTAACAGAATGAAAGGCAAAATCATGAATATGTCAATAGATACAAAAAAAATTGACAAAATACAACATCCTTTCATGATTAAAGAAAGTCGACCAATTGGTTATGGAAATAACGTACCTCAATACAATAAAGGCCATATATAACAACCCACAGCAAACACTACTCAACATCGAAAGGCTGAAATTTTTTCCTCTAAGATCAGAAACAAGACAAGGGTGCCCTCTCTCACTGCTCCTGCTGAACATAGTATTGGAAGTCCTAGCAAGAGCAATCAGGCAAGAAAAGAAATAAAGGGCACACAAACAAGAGAGGAATAAGCAAGACTGTCATTGTTTACAGATGATATGATTTTGTATATTGAAAATCCAAAAGATTCTACAAAAAAAACTGGTAGAACTAATCAACAAATTCAGTAAACTTTCAAGATACAATAGTTACGTCTCTATACACTAACAACACCTGAAAAAATAAAAAAGATAATCCCATTCATAATAGCATTCTAAACAATGAAATAAGAATAAATTTAACCAGAGGCAAAAGATCTGTACACTAAAAACTAAGACTTTGATTAATGAAACTGAAAAAGACACAAACAAATGTAAAGATATCTCATTTTCATGCATCAGAAGAATTAATATTGTTAAAATGTCCATATCACCTATTCATCTGTAGATTAACGAAATCCTTATCAAAATTCCAATGGCATTTTTTCACAGGAACACAGTCTAAAAACTTATAGAGAAGCCCTGGCTGGCATAGCTCAGTGGATTGAGCGCGGGCTTGAGAACCAAAGTGTCGCAGGTTCGATTCCCAGCCAGGGTACATTCCTGGGTTGCAGGCCATAACCCCCAGCAACCACACATTGATGCTTCTCTCTCTCTCTCTATCTCCCTCCCTTCCCTCTCCAAACATAAATAAATAAAATTAAAAAAAAAGAACTTACAGAGAACCACAAAATCCTTAAGAGTCACAGAGGAAAGAAACAAAGAACTGGAATTATCACACTTTCTGACATATACTACAAAGCTATAGTAATCAAAACAGTATGATAGTGGTATAAAAATAGACACATATCAAGAGAACAGAAATGAGACCCCAGGAATAAATCCTCACATATAGAATCAACTAATATATTTGACATGGGAACCAAGAATTCTCAGTGGGGAAAGAACAGTCTCCTCAATAAAATGAGAAAACTGGATAAGTACATGCAAAACAGTGAAATCAGACCCAACAAAATGAATTAAATGTTTGAACATAAGACCTAAACCATAAAACTCCTAGAGAAAAACAGGAATTAAAGCCCCTTAACATCAGTCTTGGTGATGATTTTATGGATCTGACACAAAAAGCAAAGGCAACAAGAGCAAAAGTAAACAAGTGGGGTCGGGCTACATGAGAATAAAAGCTCCTGCAAAGCAAAGGAAACCATCAACAGAATGGGAGAAAGTATTTTCAAATCATATATCTGCTAAGGGGTTAACATCAAGAATATATAAAGAACTCATGCAACTCAAGAGAAAGCAAACAAACAATCTTATCTTAAAGTGGGAAGAAGATCTGAATGGACATTTTTCAAAGAAGATATACAGATGTCCAACAGGGACATGACAAGGTATTCCACATTACTGATCCTCAGGAAAATGCAAATCAAAACCACAATAAGACATCACCTCATGCCTGTTAAAGTGGGCATTATAAAAAAAGACAAGAAATAAGTGTTGGCAATGATGTAGATTTTAGAAGAAAGGGAACCTTTGTGTCCTGTTAGTGGGGATGTAAATTGGTGCAGCCAACATGGATAACAATACAAAATTTCCTCAAAAAATTAAAAATAAAACTGTCAATCATTCTCCCTGACTTCATATTGTACTACAAAGCTACAATAAATAAAACAGTATGGTACTGTCACACACACAAAAAAAATCACAGACACACTGACCAATGGAACAGAATTGAGAGCCCAGAAATAAATGCATTCATATACAGGCAAATAATTTTCAACAAAAAAAAGCCAAAAATTTACAATGGAGAAAAGAAGCCTCTTTGATACATGGTGTTAGGAAAATTGGAGAGCCACATTAAAAAAATGAAATTAGACTGCTATTTGACACCATATATACAAACTAACTCAAAATGGATTATAAATGTAAAACTAAGACCTAAAACAATGAAATACATAGAAGAAAATACAGGTACTAAATTTATGGACCTTGGTCTCAAAGAGGCTTTTGAACTTGACCCCCAAAGACAAGGGAAGTAAAAGTAAAAATAAATGAAAGGCACTACATCAAACTAAAATGTTTTCATCAATAAACAGCAAAAGAAACCATCAATAACCAAAATGGGAGAAGATATTTGCAAACAATACTTCCAAGGGGGGCTAATATTCAAAATATATAAAGAACTCATATAACTCAATAACAAGAACAAAAATCCAATTTAAAAAATGGACATAGGAAATGAACAGACACATTTCCCAAGAATACAGAAAATGGTATTTTGTATATCATATACAAGATATATAAAAAGATGCTCAACTTGATTAGCAATATGGAAGATTCAAATAAAAACTACAATGAGATACCACTTTGTATCTGTTAAAATGGCTGTTATTGATAAGACAAAAAATGACAAGTGTTGGCGAGGATGTGGAGAAAAAGGAACCCTCATTCATTACTAGTGGGAATATAAACTGGAACAGCCATCATGGAAAATGGTATCGAGGTTCCTCAAAGAATTAAGAATAGCTACCTTATGATCCAGAACTCCCTCCTCTAGTTATCTACTTGAACAATTGAAAACACATATTCAAAAAGATATATGTATTCCTATGTTCAATGCATCATTATTCATGGTGGCCAAGACATAAAAACAACCTACGTGTCCTTCAATGGATGACTGGATAAAGAAGATGGCATACATATATACAATGAAATGCTACTCAACCATAAGAAAAAAAATGTAATACTTCCATTTGCAATAACATGGATGGATTTTGAAAGCATCATGCTAAACAAAAAAAGTCAGACAGAAAAGGACAAGAATCATATGATTTTACTCATATGTAGGATATAAAACAGAAAGCAACAAAGAAACCAAATAAACAAACTCATAGACACAGATAACAGTATGGTGGTTACCAGAGGAAAAGGGGTACGGTGGAGACAGAAGAAGGTAAAGAGGATCAAATACATGGTGATGGAAAACTAGACTTCAGGTGGTGGGCACATAATGCAATATACAGATGATGTATCGAAGAACTATACACTTGAAACTCACATAGTATTAACCAATGTCAACCCAATAAATTTAATTAAAAAGCTAGAACTACCATATGATCCAGCAATTCCACTCTGGGTATTTATTCAAAGCAAATAAAAACTAATTATTTTTTAAGGTTGTATTTATTTTTAGAGAGAGGGAAGGGAGACAGGAGGAGGAGGAGAGAAATGTTGATATGTGACAGCCCCATCAACTGGCTGTCTCTTACATGCCCCCAGCTGGGGGCCCGGCCTGCAACCTAGGCATGTGCCCTGACTGGGAATCAAACCAGCGGCCTTTCAGTTTCCAAGCCTGCACCCAGTCCAGTGAGACATACTAGCTAGGGCAAAACACTAATTCTTGAAGATATATGCACTCCATACTCATCTCATCATTATTTACAATAGCCAAAACTAGAAGTAACATTAACTGTCCGTCAATGAATGAATGAATGAATAAAGAAAATATGGGATGCAATGTATGTGTGTCTGTGTAAAATAAAGACATTATTCAGATAAATAAAAATAAGTAAATCTTGCCATTAGCAATAATATAGATGACCTTGAGGGAATTATGCTAAATGCAGTAAGTCAGAGAAAGAAAAGTACTGTATGATCTCACTGATATGTGAAATCTAAAAAAACAAAATGAGAAAAAAAACAGACACAAAAAAAACACTGGTGGTTGACAGAGGCAGGGAATTGGGGGTTTGTGGCATAGGCAAAATAGGTAAAAGAGGTCAAAAGGTATACAGTGCCAGTTATAAAATAAGTAAGTCCTGAGGATGTAATGTACAGCATGGTGGTTACAGTTAGTAATACTATACTGTATATTTGAAAGTTGCTAAAATCTTAAAAGTTGTACTAACAAGAAAACTATGTGTGGTTATAGATAACCACCATATAGACTTATGGTGGTTATTGGGTCATAATATATAAAAATGTTGAACCATTATGGTGTACACCTGAAACTAGTATAATATTTATCTCAACAACAACAAACCCTCAGAGCAAATTCTGAATAGAAAGAAATGTTTTTAACTTGGTAAACATACTATACCAAAAGTTGACAGCAAACATTTTATTTAATGTTGAAACTTCAGCTGCATTCTCTAAAAAACTGGAAATAAGGCAAGGATGTTAACTTTCACTGCTTTGTCTAATGTATACTGAAGATACTGGCCAATGCTGTGAAGAACAAAAAACAAAAGATATAGGTATTGGAAGTAGAGAGGTAATAAATTACTATCTGCTCACAACTGAATCATCAACTTAAAACAACCAAGAGAATCAACAAATAAACTATTACATTTAATAAGAATTAAACAACATTACCAGACACAGGTCTAAAAACCCCACAGCATCTCTCTACTTTAGCAATAACCAATTAAAAACCAATCGTAACAAAAGTGTAAATGTCTAGAAACCAACCAATAATACAAAAGCCCTTCATAAAGAAAACTTTAAAATTCTATAAAGGACATAGACAATGATATAAACAAAGGGAGAGACTTTTTGTATTCTTATCTGAATATTTTAAAGATCTCAATTCTCTTCAAGTTAATCTATATCAGGGGTATCAAACTCATTTTCACCAGGGGCCACATCAGCCTTGCGGTTGCCTTCAAAGGGCCAAATGTAATTTTAGGACTGTATAAATGTAACTACTCCTTAACTAGGGGCAAGGAGTTTGGTGTTGCCGCCAGGCAGAAGCAAGGTGCTGGGCCAGATAAAACAAGATGAAAGGCTGGATTCAGCTCTTGGGCCTTGTGTTTGCCACCTGTGATCTATATATTTAATACAATCCCTATCAAAATTTCAGTGAACCTCCTAAGTAACTTGATCAACTTTTACTCTAAAATGTATATGAAATGACTGACCAATTCCACTTCTGGATATATATTCAGAGAAAATGAAATCTTGAAGCAATATCTGCATTGCAGGTTCACTGCAACATTGTTCACAATAGCTACAGCGCAGAAACAACCTTACTGCCCACTGACAGATGAATGGCTAAAGAAACTGTAGTATATCTATACAATGGAAAGTTGTTCTGCAAAAAAAGAGAAGGAAATCCTCTGACTTACAACAAATTATATGAACCTTGAGAGAATTATGCTAAGTGAAATAAGTCAGACACAGAAAGACAAATATGTAGAATGGAAAGAAGTCCAAGTCAGAGAAGCAGAGAACAGAGCGGAGACCATGGGCTGGGGAATGAGGAAGTGGGGAGACACTGGTCCGAGGGCATACAGTTCCAGTTACAAGATGAACAAGTTCTGGGGATCTGACACACAACATTGTGAGTACAGCTGACAACGCTGCATTATATACTTAAAATTTGCTAAGAGAGTAGATCTTAAATGTTCTCACCACATACACAAAAGGTAACTGTGAGATGATGGATGGTGGTAATCATTTTGCAATATATAAGCATATCAAATCATTACATTGTACACCTTAAACTTAGACAATGTCATATGGCACTTATATCTCAATAAAGCTGGAAAAAATAGTAATCAGCCCAACTCTCAAAACTAATTGGCAGTAAGTGGTTAAATCTTGAGTTTCATATAACATATTGATAATTCTAAGCAACCAAAATCCAATGATCTTTACAAGATGAGGAACACCAGTAGCTGTCTACTCTAAAATTTCTCTATGTGTCTTTCAGAGATGCTCACAGGATAAAAGAAGGGTCAATCAAGCCTCTTGTTACTCCAATCTTCTTAACCCACTAATACACAGCACAGGAATAAGAAGCCTGGGTAAAAAATCACCCATTCCCACACAGAGAAGGGTTTTTCTTCAATCAAAACAAATAAACCCACATAGGACTTCCCTCAATGGGTTTGTAGCAGTCTTTCCTTGGATTATTTATTGGTCAGATTACCATTTTGTTAAAAGTAAAAACAGTATTTTTCTGTTAGTAGGTTAAAATTATACAAAAAACAAAGCTGCCTAGCAAGCCTAATCCAGCGACACCCTCATTATTTTTATCATTACAAGTGCTGTTACTGTTATTACCTTAAATGCAAGTAATGCAGTACAGAGCTCAGAGGAAGGAAAGGCAAACTCATTAGTGGACTGCACTAAGAGAGTCCAGACACATACACTATGCATTTAACCTCATCTCCTTGGCATCCAATTGGATGTTGCAGGAAGAATTTGCATTCTGTTTGGCATAAAATCTTAAGAATTTTTAAAAAACATATAATTGTTAAGTTCTTTGGCTGACTGTGACAAAATTCAATGACTTCTACCCACTTTTCTAAGCCTCCTGCCCTTCAAGATGCCTTCCGTGCACTCTGTACTCCAGGCACATCTAGTTATCTGAAGCTCCCCCATCGCATCACTCTCTCAGCGCCATTGTAGATGTTCTTCCTTTTGCCTGGATGACTCATGATCATCTTTTGGTTTTTCCTGACCACTCTCTTCCAAAACCGGTCAAGATCCTCTGTACCTGGTACACAAGACAATAAAGCATTTGTGGAATGCATTTAGTAATAAACAAGTTTGCCAAAATCATACCAAGAACTGGGCTAGCAAACTTCAGGCACCTACTTTTGACCTCTTTTTCCTTTGACAATTCTCTTCTTTGACAGGTTTGGAAAGCTTTCAGGATTATGTATATGTAAATATATACGAGGCAAGTAAAGAGTACTAGAGAGTAGGAAAAGAAGAAAGAGGTTAAAAGAGCTTTGATCACATGTGAATGTATTTTAAGGCAGAGTTACTGTGACAGCAGTAATTCCAAAAATTAAGAGAGCCATGACTCAGTGGGAACCAACTAGTATATTTTTAAGAAATAAATACCAATGTTTAAAATTACTAATTTCAATTATGTAGTTTAAATAGTTTCTAATATGCTAGAGGGAGTACACATATTCAGAGCATGAGGTGGTGCTCCTGGCTCATCTCTTGGTTTCAAAATTCTCTGCAAAGTGGTGGGCAGTACACTTTGCTCTAGAGCCTAAGCAACATCTTAGAGGGGGAACCCACCCTAAAGAGATGCACTGGTGGAGTTGTCGAATACTAACAAAGATGTCTCAGTAACAAAGCTTTGGACACGAGAGGAGTAATGTTCAGTAGAGTAAAAAGTCTGTTGCTTGGCATTCTTCATGGCTCAGCACCATAGGGGTAGTAATGAAAAAGAATGGAACATAATTAAATTTACATAATAAGAGATTGGGGTTGCAAGAGAGGAGTGCTTTGTGTGATCTCTGTAACAGAAGAGATAGGCATTCTCCTCAGCTTTTGCACAGAATACCACATGGAATCTGGTACCTGTGTGCTCCTCTGCATCAGCAGTGGTACCCAGCAGAGTCAACCAATATCTGACCGAAGCAATAGTGAACCTCCCCAAAGCACCAGTGCTCAGCAGGATCAGTACTCCACAGATGTAGCGATGTATGTTTGCTGGATATGACAACATCAGCCTTATCCAGCAGAAGGGGATCTGAGCAAGAGAATAGGACCAACTACCCACACAAATGTCATGAAGTAACTGCACAGAATTATTTATAAATAACCCCATAAGAATTCCTGGAAAGAATGTCTGGGTATGCATATATGAGTAGAGGATACTGAAGGGAATTTGTGGGAAGGTAGGAAAAAAACTAGTGCAATACAAAACATATATATACCAAGTATTGTGAGGTATTGCTCACATCTGTATCTCTGGAGCACAGAATAGGCCCTGGTTAACAAAGATAAGAGATAGAGGAGTTCCTGCCAAGATGGAGACATAGGTAGAGACTCTTCACTTCCTAGCACAACCAAAAGGAGGATAATAACCAATCTAAAATCAATAAACAACTAAAAGCTCCAGAAAATCAAACTGCATGGAACTCTGACAACCAAGGAATTAAAGAAAAAAATCAACCAGAACAATGAGACCGCTAAGGTGGCTGACCATGCTGCTCAACTCAGAAAAACTGCAGGGAGGTGCTGAGGGGTGGGGCTGAGCAGGAGGGACTGAGTTAAGGAGAAAACTGAGACTCAGAGCTGACTGTGGGCTTCAGCTGGGGTTGCCACGGTGAGAGTTTCTCCCAGTCTCACATGTGAAAAGTGTGCTACAGACAAGCAGGTGAGCTGCCCTGTTCTCTCTCTGGTCCCTCCCCCACAGGCAGTGCAGCAAAGAGGGTTTCCCTGCCCAGGTAAATACATAAGGCCCCGCCCACTAACAACTTATCAGCTGTGCCAAGACGAGGAAATATGGCCCAAATGAAAGAATACAGCAAAACCTCAGATCTAAGTGATGAGGAGACTGCCAATCTACCTGATGGAGAATTTAAAGCCCTGGTAATCAAAATGCTCACAGAACTGATTGAGTTTGGTCAAAAAATGAAAGAACAAATTAAAGATACCCAAAATGAAAAAAAGCAAAATATTCAGGAAACCAACAGTGACAGGAAGGAAACCAGGACTCAAAGCAACAGTTTGGAACAAAAGGAAGAAATAAACATCCAACCAGATCAGAATGAAAAACAAGAATTCAAAAAAATGAAGAGAGGCTGAGGATTCTCTGGGACAACCTGAAATGTTCCAATATCCAAATTATAGGGGTGCCAGAAGGAGAACAACATGAAAAAATTAAAAATTTATTTGAACTAATAATGAAGGAAAACTTCCCCAATATGGTGAAGGAAATAGACTTCCAGAAGTCCAGGAAGCCCAGAGAGTCCCAAAGAAGTTGGACCCAAAGAGGAACACACCAAGGCACTTCATCATTAAGTTACTCAAGATTAAAGACAAAGAGGAAATCCTAAAAGCAGCAAGAGAAAAGGGGACAGCTACCTACAAAGGAGTTACCATTAGATTATCAGCTGATTTCCCAAAATGAACCTTGTACACAAGAAGGGGCTGGAAAGAGGTATTTGAAATCATGAAAGTCAAGGACCTACATCCAAGAATACACTATTCAGCAAAGCTCTCATTTTGAATAGAAGGGCAGATAAAGTGCTTCCCAGATAAGGTCAAGTTAAAGGAATTCATCATCACCATGCCATTATTACATGGAATGTTAAAGGGACTTATCTAAGAAAAAGAAGATAAAAAATATGAACAATAAAATGACAACAAATTCACAACTATCAACAAATGAACCTAGAAGAAAAGAAAAACAACAAAAACTAAGCAAACAGCCAGAACAGGAACAGAATCAGAGAAATGGACATCACATGGAGGGATTTCAGTGGGAAGGGGGAAGGGAGGAATAGGGGGGAAATGGTACAGGGAAGAAAAAGCATAATTAGTAGTCATAAAATAGACAGGAAGAGATAAAAATGGTATAGGAAACACAGAACTCAAAGAACTTATATGTACAACCCATGGACATGAACTAAGCAGGGAGAATGCTGGAGGGTTTGGGGGAGCAGGGTAAAGGAGTATAAAGGGGGAAAAACTGGGAAAACTGTAACAGCATAATTAATAAAAAACACTTAAAAAGAAAATGAAAAAAGATACGAGATAAATATATCTGATTTGTTAAGTCTCAAGTAGATTTTAAACGCTTTAAAAATATACTGACATGGCTTAAATGATTTGTGAATTAATTCATTGGTTACATAGAAATTTGACAAATTTAAGGAAACTGAAATTTAGCTAAACAAATACATATTCTTTTTTAAAAAGAGTTTATTTATTCATTTTTAGAGAGGGAAAGGGAAGGAGAACCAGAGGGAGAGAAAGGGAGGAAGAAAGAGAGGAAGAGAAACATTTATATGTGAGAGAAACATCGATCAGTTGTCTCTCTCATGCCCCCAACAGGGAATCTGGTCTGCAACCCAGGCAATGTGATCTGACTGAGAATCCTACTGGTGACCTTTCAGTTTGCAGGATGACACTCAACCCCTTCAGCTACACCATTCAGGGCCAAATACATATTCTTAATAATTTGTTTCTTTCCAATAATTTTGCAAGTTCAGCCTTCTCTCCAAGAGTATGGAAATAAAACCCAAATACATTTTATTTATAACATTCTGGTCTCATTAAAAGGGATTAAATAACTTGCCTTAATATCAAGTGAGTAAAAATGAAGTCTACTGTACAGAAAAACAAAATGTGTCAATGTCACAATTTGAAAATAAAGTCATTCTGTGATTCAGTACTAAGTATTTGAGGAACAAAAAGCTAATGATGCTGCTAAGGTTGTAATTCAAGATTATTTGTAATTACCATTACAACTTCTACTTCCACAGGAAATAGTGAGTGAATATAAAACCCCTTGGAGATTTAATCCAAAGCCAGATAGCTCTATTCAGGACACATTGGAACTGTACCAGTTTCTGAATTTGGGGAAATGGAGAAGAATAAAGCTCTTTCACAATTAACAACAGTGATGAAAGGCGATTCTGTTTGTATGTGCTTTGGTTATCAAGTACTGACCAGAGGGGAAGCAGGTTGGCTATTCTGCATGTACAAGTGGCATCCTTTTCAGTGGGAAAACAAAGAAAAGCTTTTAATGATTTCTTGAAAAAATCATGGGTCAAGTTTCATTTCTAATTTGTTAAGCAATAAGCATACAAATCTTTCTATTTCTATATATTCCAGTCTATCTATTCTAAAATACCTACAGTATCTTAGTATATTTATGGTAAAGTCAAAAGATGTATTCTTTTACTGCTAACACAGAACAAGAGACAAGCTGTGAGTCATATGAATACATTATTTTATACTTTCCTTCTTTTGAGCTAAAAATCCAACCAATAGAGGGATTTACTGAGCAGTTCAGATTATTTCCCTGACAAATGAATGGTTTATCACATACTTTTCTGTTTGACAGTGCATTATCTTAAAGTGACAGTTGATCTACACTTCATTGTATTCAATTAAGAGATAAAGGAAAATCATACCTTTGCCCTAGCATTTTAATCCAGACAATGTCAGATCAAACTGAATATCATTAGCAGATTCTAAAAGGAAAATCAATCATCAAATGGCAAAATGCAGCCTGAGTGGTATGTGAATAAAATACCACTTGACTTTTATGATGGTTAGAGTTTTAAAAACTAAATTTTGATATTTGAATCTCATGTTATTTTGAACATCTTCTGGAATGTCATCTTAATTGATAATAATTAACTCATCAACATTCAATCATCAGCACAACACGGTCTCCCAAAACACTGGACTAACCTGAGAGGCAAGTTCACAGCAATACAGGCCTGCCTAAAAAATATAGAAACATTTCAAATAAACAACCTAACCCTATGTCTACAAGTTTTGGAGGAACAACAACAAAGACAGTCCAGAGCAAGCAGAAGGAAGGAAATAAAAAAGATCAGAGAAGAATTAAAAGACATAGAAACTAAAGGCACAATTCTAAGGATCAATGAATCCAGGAGCTGGTTCTTTGAAAAGATAAACAATATCGACAAGCCTTTAAGCAGACTCATCAAGAAAAAGAGAGGACTCAAACACAATCTGAAATGAAAGAGGAGATATCACAACTAATATCACAGAAATACAAAGGATTCTAAGAAATTACTACAAACAACTGTATGCCAAGAAATTTGAAAACCTAGGGGAAATGGACAAATTTCTAGAAAAAATATAATCTTTCAAAACTCAATGAAGAAGGAGCAGAAAGCCCAAACAGACCAATAACAGCTGACGAAATTGAAGCAGTAATAAAAAAACGGCCAACACACAAAAGCCCTGGAATGGATGGTTTGACAGGAGAATTTTACAAAACATTTAACAAAGAACTAACCCCTGTCCTTCAAAGAATATTCCAAGAAATCCAAGAAGATGGAAGACTCCCAAACTCTTTTGATGAAGTCAGCATCATCCTAATCCCCAAACCAGATAAAGACACAACAAAGAAAGAAAACTTCAGGCCAGTGTCACTGATGAACATAAATGCTAAAATCATCAACAAAATATTGGCAAACCACATCCAGAAATACATTAAAAACATCATACACCATGATCAAGTGGGATTCATCCCAGGGATGCAAGGATGGTACAATATTCACAAATCAATAAACGTAATATATCACATAAACAAAAGCAAAGACAAAAACCACATGATCATATCAACAGATGTGGAAAAAGCATTTGATTAGGTATAGCACCCATTATGATTAAAACACTCAACAAAGTGGGAATAGAGGGAGCATTCCTTAACATAATAAAGGCCATATATGAGAGACCTACAGCTAACATCATACTCAAAGGCAAAACCTAAAACTTTCCTACTAATATCAGGAACAAGACAAGGTTGTCCACTTTCACCATTACTATTCAACATAATGTTGGAAGTCCTAGCTACAGAGATCAGAAAAGAAAAAGAAATAAATGGCATCCAAATTGGAAAGGAGGGAACAAAACTGTCACTGTTTGCAGATGACATGATAGTGTACACAGAAAATACTACAGACTCCACCAAAAAACTGCTTGACCTAATAAATGAATTTGGAAAAACAGCAGGATACAAAGTCAATATTCAGAAATCAAAGGCATTTTTGTATACAAACAATGAAATATCAGAAACAGAAGTCAGGAAAAAAATCCCATTTGATATAGCAACAACAAAAAAAATAAAATACCTAGGAATAAACCCAACCAAAGAGGTAAAAGACCTGTATGCAGAAAACTACACAACACTGAAGAAAGAAATTAAGGAAGACACAAACAAATGGAAACATATACTGTGTTCATGGATTGGAAGAATTAACATCATCAAAATGTCCATACTACCCAAAGCAATTTACAGATTCAATGCAATACCTATTAAAGTACCAATGGCATATTTCACAGATATAGAATAAACACTTCAAAAACATATGGAACCATAAACGACCCTGAATAGCTGCAGCAATTTTGAGAAAGAACAGAGCAGAAGGAATCACAATACCTGATATCAAACCATATTACAAGGCCACTATAATCAAAACAGCCTGATACTGGCATAAGAACAGACACATGGACCAATGAACAGAACCCAGAAATTAACCCAAGTCTCTATGGTCAATTAATATTTGATAAAGGGGTAAGAAGCATAAAATGGAGCAAAAATAGCCTCTTCAACAAATGTGCTGGGAGAGCTGGACGGCTACATGCAAAAAAATGAAACAATCACTAACTTATACCATACACAAAAATAAATGCAAGGTGGATAAAAGATTTAAATATAAGCCATGACACCGTTAAAGTCCTTCTGGAGAACATAGGCAGGAAAATCTCAGATATCCCATGCAGCAACATTTTCACTGATATGTCCCCTAGAGCAAGGGACATAAAGGAAAGAATATACAAATGGGATCTCATCAAAATAAAAAGCATCTGCAAGGCTAAACAGCATTAAAATGAAAAGAGAAACAACTGTAAGGGAAAACATATTTGCCAATAGTGCCTCAGACAAGGGTTTGATCTCAAAAATATATAAAGAACTCACATGACTCCACTCTAGGAAAATAAACAACCCAATTAAAAAACGGGCAAAGGACTTGAACAGACACTTCTCCAAGGAGGACATACAGAGGGTCCAGATACATATGAAAAGATGCTCAGCATCATTAGCCATCAGAGAGATGCAAATTAAAACCACAATGAGATACCACTTCACACCGGTCTGAATGGCCATCATAACCAAAATCAACAAACAATGAATATTGGAGAAGATGTGGAGTAAAGGAAACCCTAGTGCACTGTTGGTGGGATTGCAGACTGGTGTAACCACTATGGAAAACAGTATGGAATTTCCTCAGAAAACTAAAAATGGAACTGCCTTTTGACCCAGCAATTACACTGCTAAGATTATATCCTAAGATCCCTGAAACACCAATCCAAAAGAATCAGTGTACCCCAATATTCACAGCAGCAGAATTTACAATAGTCAAGTGTCAGAAGCAACCTAAGTGTCCATCAGTAAATGAATGGATTGAAAAACTATGATACATTTACACAATGGAATACTACAGAGAAGAGAGGAAGGAGCTCCTGCCCTTTGCAACAGCATTGATGGAAGTGGACAGCATTATGCTAAGTGAAGTAAGCCAGGTGGTGAGAGACAAATACCATATGATCTCACCATTAACAGGAAACAGACAGTAACCAGAGGGGAGATGGGAGGGGATAATGCAGGGAAAGGGTGAAGGGTTTCTAGGAACAACTATAAAGGACACATGGACAAAACCAAGTGGGGTTGGAGTCAGGGGAGGGAGGTGGGGATGACTGGGGTGGGAGAACAGAAGGCTGAAAACTATACTTGAACAACAATAAAATTTAAAAAAAACACTGGAATGATAAAGACAATTTTATAGAGAGGGTGAAATGATAGGGGTATCAAGTGTTATATATTTTACAGATAAGAGGCACATGACAAAATGATTTATTTCCATTACACACCCTGTGTGACTATGCCCATTTGCTTTTGCCAATATATTACATCAAAATAAACAGGTTAATGTAAGCCCTGGCTGGCATAGCTCAGTGGATTGAGCGCAGGCTGCGAACCAGTGTGTCGCAGGTTCGATTCCCAGTCAGGGCACATGCCTGGGTTGCAGGCCTCAGCCCCTAGCAATTGTACATTGATGTTTTTCTCTCTCTTTCTCCCTCCCTTCCCTCTCTAAAAATAACTAAATAAAATCTTTTTAAAAAAACAACCATAAAACCATGCTATGTCAACAAATTTTTTTAAAAAAAGAGGTTAATGTAAATTTAAGTGTCAGACGCCCATTGTTTTATTAGCATTGTGTCTCACAATCTGCTCTCTGGGTTCTTCTTGAGCTACTGTTTTGAATTCTACTAAGTGAGCACTTTTATGAAACATTACTACTTTTTTCTTATTGGTAAATCATTTCAATTCAATGGAGAATAGGAAGCATTTTGTGTTTTCTCCATTTTTTTAATTTTTTATTATTTTATTACAGTTGTCCCAATTTTCCCCCGTTTGCCCTCCTCTGTCCATTTTCTTTAAGGTGCTAAATAATAGACTTAAAGTCATTCCTCCCTCATTCCTGCTTCAACCAGACAGCTGTCCCATTCTTTGCCTATATACTAATTTTTAAGCTACTGGAAATGAATATAAAACACACAATAAAGTGATAGCTAAATTAATATATTTTAATCTTCATATATGGTGCTAATATCTGAAGTATGTAGAACTGATGCATAATTTGGAAATGAACTGGGCAGATAGAACTAAAATCAGTGAGGCTATGCACCCTTTTTAAAAAATATTTTATTTATCTTTAGAGAGGGGAAGAGAGAGAGAAAGAGAGGGAGAAAAAACATCAATGTGTGGTTGTCTCTTGTGTGCCCCCTAATGGGGACCTGGCCCACAACCCAGGCATATGCCCTGACTGGGAACTGAACCAGCAGCCCATTAGTTCACAGGCCATCACTCAATCTACTCAGCTACACCAGCCAGGGCGCTGTGTAGCCTTTTAAATTAACACAGTAATTTGGTAAGTTAAGTTACATCAACAATTTCATTCATTCAATAATTTAGTTCAACTGCATGCATGCAAGTTCTTCTTTGAATGCTTATCTTCAGTGTAATTCTTAACAGGTTATAAGAAACATTTTGAAGTGAATAAATGTCTATTTAAAACAACTATAAATGTATCATAAAAATTAAAATGGAGTAAGAGCACAACCACTTTGTCATATAAATAATTTATGAGAATATTACCAAATTTTCTTTTAAAAGTATGTGCATCAGTTTATTCTTTTTTTCTCATTTAATTTTGTCATCAAGTGTAACATCACAGGGTGGGAAAAGGAAGGCTGAAATATGCCAGTTTCCCTGTTTTCCCTAATGTTGACAATACAGTAGTCCCCCTTATCTGTGGTTTTGCTTTTGAAGTTCAAGTTACCTGCAGGCATCCATGGTCCAAACGTATTAAATGGAAAGCTCCAGATATAAACAATTCATAAGCTATAAATTGGGCATCAATTTGAGTAGAATGGTGAAATCTGGCTCTGTCATGCTCCTCTCCACCTGGGATGCAAGTCCTCCTCATCCAGCGTCTCCACACAGCACGTGTGTGCTCCCCACCTGGCAGTCACCTGGTAGTCTCTCATTATCAGATAAGTTATGAGATGTTTGGTATGCTTTTCTTTTTTCTACTTTTTAAAATTTATTTTCATTTTACTTTTTCCAATACCATTTATCCCCTTCATATGTCCACCTCCATCCACCCGCTTCATCTATTCTTCTTTTAGAAACTAGTTGGCTTCTATAGAATAAAGAACCATACATGAAGTACACTAATTGTTCTTTTCATGATCTCATCATTGTAAAAATATTTTCCTGGCAGAAGTCTTCACCTAGTTTTAGCCTTTCAGCACTCAAAGATTATTTGGTTTATCTTTTATATATAGCTTTTTAGAATTGTATCATTATAGAAAATGTTAACTACTACAGCTAATGTGACTATAAATGGTTTATAGTGTTTTCTCTCCCAGCCTCTAAAATGGAAAGGCTAAATTGATTAACACTAATGAGTAGTGACTCTGGGCAGGGGAAGGAGTAGGTAGGCAACACTACTGAGTTTTAAGAAGATGTCTGATACAGATGTTTTCAGGAAGACAGTGGAAAGAGCAACTGCAACAATGATGAGAGTCCAGCTTCCATGTTGTTAGTGATTGCACTTGATTAGTAGTTTCAGTTGTTTCTCAAACTGTGGCCACAATTAGTCTCCAGAGTAGACTTAATGAAAGTTTACTGGCCTGATTATATGAAAATAAACATGTGTTGGATTTAAATATATTAGTTAAAAAAGAAGATGTTACACTGAGGTTTTTTGTTATTATTGTTTTTTTTTTAAGAGGACAGTCAGCCAACTCAATTGCATAACTTTAAAAGACCCCTAGGGTTGAAAATGTAAATGGCTCTGAAGGCCAGGAGCAAGCTGGGCAAAAAGGTAAGATAATGATGTGCAGGGCTGCCAAGGCATAACCGGGCAGCATTTGGTAGGAAATCCTTTGTGATCCTTCTTGGCTGTAACAGGAGGGACAAGGCAACTCATACATTAATCCTGAACTTGGGGATGAAGTGTAATATTACAGATCTCTGGGACAACCACCAAGAAACTGATTCTTTATAGAAGGGCTTCCTTTGTTTCACTAGATAAACTAGGAATTGTGGGAAAATAAAAGCTCTTTTTCAGTATTTCTTCATGTCCATTGTCTCATTAATATATAACTCTTAAGGCAAGAGACTTATTAGGTAGCAGCTGGCAAAAATTAGAAGGGAAAAACTTTACTACAGTATATAGATAGGTAGTAGATAGAGAGATAGATAGATAGATACACTTATAAATATATCCATTCGGCACTTTCTCTAACTCTTCCCTTTGAAGGACGGAAGAACAGTGTGATTTCCACATTCTTGTTCATTCCAGCTTGCTATTCCTTCAGTTTCTAGAATACTCTAATATAGCAGTCACTTAAATATACTCACAGAGAAAGCTATATAACTCAATGAAAACAGTGGTTATTTTAGCTTTTAGAATAAAACATATTCATGTCACACCCATAAGGGTAGCTTGCATGCACTTAGCAGGATGGCAGCAATTAGCATGAACTCAACATCATATGGGGGGAGAAAGTAGCTTTATAGTTGTTAGTATGCAAAACAGAGTTCATCTTGTATTATTCTTTATTAATTACTGTATTTTTCCCATATGAACTGTATATCTACTTTTGGCACTCCCCCTGCCACATATAAATTAAAAACCCGATTTAAACAAAAATCCTAATCCCCTGGAATCTCTTAAAGGGAATGTCCATACAGTTAGCCACTGTAAACATTATTGCTTCACTATAAAGTCACTAATCATCATCATAAGGCTGAAAGCACCAGAATATGAATTAAGAAACTCAGGTTCCTGCCCTGGCTGGCATAGCTCAGTGGATTGAGCACGAGCTTCAAACCAAAGTGTCACAGGTTCGATTCCCAGTCAGGGTACATGCCTGGGTTGCAGGCCATGACCCCCAGCAACCGCACATTGATGTTTCTCTCTCTCTGTCTCCTTCCCTTACCTCTCTAAAAATAAATAAATACAATCTTAAAAAAAAAAAAAAAAAAAGAAAAAAAAGAAACTCAGGTTCCTGGCTTGACTCTGAAACAAGTTTTGTGGCCTTGAACATCATTTACATAGTACAGCGGTGGGGGCTGGGGGAACGACCTCACTTCTTAAGATGACTGGGTTAGCTGCTGTTGACTTGTCAGTTACCTAGAAACAAAGATTTTGTAAGACAAGTGCTCACAGAACATAAATATGCTCAAGATGATCAACTATGCTTAGAATAAGCAAAATAAGTGTTGTTCATGTGTGATTCCAGCACTATCACTGTCTCAATGTGAAATATTTTTCTGCCTTTGGTCATACTCTGTAACTCATACCAAGAAGCTCTAGTTTTATATGTATCCAGCATATAAAAAATTGAAGAAGTAATAGGATTTATAGACAGTGTATAAATTGTAGCCTTGTGGATAAAAAAGGGGCCACATACTAAACCTGAGAAGCTCAGGGGGTGCCCACATGGCAGGCCTTACAAACCCAGTGACCAAAGTAACCACACAAGTGGTATAAATGTAAAAATTCCTAACTAAGAGAGGGTCATGGTGGATAGTCATGTCCTAGGCCTACAGCTTCCTTGACAAAGGTCAACCTTTAACTTTGAAATTTCAGTCTGCTGTCATTGTACGTCTAAGATAACATACTTTTCCAATGTCAGAGTAATCTTCTTTTCCAGGTCTCTTGAAGACACAACCACAGGCACCAGAGCAGGAGGCCACATTGTTGTCTTGTTGCCCACATACCACCTCTGTGTGCTGTAAATGCTAATTATTAACTATCCTGTGCCCACCAACATAAAAGAAACAAGTCTCTGTTTTACATTTTATACAGTCTCAGAGATTTCCCTGCTTTGCTTTCTCCTGCCACCCTAATCTACCACCATGTAACCCCCTTTACGTTTCTTCCTTTGATTCTAATGTATAAAATAAGTTGCAAAACTGCCCTTCTTTGGAGCATTTTCTCAGTCTGTTGAGATCTTTGTTCCTAGCAATTGTCACCAATTTGGCTCAAATACATTCTTATAAACCTTTTTCTTAGGCTGGATATTTTTTCATCAATAGCCTGATTTCACATGAACTATAACATAGCTATATAAAGTATTAATACTGTTGTATCTAACATTAACTATCTTTCTACAGAGTAACTATCTTTTCTTACAGAGATTTAATATTTTAGGTAAAATAATATTTGAAAATATCTGGCAAATTTTGATGTGATTACATCTCCAGTTCTTAAACCTACCCTGTGTTTTATGAAAAATTGACTTTTAAAATGTATTATAGTAAAAATGAACATACTTATTTATGAGGATGTCTTTCCCAACACATAGCACTGTAAAGGCATAAGAATTAGCTTTAGCCCTGGCTGGCGTAGCTCAGTGGATTGAGCGCGGGCTGGGAACCAAAGTGGCCCAGGTTCGATTCCCAGCCAGGGTACATTCCTGGGTTGCAGGCCATAACCCCCAGCAACCGCACATTGATGTTTCTCTCTCTCTCTCTCCCCCCCCCTCCCTTACCTCCCTAAAAATAAATAAAATCTTAAAAAAAAAATCTGAGCAAGCACTGATTATCATTTCAAATCTCATTTAAAAAAAAAAAAAGAATTAGCTTTGTATGGCCCAGAGTTTTGGTTATGAATATAAACATAGAAAGGAAAAAACAGAATGATTTTTAAACCTCAGACAAACCAAGGAGTATGTTATTGGTTCTCATAATATCAGAGAATCATAGACATCTACCATAATTCAATTTTCCACCCAAACTTAAATATAATTGTTTTCTACAATAATTCTGATCGAAACTCACCCATCTTACTGGAAAAACTTCAAAGACTGCTACTTTGCAAAATAGCACATTCTATTTTTAAACATTTCTTAGAAAACCTTTTCATATTCTGAGCTAAAAAGGTTTCTCCATAACATTTTACCCATCCAGTGTTACTCATCTTAAGTCATACACGACTAATTCGTTTTCTTCCACATGAGAGCCCTTCTCATATTTGATGCTAGGCGTCATTTGACACAAGCCTTCACCTTTCCTAAGCTAAACAGCCTCGGTAAATCCAACTTTTCCACTTCTTCTTTTACTCCCTCCCTTCCTCTCTTCCTCCCTACCCAAGCACTAATTGAACATACTAGGTATTAGGCATAGGTCTGTACGTATGAAGTCAATTCTAGACCCTTACCTTCTTTAAAATTCTTTTCTGGGTTTATTCCATTTCATCAACATCTTTTTTTTTAAGAGTCCTCAGAAGTAAATATTTTCAGAATGTGGAAGAACTATTACCTCTCTTGCTCTGAAAGCCCTATTTTTATTGATGTAACCAATTCCTTCTGCCTGTGCCTTGCTAACATCTTTCCCCTAATGCCATTCCTCCAAATGGGACTATTTTGGACTTTTGGGGGTAAAATCTACAGACACATGGATTTCGTTTCCATCAACCAAATGTCTGTAGTTTCTTCATAAACATGTAAGTTGCTTTGCTTACAGGCTGTCTTTTCCACTTAGAGGATTTGGTTTTGCTTAGAATTTGGATGCAGCATTTTTAACTCCATTACAGGTTAAAATAGGTCCTTGTCCTAGAACACTGTATGCCTCCCTTGTTACTGCTGCCTTGATAAGCTATTGCTTGTTTTAACTTTCTAATTATTTCTTTGGTTTGGCTACTTTTTAGAAAGAGGTTTTACTGTTGGCCAGGAGCAGGCATGGACAAACAGGCCAATCAGTGATCAGATGGCTTCAGTCCAGAGTAACTATCTCCATCAGAAGAGTAAACTGCTTCTGAGTTATAATGATTGCAGGCTTTCTTTCCCTTTTTTACTTATTGATTGGTTTATATTAAAAAAGAGAATTAAATTATCCCTCATTAGTTACATACAGCTGCCATGTAGCTTGCTCTTTTAATTTTTTCATTTTAAAATCAAGGAGTTCCTAATTTCCAAATTATCCCCAATATTACTGATTTCTTCATTATAGAAACTATGGATGATGATAAAAAATAGTAATAATAAATGCAAATAGTTAAATGTATCTACTAGGTCATCATATTTATTAGGCATATTATACTTCATCCTCTCAATTACTCTACAAAATAGGTAGTTTCATCTCCTTTGACAAATCAGGAAACTGAGACAGAGAAGTGAAGCAGCTTGCCTAATTTCACCGAGCCAGTAAATGACTCACCACCATGCAAAGGTGTCCAACCCGCAGCCTGAGGACCTTATGAGGCTCAGGATGGCTATGAATGTGGCCCAACACAAAATTTTAAGTTTACTTAAAACCCTTTTTTGCTCATCAGTTGATCACTAGTGTTTGTGCATTTAATGTGTGGCCCAAGACAACTCTTCTTCCAGTGTGGCCCAGAGATGCAAAAAGTTTGGACACCCCTGGTAGAGGAAGGCTGTGTCTTCCTACCATTCATGTAGATGGTATTTATTTTTAGGTAATCCTGTGTTTTGTGTGTGAGGAGGTCATTTAAGGCTATGGCTCAAACAGGTAGCATGGCATTCTGTGTGGTTTGTTGCAAATTATGAGAGTTTCACAGGGGTTCTAGTCTTGGTTCTGACACTAAGCAGCTGCAATAACCTTGGACAAAACATTATATCTGAGCAACATCTCCATGATCTATAAAAAAGAGAAAAATAATCTTAGCTTCACAATATTAGGAAGATTAAGTGATTTCATACTTGTAAAAGCATCCACGACAGACCTGTATACCCAGTAGAAGAAGCTTCATAGACATTCATTCAGTGTCCTGAACTTTCGAATCCCAATTCAGGGACACATCGTCATATCCTTGTATCTCCCATTGCCATCATACTTGGAAAATCTCAAAGGAGTGACATCATATAGAACAAATGTCCCTTCTTTAATTAGTGATTATCTCAACAATATATATTTTTGAAGAATCAGGAGAGGAAGTGCAGTGGTGTGAAAAGGAGAGTAACAAAATCCCAGTTTGAGTGTTAATGGAAATGGATCCAAGGGATGCTCAACATAAATATTTTCAAAGACTACATGGGGTAAACTAGGAATTAGAGAAAGGAAAGTGAGAGAATGCAACTTGCAGTGGGTTCAAAAGCCGTTTACAACTGACTTGCAATTGGGAAACACAAATATTTATGGTGCATAATCTGAGTAAAAATGCTTTCCTTACTTTTATGCTTCTTTCTCCAACTTGCCTCAGTTTCCCTAGTTGCAAAAAGGAAATGACAGTACCAACTCCAAAAGTGCTATGAGAATGCATGAAAACAGGAAAGATTCTTAGAACAGTAATTGGGACACAGTAAGAATTCAATAAATGTTATAAACTGCTATTATTATTTGGCTATTCTCTTTTCCCTCATGGGGAAACATCCTTATTCCTTTAATTGATGTCCAGAATGGCAAACATGCTCTTCTACATTGTCCTTCAGCTCTTTAAAACTGCATGGATGCTCAGTCTGACCCTGTAAGGCCTTTCAGATGTTGATTAAGTCAGGCAAGAAAGGGTTACAGATTAAGAAAACAATGAAAGGTTCTCTCAGGGATGTGCTCTCAGTTCTTTCACCTACTTGGGAAAAATGTAAAGGCATAAAAATGTAGAGAACGGTAAACTAAATATACCACACACTTAAAGGTGTGTCCTATTTGTTTCCAACCTTTTAAAATTAATTCAATAAGTACTTTTAATATACCTATTAGGTGCTGGGAACTGAGAAATAAAATATAACTCATAAATTATTATTCCCTTTGTATATCTCTCTAATCCTGTGTCCCTTGTTCCCTCCTCAAATATAACTACTGTAAACAATTTGATGTCAAGCCTTTCTGTCCAGGTTCTTACACATTTATATTCACAACAAAAAATAGCATTCTTTGTGCATTTGTACATATATATAAATTACATCATACCTACCTTTCTGCAGCCTGATGTATCATGCTGATACTAGTTCATTCACCGTAACTGCTGTATCATATTCTATCATGTGACTATTCTATACTATTATGTATCCATTTCCTACTGATGGGTATTTCAGTTGTTCCAGTTTTTGCTATTTCAAACAATGTTGCTGTATACTAATCTCTTTGTATTCGTAAGTAAGAATTTCTCTGGGAATAAATCTAGTTGTGGAATTGCTATGTTGTGTGAGGAATACATTTTTAATTTTAGTAAAACTACCATATGCTCTTAAAAATTCATGGGATTTCCTACTGTTGGCATTTCAAATTTTTGCCAAATTCACAGGTGTTGAATGGTTTTAATTTGCATCTCCTTATCACTATTACAGTTATTCATGCCTTTAAAATGTTTGTTGGCTATGCAGATTTCCTCTTCAGTAAGCTGCCACTTAATAACCCTTATCCATATTTCTAATGGACTGCCTGTCTTGCTTATTAATATAGAAAAGTCATTTGTATATATAACAATCCATATTCTTATATAGATTGCAAATATCTCCTGTTAGTCTGCTGCCTTTTTTAAAAAATCTCAGCCCATAATGTCTCTGTCACCTCAAAATTTTTAATTTTGATATGATTAAACCTGTCATTTTTAGGGTCTGTTGTTTTCAGCCTTGCTGAAAATATCATGGGTATCAGGAAAGCCAGTTGGTACAATGAAGCAAGCAATGTGATGGAAGATTAAGAGACATAGGTATGAAGTGGGTCTGAATCCCCAGTCCATCATTTATTAGTTGTATGATGGAATAATACAATCTCTGAGTCTGTTTCCTCAAGCATGAGAAAGCTACTTTACACATCTGTCCATTTATCCAACAAGTATGCTTTAAGTAGCTATGACATGCTGGCACCATTCCAGCGCTGAAATTACAGTGGTAAATAAGATACACACGGTTCTTGCCTTTATAGAGCTTATATTACAGTGGGGGAAATAATGACCAAATTAAAAAAAAAACAAACTGAATAATATGCAACTGAGATGATATTGTGAAAGTGTTCTCTAAGTTAAGAAGTATTATGCAAACATGTGGTATTATGACTGCCATTATTCGGGACACTGTGGAAAGTTTCTCTAAAGTTGCTTACAAATTGAAGATGTAATTATTCTATTTTATGTGAAAACAAACTAATGGTCAAGTTATACAAGACAAATGACTACTAGGTAAAAAAGAGTTTTACACTGGAGGACATCATGGACTTTCACCAAAACCCCAGAGACTTCATTTCGTTTGGGTCAAAGCATTCCTCCAGCCTTGTCTGAACCAGTCTTCCACACAACGCCTTTATACCGGCCAGACAGGTCTATTCACTGCCCTCAGCCTGTGCAGCGTATCTTCTACTTTTCTTGCCTGATCTTAGTTAGCTTCTTTTAAAACTGTCCTCTCCTAAATCATACAAAGTACATTCCATATTGCCACTTATTTCAGTTTTACTCATGTAATGGGGTCCAGAACTTGGGGTGCCCAGGAATATAGGAAATCCTCCATAGGCCTGTCTGGGGGATGGCAGACATGGAGCAGGGCCAATGAGAGTTATTTTGCATATCAGTAACAGCAGACTAGTCTTCCAGCCAGAGCAGAGCTAGAAAGGTATGCATGACTTCAACCCAAGAGGTAACTGGAAAGCAGTTCCCCCAGTTACCATACCTCTGGGAGAGCTTGGAGATAGTTTGCTCCACACCAGGGGACCACACCTGCCCAGACTAACTATGGCAGCCAAGAAAGGCAAAAAATACCAGAGTGCTAGCAGTTGTAGCCGATTGTGGGAGGAGTCAGAAATGGGGTTAGGGAGGAGGTTCCAGGCTGGGACTTAAACTAAAGGGGGGGAGGGGGGTCAGGAGACAATCACAGGAAGGGCAATTCCAGACCGTTTGGGAAGGAAAGGGGTGAACGGACTCTTGCTGGTGGGACACGAGAAGGTGCCATATGGCTTTGGATTAAGAACTGGAGATTGGGCGACACAGCTGATGGTGCCAGGAAGTGCAGGAGGCCTGCCAGTTGAGCAGGGATTACTGAGAGGAACTGGGAGAAGTGAGCTGTAACTTCTGTTCTTTTTCTTCTGGAGAACAGTACTTCTGATTGGCATGTTCTGAGACAGGCCTGACTGGGCAAAGTGGGGAAGGAAGGACTGTGTGTGCTTGTGGGTATTTTAAAGGGACTTTGAAATTTAACTGTGGCATTCCACCATTACTCTAAACCTGTATAACTTTTGATAAATAGTTCCTTTCCTTTTTACCAAACTCTGGCATTGAGAGCCACAGTTCCCAACACCTGGTGGGGGGCAAGATGAACCTAGAACAGAAGACCCTGGGGGAGGCGGTTTGTTTTGGTGACAGTATCTGGGCTCCCCCACGGGTCCCATTCTGTAACATTCATACACTGTAATTTCTAATCAATATTTGCTACTTCTAAACTGACAGGAAGAAGGTGGGAAAAGAAGCTGTGTACATATAGGTATTCTTTCCTCATTATTTTCAATACAATGTAAAAATCCAATAATCTTCCCTATTTAGGATTTTAGCAACTGAAATAATGCTGATCAAGTGGAAAAGGCAGGGAATAAAAAAACTGTTTTCTTGTAGGGTAAAGTTTTAGGGGTTAAGGCATCAGATTAAGCATTATTAAGAAGCTCAAGACCTCAAGACCATATGCAATTTGATGTAGACAGTTGGGCAAACAGCTAAAGCTTAATCTGGTTATGTGGAGCTCCCAGGATTTTCTAAAGTTGTGATTTAAATCCATAAAACAATTTTCAAAATACACTAATTTATAATGAGTCCATCTATAGGTGAGAAATAGTAAGAAAAACTTTTTAATAAGGAGTTTAACTTTTTTATTTCTCATTAGTTTTTTAAATTTCTCATTAGTTAATAGAACTCATGAAGCTTAAAGAAAAAGAACAAAAAAAATCAGAAAATAAAATCTTCATCACTTTTCATTCTCTCCAGAAAAAGCGCTGGATGTTAAACCTAATCTCCATATCACCAGATAATTATCATTTTAAAATGTAAATAAATGTGTATTAGTCAAGTTAATTAAATCTCTCTTCCAGGCATGCAAAAAAAAAAAAGTTAGGGTTGTAAAGATGAACATAATTAAGTTTCTGTGGGTAATAGCCACTAGTTTTGAGTACCTAATGCTAGCTAGCTTGTATTAGGAACTTTATATATATATTATCTTATAAGAACCAATCTTTACTATGTGTCATACATATTTTAGAGATAAGGTAAAAGGAGTAGAGAATTAAACCCAAGAGTGTATGGTTAGAGAGGTAAGTTTTCAAAAGTTAGTAACATGAAAATAAGTGAGAAGAACTGACACATTAGTTCATCCCCACTGTAACCTCCTTATCTGGGCTCTCTCTTAGCCAAGACACTATGGAACCAGATTAATTTTTCTAAATGATGCTTTCATCATTTAACTCTCCATTATAAAAACCTGGTTTACAAAATCTAGATGAAACTTCTTAGCCTCAGATTCAAGAAACCTCAAAATTTAACTGATCTGTAGTCGTCACAAATTTATTGAGCAGGTAATCTATATTAGGCTCCAAGAAAATATGACTCTGTCCATAAATTGCTCATAGTACAGTGTTTCTCAAATACATTTGTTATTGCTTCTGGGTCCTTACCCACTTATTTCCTTCAAAGGAATGTTCTGCTCAATTCTACAATCCTTCCTTTTCTTACATATCAAAATCCAAGCTATTTAAGATTCATCATCAATCCAACTCCTTCATGAAGCACACACTAAACATTTTTGCTACAAAGCAGTCCCTCATCCCTTTGTGCCCCCCAAGAACTAGATTCCAAACTTGTGTGGACTTGATTCCTGACCTGCAGACTGCAAGGCCCCTCCCCTCAGAGACTCTGAGTCAGTAGGTCTGGCTTCCCCCAATCTAGAGCGAATGTGCATTTAAATATGTGTGTCCAATTCCTAAGGCCATGCTCCTTGTACTGATGCTACCTCTCAGACAGCGGGTTTGATTTTCCCTCCTTTTACAAAACCGACTCATTTTCTGAGTACTCTGGTGTCACAATCTTGATCTCAACCTTATTCATCCCGACAATTTTGGCTACATAATTGCCAACTACCTCCTGGCCCTAAGCACAGTCTTGGCATGATGAAGAAGTAAAATAGTTTAGTTTCAAGCGGTGTGTGTGTATATGTGTGTTTTGTTAACAATATAACTCACCTCATTAGACTAAGTTGTTTTGTTGGGTAAAATGGTACGCGCAGGAAAGCATATTTACTGGCCTGAGTGAATTAAAGGTTCAGCTACTGCGCCTGTTTGCACCAGAGGACATGAAAGATTCTCCCAGTGTACTGCAGATTTCTTGAAGCAGAGACTGTCTTTTATATTTAGATTGACAGTGCCTAGCACATCCCTGTTATTGAGCATGTGTTGAATAAAAAAATCAATGAGTATATTTAATCAAAAGTTTACTGAGGCAATATATTTTTGTGTCTCCTTGGTATCAGTTTTAAAGAATGTGGTATTCAATGTAGACAGCCTGTTTCCTTCTAAAAAACAAATGCAAACTATTAATTCCAAAGTTTGCACTAAGGATTTTATTATGCATCTTACACAACTCAAGCACTGATAAGAATATTGTTTTCAGAATATATTGCAATACAACTGGGGCATTTCCACTTACTCTCTTAATTGTAAAAAGAAAAGATTAGCACTAGTAAACCTAATTTACAAAAGGGACCAGGCAGCATTTCAGTAGCAGGACTTTTAAGGGGCTGATGTAATAACCACACCATTATTTCATGGAGAAACAGGGCTTGTACAACTGTGAAACTAGTGTGGCTGCTTCGTGCTGGTGAGTTTGAAGCAGACTTCAGGCAGTAAATCTCAGAGAAAGAACCAAAACCAAAAAAACCTTGTGACACATGTCATTTCTTTTTTGGAGTTGGAATAGAGAAAAGGCCAAAGGAAAGCAGGCAATGCCTTCCTTGAAAACACAAAGGAATAACAATCCCCCAGACTATGGACAGAGGGACATGAAAGAGCCTCAAAGTGCCATTTTGACTACAGGAAAGTACAGCCAACTGAGTATTTTTCTGACAGCTCAAAGCACTCCCCTTCCTAAGCGTGACTTCACCACTGACATTAAAACAGTCATGAAATCTGTATTTCCCAAATATCAAGAAAGCCACCAGCTCCAAGAAAATGTGTCTTCCCGTCACAACTTAAGGAAAGCCTCTAGAATGGGAGCAGAGAAAGTCCAAGTACAGGCTCCCTCTTCCTTTGCCTGCCTTGGACGCCACTGAACAGTCCTCCCAGAGGCACAGAAGAAAGTCAGTTGATTATAACTGAATTTTCTGGAAAATTGAAAGTGGCCTAATTTTATTTTATTTTTTTGTATTATGGACACATTCTGATCTCTTCTTTAAAGGCTTGAGTTAATCTTTAATTTAACTCATCAGTGTTACAGTGGATAAACTTTGATGCTGCCAAAAAAAATAATAAGCTCCCCCCAGTATCCACAATATCTGTTAAATGTAAAGAAAGATTCTATTAACCAAATTCTGCTAACCATACAGAAAAAAATAATTTAAATATTTAGAGTTTTATAAATAAACCTAAATGATGAACTCTATAAAACAAAAATTTACATGAAAAGCTACTGCTGGTCTCTCTCTGATCAATGTCTTCAGACTGCAGTCATTCTCCTCAGAAAGAGTAACTCCCTTCCCTTGTAAACTGCCTAATTTTCTCCTTAAGGGTGTTCCCCGATTTATTACCAGTAAGTAGATTAAGTTTGAAATGTACATCTGTTGTTCCTGATCACCTCCATTTAAAATTAATTTCCCTTGCATGCTCTCCATATACATGAATCTTTTAGTTTTATATATTTAGTGTTTAAATGTCCATCTATCTATCTATCTATCTATCTATCATCTATTCTTATCATCCATGGGGAAGTCATTCTGATTTTTCCATTCTCATCTATAATAATAGGCAAAATGCTATTGCTTTCATCACACTCACATGAGAAGAGCACATTTACACAGGCTCCTGGCTAAGGCTATATGGAATTGTAGAAGATGTGATATTTTAGGAATCAGAAGGCTCATACATGGTATCGCTACCTCTAGTATGTGACCTTTGGTAAATCATCTATCTTCTTTGAGACTCAACTCTATCCCCTGTAAAGTAGGTATGTTGATATAGGACTTATCTCTCTAAAAAGTTTTTTGTGAGGTATCAAAACAGATAATATGTATAAAAAATGCATTGAAGAACACCTATTCAATAAATAAATATATTACTATACTTGTAGTATATTTAAGTGATAACTAAAAGTCAAAATATAACAGATATATGTAATATAAAAATAATTATTCAGTAAATTCATGAATCATAGCTTTGTTTATATCACTAAGACAGAAATTTATTTTTTATTTCAGTAACAACTTAATGCTATAATTATAAATCTCATTATATAGAAATAATGATATAACATGTCCCCTTCCCCAAATATGACTGTGAGGTGTAAACAGAGTTGTATAAATACACACACATTGTCATTTACAGAAAGGTTACACAGCTATACATGCATTGATGAAGCAACTATATTACTGAAACATGCCTAAACTGAACTGTGATAATTTTAAATGCATCAAAGAGATATTGTTCTTTGAAGGACTTGTACTGTGAATATGTTTGCAAATGTCAATTTCCCAATTCTTCCTCTATGAACGGTAAATGGGATGTGAAGAGAAAAGAGCACTGCACTGGGAACCAGCCTTCACTTTATCTACAAACAACTGCTTAACATTTACTATATGTCAGGCATTTGCCTAGCAGGGGTGTCTAACCTTTGGCATCTCTGGGCCACACTGAAAGAAGAGTTGTCTTGGGCCACACAATAAATACAGAAACACTAATGAAAACTGATGAGCAAAAAAAAGGTTTTAAGTAAATTTATAATTTTGTGTTGGGCCGCATTCATAGCCATCCTGGACCGCATACAGCTGGTGGGCTGCAGGTTAAGATACTTAGAGATACATCACTGAGCAATGCAAATAAAAATCTCTGTCCTTATGAAGCTGGCATTTGGATAGGATGGGACAAGCAAAATCCTATAACATCATAAGTAAATTATTAGAAGATTCCAAGTGCTAGGTAAATGAGTAAGTATTTAGGTTATAATTGTTACAGGGGAAAGAAAAAAGAATGGTGTAAGATCTGGTATGTGTAAATATGGTAGCGCAGTTTCCAGTGTTAAACAGAGTGGTTACAATAGGTCTAATTAAGAAAGTATTAGGAAGACTGCCATGCAGGTCTCTGTGGGAAAAAAATCCAGCCAGAAGAAAAAGCCAGTGTAACAGTAAGCCCCATTTGATTTTGACAAAATGATCTTGTGAAAAATACCCCATTTTGCAGATAAGTAAACAGCATCTCAGAGCGACTTACGGTGACAGAGCTAGTCAATAATAAAGCCAGAACTAGAAACCAGGTTTCTTGACTCTTGGTCCAGTCCCATTCTTCTGTTTTGTGCCTCTGCTTACCAATCACAGAGAAAGTGCTTTGTTTCCTCTAAAGCACTGAGTAAATGTAAAGTGCCCTCACTGCTGTGAGTGCTGCTGTTATTATTCATCAGGTACTCTGATATTTCTTGAAAGGTAGGTGAAGATCAAATAATTTCATTTCTCCTTCCTTTGTGCTTCTTGGGTGGATTATTTTAATATCAGATTATCAGTTAAAGTAATTATATTTCTTTGACTATCTGATAAAGAAAAGACGTTTAACATAGAAATAAATTATAAAATAGCATTTACAAAAACATGAAAAAGAGCTGATGAAAAGATGAAGAGAACATGTTGCCCAGTGACTCAGGAGAGAACTGTACTTCTCAAGAAGGGAAGGGGGAGGATCTTTGAATATATTAGGACTAGAGGTCCCTGAGTTAAGTTACTACATGACTCTGGCCTTGAAGAAATAATGAACTTAAAGTAAAAATGTTAAAAACAGACACCACAAAAGAAGAAAAAAGTAGAAAAGATAAGAATAGCAGGAAGGGGGTTGGAGAGGAAAAGAGAAGAGATTTAAAAACTTTTTTCCAGTAAAATATGAGAATATTATACAATAAACAATATTAAAGAAGAAAGAGTGAGAATCAGATTTCAGACACAGTAGACTTGAGAGCTGGTGGAATTACTAACAGCAAAAGGGAACAGAGAGGAGCGTTTGAAAGGTGAGCTTTCTTTTCGTCATGCTAGGTTTAAGGTGGCAGTGAGTTCTCACAAGTGGAAAGGGTCTAATAGATAAGAGGTAAATTTGAAAGATGTGTATCATCTAGAGCTGTTTCGTCCAAAACAGTAGTCCCCCACCACATGTGGCTATTGAGCACTTGCAATTGTGGCTAGCCTGAACTGAATATGCTATAAGTATACATATACACCAGTTTTGAAGATTTCATATTAAAAAAGAACATCACATCTCATTAACATTTTTTGCATTGATTGCATGCTAAGATAACATTGGCACGAATTGAGTTAAATGAAATACATTAAAATAACTTCCCGTGTCTCTTTTTAATGTGACAACTAAAAAATTAAAAATTAGTATGTGGCTTGCATTATATTTCTACTGCACACTGCTGATATAGATATGTATTAGCATCATATAAAAAGAAGCGAACTTAGGGGTAAATCTTCAGAGGTGTCTCAACTGAAAACAGATATGGGAGAAAAAGAACACATCACAACAGTTAATATTTAATGAGCACCCTAAGCATTATGCTTATTTTAAGTGCATCATCTTATTTGTTCCTCCCAACAACCTTAGGAAATATTAGTCTTCTTTTACAAAATAAAAAAAAATAAAGCCTAAAGAAGTTAATCTGCCCAAGGTCATAGTTAAATGTTGGCACTGGGATTCAAACTCATGACTGATCCCGGATCTCAGGTTCTAAATTGTCATATCTTCAATTCTAGAACAATTTATACTCTGCAATTGTTAAATTGTTAGATTTTTTAAATGGTTATATTTAAACTAACAATTTATTAGAATGGTTCATTGTCAGTGTAACTGATATACCAGTGATGTCCTGATTCAATGAAGAGAAAGTACAAATGTGTAAATTTGTAACTTTAGAATTATGACGAACTACTACTGATGTTGGTATATTTTCACCATGCTGGGCCTAGGAGTTTCCAGGGTAACTTCTTGTCCTTTATTGAGGTGTACTCCTAAAAACTCAACCCTGTCCTGCGCAGTGGTACAGTGGAGCTTATCATGGGCAGGGCCCGGAACAGCAGAGCCCGGCTGTCTGAATATGACTAGATCTATGGCATGGATCCACTTAAATTTTAAATCATAAAAGAACCTGAACTTTCCAAATTGTGATTTAAATGTTTTGGAGGGAACTGGATTAAATTGCAAGCTTTGGTTGAAGAACCAAAAAGTAAGCTTACCCAAATGGATAATTTAAAAATGGACTTTGTCACCCTTAAAAATGCAACACTTTTGAGGAACAGAAAGAAAAAAATAGCTTGATATTTATAGACTGGAATCATAACACAGCAAAATCTCCTAGAAATATAAATTGGAATAAAAAATAAGGTATTTTTCATTTATGTTTGTACAAACTTATCTTCCTTTCCTTTTTACCTGTAATTTCTACCACCTATCTGGACTAGACAGTAATTATAAAACTACTGCATGTGTACAGTGATGGCTATAATTGCATAATTTCAGACACTTGTCTATATAAATTTTATCAAGCAGTTTGGCTCAAACACTTCTCCAGGCTTAAAACAAGGATTGCCATCAATTTACACTATGGAAATGGGAAAACAAAAGGGAATTTCAAGAGAAGAATTCTGTTTTGGAATAAAACTAATCAGTAGAGACATCCTGAGACTGTTCACGTTAGACATGAATCCCAAGGGGTGTCTCTTCCAACTGACCCACTAATTTACGAATTTTACTCCAGACCCTTCCCGCTCCCTGCCTTTTTTTTAAAAAATAGTGAGATGACTTGGAAGTGGTTATATTTATTAAAATAGCTCCTCTGAAGACACAAAGTTACTGAGAAATACTTATCTAAAGAGGAAGTATCACAATTGTATAGGGTAGAGCTTCTAAGAGCCTGCCCTTTATTTTGACCTTTCAGGTCAGTTCCCATGACTCATCCAACCAGTTAAGGAGTTATCCTTGGACTTGTTACCTTACTCATTACAATTCATAATGATTTGGAACAAAGATTCAGAACTGGAAGGAAAAAGCCCTAAAAATGATTTGTCCACTCATGTGCAAAGGTGTCAAGAGCTAGAGCTGACAGATCCAGACATAACAGATGGTCAACCAGTACTTGTATCCTGGAGGACCACTAAATTGACTCTCTTCTTTCCAAGAATATCCCTCCTTTCAAACTTCACTTGAGATTCCCATCATTACAATTGTCATTTGGGTAGTTAATCCTTGTAGCTGTGCTGCTTCTGATTTGTACATTAGCATAAAGTATGCTGCTTTGATGGGTTAATTTTAAGAACATATTGAGCACTTACTATGTGCCAGGCACTGTTATATGCAGGCACTAGACATATAGCAGTGGATAAAAATGACAAAAATCTCAGCCTTACTGAAACTTACATTCCAGTGGGGAACACATTCAATAAACAAGATAAATAAAATCAATAGTAAGTTAAACATTAGATGCTGAAGAAGAAAAAATGGAACAGGCAAGGGGAATATGAACTGTGGTGCGTGGGGTGGGCAAGACTGGAATTTTGGGTAAAGTGGCCAGAAAAGGCTTGGCATATAATCAGATAAATAGTGTGCACCTGAAGGGGTAGAGGGGCACGATCTAGGACTGATTAGTGTCAGCTGGACTAGGGAAGGGACAGGTGATTAGCATATTTTAACCAGCCCTGAAGTGGAGAGGAAACTGTATGAAAGGGAGAAGAGAAGCAAAGATAAAATATGGTCCACTTTAGACAAATGTGGGCTCCACGTTTCGCCTAGGACTGACTGGTCCTTTGAGCATGGCACAACACTTGCTCTTTTTTAGCCACAGACCCAGGCTCTGCTGCCAAAACCAGGCAGGTCACGGGACACCAACAGACATTCCCCCACCCCCACCCCAGCAGAGTCCAGTACTGGCCTGAGAAACAGAGAGAGAGTAGTTGTTGAGAGAACACTCCAGAGGGCCCTCCATTCTGATATATAAATGAAAACCTACCCACTGGCACCACTGTGCAAACCCAGGGAGGCAAAGGCAAGCACAGACACACCCCCTGGACGGTAGGCATGGAGCATCGAGGAGACGTGAATTCAACCACTTAGAGCCCAAACCCCGAATTTCCCGACGCTGGGTCGGTACCACAGGAGGAAAAACGGCGTTCCCCACGCCAGGCGGTGGAGGGTGGGAGCGAGTGCCAGGAAAAGGAGGCTGTGGGCGGCGAGAGGGCCCCGCTGCTGCGGGAGGAGGGAGAGTTCGTCGGGCATCCCCGGCGACGACCGGCTGCGGTCACACGACAGGGGGCTGGACGCGAGCTGGCGCCTCGAGGGGCCGGGATGGGACCGCGGACCCGGACAAAGTGCCCAACACCCGCCGGTCTCGCCCGACCCGTGCCCCCAACCCAGCCCAAACGTTCAGGGTCCCCTCCCCTGGCCTGCGCGGGCCCGGCCCCCCGACAGCGACGGGTTCCAGCGGTCGAACCCGCAGCTCCCGCGGCTCCCGCAGCGCCGCCCGCTCGGCCCTTCCCGCCCAGCGCAGCGGTCCAGAAGCGAAAGAAAGAAAGAGCGGCAGTGGCGGCGCGCGGCCCCACTCACCATGATCGCGGCTGCGGCGGCACAGGGACCCCGGCGGGTAGCGGTGCGCTGTCCAGGGTAGCTGGCGTCCCTCTGCCCCGCGCTCCCGCGTGCCCGCTCTACTTACCCCCACCCACGCCCACGTTCAGCGCGCGCGCGCCGCCCGCCCGCGCCTCCCCGCCCCCTCGGGCTCGCGCCGTCCCAGCGCCGGGAGCCTCACGGCCGTTTCGGGCGCCCGCGGCTCTCCGCCCCCTCCCCAAGCAGCGGCTTCGCTCGCGTCACCTGGAGGGCTGAAGGGGCGGGACCCAGCGGGCGAAGGGGCGGCTCCCCGCGGCCTCGCGCGCCGGTTCCCGGGCGCGTGGCTTCTCCCCAGCGGCCGCGACGCCTCCTGTCGGGAGGGCTGTGATTTGCAGGCCCAGCGAACGCCCTCTGCACGGGAAGACTCAACGTTCGCAGACTCGAGGCTAGAACCCACCCGCCACCTGCTTCTGTCCCTAGCCGCCCCTCCCCCCGACCCCGCACACCACCTCCAGAGGCTAGTATACCTGCAGGAGCAGTGGTGGGGGCAGGGATGTAGATGGCCAGGGCACTGGTGCTGCTGTTAGTTGGGCTCCATGGCTTCCAAGCACACGTTAAAGGGGGAACGGCTCTTGCTCATGTAGGTTTGTGGAATGTAGGTGGTTTAGAAATAGGAATCAGTCTGATTCCTTCAGGGATGAGGTCGGCAGCGAATCAGTCTGAGCAGGAAATTCCATTTCTCACACGACTCTACCTCCAGAGGATCTTATTCCAGAATCGAATGCCAACAATGGTTATTTTAACACTTACTTGTGAGCAGAAAGTATAGGATCTTAGATTCTGGGCCGTAGATTGATTTATGTATTTTTTTAATTTTTTATTTTTATTGCCCAAGATGAAAGATGTTGGGAAAGGTAGAGTGTTATATGACCTTTCCTCTTCGTCTTTTAAGTATTAAGAATGTGTAGCCCTGGCTGATTGACTCAGTTTGTTGGAGCATCTTCCTGTGTATGGAAAGGTTTCAGGTTGGATTCCCTGGTCAGGGCACATACCTAGGTTACCTGTTCAAACCCCAGTAGAGGCACATTCAGAAGGCAAAAGGAGGCAACCAATTGGTGTTTCTCTTGCATTGATGTTCCTCTCTCTCTCTTTCTCTTTCTCTCTCTCTATCCCCCCTCCCTTCCTCCCTCTCTCCCTCCTCCCCCACCCCGTTCCCCGTTCTCCCTCTCCCTCTCCCTCCCCCTCCCTCCCTTCCTCTCTCAAATCAATGAAAGAGAAGCATATCATTGGATGAAGATAAAAAAAAAAAAAAGAATGTGTACTTGCTTTAGGTGGCCAGTGTGGTAAACTGAAATGCAAGCGAAGTAAAACATTTATTGACAGTGGGAACATCACATCTAGATATGCACAGAGGAACCTGCAACATCAACTGAATATTCCACGCTCTAAGTGATGCAGACATATTTGTAGTTTTGTGAAGTAGCAGAGTGAATAAACAAAGGTGCCAGGTCTAAGTTTTAATTGTTATATAATCACCTAATACTTACAGTTTTCTGTAGTTACAGTGTTAAACCTCTGGTACATATGTATTTACTTATCAGGGGTGGTTAACTTGAGACCATAATAGGTAGGTATTTGTTAACCAAGTCTCATAAAATTTCACTGTCAGTGGGCCCAGGAGTCAGTTCTTCCATGTACTGGCTGTGTGATGTTGGATTAGTTACTTAACCTCTCTGTGTTCCACTTTCCTGATCTACAAAATGGGGATAAAAATGGCACACAGCATATTGTTGCTATGATTAAAGTAATGTGAGTAAAACACTAGAAAAATGTCTGGTATAAAAGCACTAGTAATTGATGTAACTGATTTGATGCTTGTGGGAATCAGAAAGTAATATCCTATGTAATGGTGGCATATTTTTATAGTGTCCATATGGCCAAAACTAAGGATACTTTAGCTGCCAGTTTCATTCACTCATTCATTCACTTTGCTCATTCAACAATATTTGAGTACTTCTTATGTCAGGCTTTATGGCAAAACGTAGGGATACAATGACAAATGCACAAATATGGCCCCTGCCATCAGAATCTATGATGATCCATATTATGACATCCAAAGACTAGGAGGAAATTCACCTAAATATTCACCAAATATTAACTATTTATTTCCCCCAAATAACACTGTTATGGAATGATTTTTTCCACCTTGCCCACCCAGTCTGCCAGCTGCCACCTTGTCCTGCATCCTCACTACCCCAGCTTTCCATCTCTGCCTCTCCTACCAGTCTGGATGAATGTTTCTTTAACTCTTCAGTTGTCAGACTTCCATCAGTTTGATTTTCTGGCAGTTCTGGTTGTTATTTGTTGTTATTCTTCTTTTGGTTGTGCAAGGAAGTGAAGCACTAGCTACCTATGTCTCCATTTTTGCCAGAAGCCCCTGCAAGAATAAATTTAAAATGGATTAAATACTTAAACTTTAGACCTGAAAGCGTAAAAACTGTAGAATAACAGTTTGCTGACTACACAGGCAGCAAAATCCCGGACATAGCTGGTAGCAATGTTTTATCAGATATATCTCTCCAGACAAGGGGAACAAAAGAATAGATAAACAAATGTAACTTTATCAAACTAAAAATGCCTTGCACTGCAAATGAAAACATGAACAAAATAAAAAGAAAACCCACAGAATGGGAGAATACATTTGCCAATACATCTGATAAGGGGTTAATATCCAAAATTTATAAAGAACTTATAAAACTGAACATAAAAAAAACAATTAAAAGATGGACAAAGGACCTGAAGAGACACTTCTCCAAAGAGTACCTACAGATGGCCAATGCTCAACATCACAAATCATCAGAAAAATGCAAATTAAAACCATATCTCACACCTGTCAGAATGACTATCATCAATAAATCAACAAATAACAAATGCTGGCAAGGATGTGGAGAAAGGGGAACCCTTCTGCACTGTTGGTGGGAATGCATATTGCTACAGCCACTGTGGAAAGCAGTATGGAGATACCTCAAAAAATTAAAAATAGGTCTGCCTTTGACCCAGCTATCCCACCTCCGGGAATATATGTGAAGGAACCCAAAACACTAATTCAGAAGAACATAAGCAACCCTATATTCATTGCAGTGTTGTTTACAGTTGCCAAGATATGGAACCAGCCCAAGTGTCTGTCAGTAGATGAGTGGGTAAAACAACTATGGGACATTTACACAGTGGAGTACTACTTGGTTGTTAAAAAAAGAAGAAGAAGAAAGTTTTACCCTTGCGACAGCATGGATGGACCTGGAGAACATTATGCTAAGTGAAATAAGCCAGTCAGAGAAAGACAAATATCATATGATTTCACGCATGTAGAATCTAATGAACAAACTGAACTAATAAACAAAATAGAGAAAGACTCATAATTAGCAGGATGACGGCTAAATAGGGGAGGGTAGTGGATGGAGGGATTGAGCAAAAAGGAAAAAGGACTCATAGACATGGACAACAGTATGGTGATTTCAGTGGGGAGGGGGTATAAGGGGATAAATGGTAATGAAAAAATACAATAAAAATTAAAAGGAATTGCTGCTACTTTGCAAAGAAAATCTGCATGAATATATAAAATGTAATAGTTTCCTCCCTGACTTTTTTTTTACTTTAGGCTGATTTCTCTTGCATAGTCTTTCCATTGTCATAAAAAAAAGATATTCAGTGATAAAACTATATAGCCTTGAGCATGTGGCTCAGTCGGTTGGAGTGTCGTCTCATAGTACCAAAATGTTGCAGGTTCCATCCCTGGTCAGGGCACATGTGGGAGGCAACTGATTGATGTTTCTATCTTATATCAGTGTTCCTCTCTTTCTCCCTATACCCTTCTCTGTAAATCAGTAAACATATTCTCTGGTGAAGGTTAAAAACAAATAAAACAAATTAAAAATAATAAAATCATGTATGTCAATGAAAAACTACTCAAAATTTTTCTTGATCCCACCAAGATGACAGGCTAATAAAAAAAAAAATAGCTAGCCCTGACTGGTGTGGCTCAGTTTTGGGGGTGTCACTTTATAGAGCAAAACATTGCTGGTTCCATTCCTGGTCAGCGTACATGCCCGGATTGTGGGTTCAGTTCCTGGTCGGAGGTGTGTGGGAGGCAACCAACCAATGTTTCTCTCTCACATTGATGTTTCTCTTCCTCTCCCTCTACCTTCCTTCCTTTCTCTAAAAAACAAATAAATAAAATCTTTTAAAAAAAAGACTTTATTTTTTTAATTTATTTTTAGAGAGGGAAGGGAGGGAGAAAGAGAGAGAGAGAGAAACATCAATGTGCGGTTGCTGGCGGTCAAGGCCTGCAACCCAGGCATGTACCCTGACTGGGAATCAAACCTGTGACACTTTGGTTCACAGCCCGTGCTCAATCCACTGAGCTACGCCAGCCAGGGCTTAAATAAAATCTTTTAAAATCCAGTAGCTAGAGTATAGTTTTATTAAAAATGAGCTAATAAATTATCTTTGTTATAATTGTTATTCAGTGAATAGCAATCCCCAAATAATTAGCATTTTATTTTACTAGTGTATTGGTGAATGAACCTTCCAGGAGATAGAGATGAAGAAACTAAATGCAGTACAGGAGTTTGAAAAGCCTTTTTTTTCCTTGACACAGGTTTCAACCATGTGCATTTTTGCAACCCAAGCAACGCCTTCAACAGCTAAGGAACAGATCAAAGGGATCCTGAGATTAATCCAGAAGTCATAGCAGGCAGCCTCAGTTTACAACCTCATCATTCTTTTAGCTCATCACTCTTTATATGCGGCATTTGCAGGTAACTATTGGATATCTAGTATAAACCATGCTACATAACTCAGAATAGTATCTCACAACAGTCCTGTGACTAGCCCCACTGTCCAGAAGGGGAAACTGAGGCTCAAAGAGGTTAAGTAATGCACTGTATAAATTTCCAATTTTTCACATTACAGCAGGTTGATCTCTTTAAATCTCTGTACCCCCCCAATCTTATATAATTTCTTTTTCTTTTCTTGCAATTTACCTCTTTGTACTATAGAAGTTCCCACAGTCTGTATTTGTACTCTGCCTCCCCAGAGTACAAGTTCACATGTGCTTCTGACCTCTGTTTTTGTAAATTTATAACTATTTCTAGAGGCTTGATCAGATTCAGATGAGATTTTTTTTGGTAGTATGTGTTTCCATCAGGGGGCACATAATACCTGTCACTTTTTTTGTGTGGTGTTTAGGCATCAGTGGATGCTCACTCAGTGCCTACACCCAGTGATTCATTAGAGGTTGCAAAATCATGATATTCTATTTCAATCATTCCTTTTTCATTTATTAGTTTACTTACTTCCAGAAACTTTCCCTTATATACTCTTTGGTTAACTACAGCACAGTTTGGGTAGGAAGGTCAAGATAAATAACAGTTTTAAAATGAAGAGTTGATCCATGTAAAAATTCAGTAACAGAGGTGAAAGTTTATGGAGATAAGAACAAGTAGAATTTGGAAATAGTCAAGCTAGCTGCCAATATCAACAATGCCACATTAACTGTTGTTGCCCAATTTGTTTTTTTTTTTACATCTACCGTGTTCTATCTGAAAATAGGTTAGCTTTCAGAAAATTTCTAAAATCTATATAAGCTCTGAAAAGAAAAAAACTCAACAACTGAGGACTTTAATGTGATTGGTCCTTTTAGGGGGGATAGGTCAGAACTCAGGAGGAGAATGAGTCATGAAGAATTGAGTAAAATATTACATGGTTCTGGGGGGAGGCAGTGGGGAGAGGTGGAAGAGGGTATAGGGGGCATAAGTGGTAATGGAAAAAATACAATAAAATAAAAAGTATGTTACATGGTTCTCTCATTAAACTAGTGGGATAGAAAAGTATATATGGCAAACTTGATATAGTCTTTCACCATTCTCTGACTAGTTTTTAAAGGTAATTTATAATTAATTTGGTTATACAAATTCTTCAGTTGATATCAGAATTTTACTTAAAATGTTAATTCCAACAGCCTTTACGGCTTCTGTCACATAGTACACATTCAATTTACAGTTAAGACAAAACTACCTTTTTTTAAATCCTGTGCCACCTAAGTTTTCTCTGACATTCTAGTGAGAATATAATTAGATTCAAAAGTCTTTAAAAAGTATATTAATATAATTAACAGGGAAATGTCATCCCTGAAGAAATGCTAGTGTAATGATGTAATTTATATAAACATTATCATGAAAAAAAAATGTGTTCATTACTCTTGCAAGGCCTGTATCATGCCAACACTGAGGGATTTATAAAAAAATTGGGAAACATAGTTCCAGCAATTTTCTATTAAGCATGATGACTGCACTAGGAGTTTGTGTCTCATAGATTCTAGCATGATCTCCACATTCCTGATCGGGGAGCTGAACATGGTACTAGCAATGAAGAAGGCTCACCATGGGGCCTGTTGAATTCTAATAAAATAGTTGCAATTCAGGGAACTAGGAATTCACTCCTAGAAAACTTACATGCTAGAGCATGAGATAAAGTTAGCTAGCAAGTGTGCAGCCAAGCAACATCTCTTATTACCAACAAAAGAAGTAAAATGTAGCTCCTTTGCATTTTTCTCTATTTTTTGTCCTTAAAAAAATACATACTTCAATCTATAAGTGCTTATGTTGATCATCCTCCCTGTATTGAAACTGAATGAACTGGAACTCACCTGCCCTTTTACGTTAAGGTCTACAACAGCATTAAAAAGATACACCAATACCTAGAATGCTTGGTGCAACAATTTGATGTATCATTTCTAGTGAACTGAAGTCACTAAATTCTTCAACTTTGATACACAGTAGCCACTAAGAACCCCACATGTGGTAGATGACCTCTTTTACCTTTCAACTATGGACTCATCCTGCTTCCCCCACTCTCATCCCACCTCCAGACTCTCCAGCAAGTGCTACACAGCTTTGGAGTTTGCTAAATGAACTTCTGCTACTGACGATACATAATTTTATCCTCCAGACTAAGCTGTATTCAGTAGCCAGACACTTTAGCACACTATGTCAGTAGTCCTTGGAGCACTTGAATAAATGCAAAAGCCTGACCACTTTTTGAATTCCTTAAACAAATAACTTAAAACAAACTTGATGTCCTTTGGAACTGCATGAGGGACAGGTCAATAACCTTTACTCCACTTCAGGAAAAAGAAAACTCAAATAGAAAAAAAAAACAAACCCTAAACCATGTTTTAATAAGACTAATTAAGATCCTTTACTCTCCCAGAAGAGAGGTTGCAAACCAAAATTTAAAATATGAAATAATAGAGACGAACAGAGAAGTATATAATTTCAGAGGCTTTTAAAGGTTCTCTAATAAAGTCTTCATGAAAAATAAGGTAATAACAACATTTAATTCTTAGCTACTTTTTTTTTAAGTGAGAAGAGCTGAAAAAATAAAATGTTAGCATTGAAAAAAAGCAGAAACTCCCACTACAGCCAAATTGTGGTGATGGGTGGTTTTCTTAGACACATGACCTTGTCAGGGTCACTGATGGATGTTCGTCTGCACTCTATTTGTCTAGTAGTATTATATGGAACTAACTGGTACTGAGTGTCTATCAAAAGCCAAATTGAGAGAGGAATCTTTAATGCAAACTTGTCATTTTTGTAGTTTTATCTCAATAGTCTACATTCACCCCTGCATTAAGCCAGATTTTTAGAAAGGACATGAGGACATGGATGAAATCAAATTTGCCTCCACTAAATTGTTTGATTCATAAGAACTTTGCTCAATACCATCATTTGATATTAAGAAATGTCCTAAAAAGCAACTCCATGAGATACTTGTATGTTAATGTAAATAAATTTTAAAAAAGAATTTGTCCTACTAGAAGGGACCTGAGATAGACATACTTAAAACTTATTTTTAAGTGGCTTTGGTATGTGTGGCTGTGTCAGAACAATTTCACTTGCTCTGTTTACTAGAATAATCATCAAAATGAGTTCTAAAGAGTTAATCAATTAGGAAATACCTTCAGCGAGACAAAACCTCATTCCATTATTCATCTGCCCATTCAACAGGTTTTCCTGAGCACTTGTGATGTGTTTGCCACCAGCATGTCTAGGTCTTCTTCGGCAGAGTCTGTTCAAATCTTTTGTCCATTTTTAATTGGGCTGGTTGCTTTTGTATTACTGAGTTTTGAGAGTTCTTCACATACTCTGAGTATAAATTCTTTATTAGATATTTATGGTGCAAATATTTTCTTTTAGTTTATGGCTTGTTTTTTCTTTTCTTTAACAAAACCTTTCAAGGAGTCCTTAATCTTGATGAAATTCAAACTATAAATTTCTTTAATGAGATATGCTTTTGTTTTTAATTTATTTTTAAATAAATTGTATTGATTATGCTATTAAGTTGTACAAGTTTTTATAATTAATCTTTTTATTTTGTTTATTGTTGTTCAAGTACAGCTGTCTCCATTTTTACCCTACCTCAGCCCTCTGCACTATACATCCACATCTCCTACCCTCGAATCTACCCCCTTTGGCTTTGTCCATGTGTCCTTCATACATGTTCCTTAATAGACCTTCCCCTATTTTCCCCCATTATTCCTTTCCCACATCCCCTCTGGTTACTGTCAATTTACTCTTTAACTCAGTGTTTCTGGTTATATTTTGCTTGCTTGTTTGTTTCTTTGATTAGGTTCCACTTACATGTGAGATCATATGGTATTTGTCTTTTACCACCTGGCTTATTTCACTTAGCATAATGCTCTCCAGTTCCATCCATGCTGTAGTGAAGGGTAGGAGCTCCTTCTTTCTTTCTGCTGTGTAGTATTCCACTGTGTAAATGTACCATAGTTTTTGATCCACTCATTTACTGATGGGTACTTAGGTTGCTTCTAGCACTTGGCTATTGTAAATTGTGCTGCCATGAACATTGGGGTGCATAGGTTCTTTTGAATTGGTGTTTCAGGATTCTTAGGGTATAATCCCAGCAGTGTAATTCCTTGGTCAAAAGGCAGTTCCATTTTAAGTTTTCTCAGGAAATTCCATACTGTTTTCCACAGTGGCTGCACCAGTCTGCATTTCCACCAACAGTACATTAAAGTTCCCTTTTCTCCACAGCCTCGCCAGCACTTACTGTTTGTTGATTTTGGTTATGATGGCCATTCTGACTGATGTGAAGTGGTATCTCATTGTGGTTTGAATTTGCATCTTTCTGATGGCTAGTGATGCTGAATATCATTTCATATGTCTCTGGGCCCTCTGTATGTACTGCCTTTGGGATTTGTTGTACATAAGAAATGTTTTCCTTCCTGAGGTCACAGAGATCTCACCCATATATTTTTCTAGAAATTTTGTAGTATTATGTTTCATATTAGGTCTATGTGGTTCATTTTCAGTTAGTTATTTATATTTGGTGCAAGAGAAGAATAAAGGTGTGTATGTATGTATGTATGTATTCATGTATTTATTTTTGAATATGAAATTGTTCCAGCACCATTTGTTGAAAAGATTATCTTCTTACCTTTGAGCTGACTTTGTATCTTTGTCAAAAATCAACTGACCATCTATGTGTGGGTCTATTTCTGAACTTTCTATTCTGTTCCATTGATCTGTGTGTTTATCTTTTCACCAATAGCAGACTGTCTAGATTACTGTTTCTTTAGGATAAGTTTTAAAATCAAATTCTATAAGTTTTCTACTTTCTTTTTCAAAATTGTTTTAGCTGTTCCAGCTCCATTGCTTTCCATATAAATTTTAGAGTCAGCTTGTCAATGTTCCTCAAGTTTTTGCATAAAGTTTGATTGGGATTGTGTTGAATCTATAGATCAGCTTTGAAAAAATTGACATTTTAATAATATTTTTTCAACTAATGAACTAGTATTTCTGTACATTTATTATTTGACTTCTTTCATCACTGTTTTATAGTTGTGAGCATATCTTGCATGTATCTTGTTAGATTTATACCTAGGTATTAAATGATTTTGTGATGTGCACTCACCAGCCTGTAGTGAGCACAGAATGCTGTGGATGGCTCATCGACACACGAGAAAAACATACACAGAGACAACCAGGTCCTGTGGGGAAGTAGGAACGGAATGGCCACTCTCTCTAGTGGGGAGCACCTCGTCTCCATTCCCAAGCAGATTTTTATTGAGAATGCAGACTTAGTTTGTGGATTCACAGTCTAGCAGAAAAGATCAAAAGAAGTAGGTGACTTACAAAGGTGCAGACAGAACCCCTGCTGTGATTCTGGGCAGAGCTTGGAATTTTATCATTTGAAAGGTCTAACAGGGCCCAAACGGCTAGTTTTGGTTTCCTGTCTGTGCCTTCAAATTCTAACCTAGTAACATCCTCCAGCAAGCAGATCTCACAGGATCTTGCATATTCTATGTCCCAGGCCTGATTACCCCAGGGGTCTGCTGTCTCTAGTCTGGGCTGCACCACCCCTGTTATTTCTGCAGGCCTGAGTTAACAGAGAAGTCAAAGGCAGCCAGGAGACTTGGATATCTCACATCTCAGAACAAGGACTCAGCCTTTGATGAAGCCAAGGGGGCAGGGGTTGATGTCCATCACCCCTTCATTTCCACAGCCCCAAGGAGGCTTCTTCCCAGAAGCCTCCATGTGATCATGCCTGTCTTAGGTGATTCCCTCCATGGGAAATCTTACCCGTCATTGGCTAACTGATCAAGCATTATGATAGCCATTCCAACAGATGTGAGGTGGTGTCTCATTGTAGTTTTACTTTGTTTTTCCATCATGATCAGTGATGTTGGTATCTTTCCATACATCTATTGACCATCTGTATGTCCTCTTTGGAGAAATATCTGTTCAGGTCCACTGCCTATTTTTTAATAAGATTGTTTGAGGTGTGTGTGTGTGTTAATTTGTATGAGTTCCCTATATATTTTGGATATTTACCCCTTATTGTGTGTATTGTTGGTGAATATCTTCTCCCACTCAGTAGGTTGTCTTTTAGTTTTGTTGAGGGTTTCATTTGCTCTGCAAAAACTCTTTGGTTTGATGTAGCTCTATTTGTTATTTTTCTTTTGTTGCCCTTTTCTGAGGAGACATATCCAAAAAGATATTACCAAAACCAGTGTCCAAGAGTTTACTGCCTATGTTTTGTTCCAGAAGTTTTATCTTTTTAGGTCTTACATTTAAGTTTTTAATTTACTTTGAGGTGTTTTGTTTTTGTATATGCTATAAGAAAGTGGTTCTACTTCTTTTCTCTTTTTTTTTTTTGCATGTGTCTAAACAGTTTTCCCAGCCCACTTACTGAAAAGACTTTACTCTGTTGTATATTCTTGCCTCCTTTGTCATAAATAAATTGACCTCATAAGCAAGTTATTTCTGGGCTTTCTATTCTATTCCATTGACCTGTCTGTTTCTATGCCAGTACCAAACTGTTTTGATTACTATAACTTTGTGGTGTACTTTGAAATCAAGAAGTGTGATACCTCCCACTTCATTCTTTTCGAGGTTTCTTTGGGTATACTAGGTCTTTTGTGGTTTCATATAAATTTTAGGATTAATTATTCTAGTTCTGAGAAGAATGTCATGATATTTATACAGGGATTGATAGATATATTTTCCTTGTTCATTATACTGACCAGGACCTCCAATACTGTGTTGAATAGGAGTATGAGAACAGATGTCCTTTCCTGGGTCCTGATATCAAGGGCAAAGCTTTCATTCTTTTACTATTAAATATGCTGACAGTTGTAGGATTTGTTTTTTGTTTGTTTGTTTTGTTTTGTTTTTTGTTGGTGTCCTTTATCAGTTTAAGGAAATTATCTCTTCCTATTTGCTGAGAGATTTTTTTTAATGATTATAAGTGGATGTTGAATTTGGTCAAATGCTTTTGCCACTTTATTGAGATAATCATATTTTTTTCTTCTTTCATCTGTTGATGTGGTAAACTTCATTGACTAATTCTGAATATGGAATTAACTTTTAATTTCCTGGATAAGCTCACTTGGTCATGATGTACTATCATTCTTATGTATTGCTGAATTCCATTTAATAATATTTTGCTGAGAATTTTTCTTAACACCTGTGTTCTTGAGAGTTGTTGTTCTGTCATTTTCTTACAATGTCTTTGTCTGGCTTTTGATAAAGCTACCCTCAGTTAGTGAGTTGGAAGTCCTCCCTTTTCTTCTATTTTCCAGATGGATTTGTGTAGAAGTGGTACTATTTATTCTTTAAAAATTGTTTTGGATGGGGGGCTGGAAGAGATGGAAGAGAATAGGTATAAGGTGGGTAAATGGCAATGGAAAAATACAATAAAAATGAATAAAATAAAAGATAAGATTATTTCATAGTATATACCATTGAAATAATTTGAGCCAGAAGTTTTACTAGAAAAAAATTAAGATATGAATTCAATTTATTTTTAAAAGATTTTATGTATTTATTTTTAGAGAGAGTGGAAGGGAGAAAACGAGGAGAGAAACATCAGTATGCGGTTGCCTTGTATGCCCCCAAGTAGGGACCTGGCCCACAACCCAGGCATATGTCCTGACTGGGAATCGAACCAGTGGCCCTTTGGTCCACAGACCAGCACTCAATCCACTGAGCCACACCAGCCAGGGTGAATTCAATTTATGTAATAGACGTAAGACCATTTAGATCATATAGTCCTTCTTTGGTAAGCTTTGGTAATTTGTGCTTTTCAAAGAATTTGTTTATCAAAGTTGTTAGATCTGTGGGCATAATATTGTACATCATATTCCCTATTGTCCTTTAATGTCTTCAGGATCCATATTGATATTCTCTTTCATTCCCAGTATTGGTAATTTGAGTTCTCTCTTCTGTCCATAGTTAGTCTGGCTAGAGTTGTATCAATTTTATTGATCTTGTTAAAGAATCAGCTTTCAGTTTCATTGTTTTCTCTATTGGTTTACTTCTTTTAGTTTCATTGATTTCTGCTTTTTCTTTGTTATCTACCTTCTTCTTTTGCTTTGGGTTAGTTTACTTTTCTTTTTCCAGTTTCTTAATGTATAAATCTAGATTATTGATGTAAGATTTTCTTCTTTTGTGATGTAAGTATATAATGCTATAATTTTACCTCTAAGCATCACTTTAGCTACATCTTACACATGATGATATGTTGTAATTTCATTTTTATTCCATTAAAAATATTTTTAATTTCCTGGTGATTCCTCTTTTACCTATGTATAATTTAGTAATTTTTCACTTCCAAAGATTTGGGAGTTTTTCAGATACCTCTTTGTTATGGATTTATAGTTTAATTTTGTTATTCTTTAAAAATATTTCATGTGGTTTTAATTCTTTAAACTTCTAAAAGCATTTCCATATATGACTCTATTCAGTTAGCCCAGAATACAGCCTATCTTGGTGAGTGTTCCATGTGTACTTAAAAAGAATGTGTTCTGCTATTGTTGGGTGGAATGTTGGTTTCACCCAATGTCAGCTGAGTCAGGTTGGCTCATAGTATTAGGTCTTGTGAATACTTAGGTTGCCCTAATCTTTAATCACAGTCTACCTTCAAATAATATTATACTGCTTCTCATATATAGCATAAAAATGTTATGATAGTATACTTGTACTTCCAATTCCCCACTTCTGCCTTTTGTGCTGTTGTTGGTAGACATTTTTCTTTTTTTCTTTTTTTTTTAAGATTTTGTTTATTTATTTTTAGAGAGGGAAGGGAGGGAGAAAGAGAGAGAGAAACATCAATGTGTGGTTGCTGGGGGCCATGGCCTGCAACCCAGGCATGTGCCCTGACTGGGAATCGAACCTGCAACTCTTTGGTTCACAGCCCGCTCTCAATCCATTGAGCTACGCCAGCCAAGGTGACATTTTTCTTTTAAATATACCATAATTCTGCAATTCCAAAAATTATTGCTATTATTTTATGCTTTAGATAATCAATTATCTTTTAGAGTAATTAAAAACAAAATATCTTTTATGTTTTGCTTTGAGTTTAACCATTTCTGGACATCTTCGTTTCTTTATATAGATCAAGCTTTCTGACAAGCATCATATTCCTCTGCTTGCAGAATTTACTTGACATTCTTTTGTGTGTGTGGTATAGGTCTTCTGATAATGAACTCTCTTAGCTTTTTTTTTGTCTCATATTTACGTGAGATTTAAAATATTTTACCTGAGGTAGAAAAATGACTAAAGGTGTTGTTGTCTTATGTTTCTTTTTCCCCCATAAATATGTTAAGAGATGAAATCTATCTCCCCTCCCCTTAAACCTGGACGGATCTTGTGACTTGGTGTGACCAATAAATATAGCCAAAGCAATCATAATCATATGCCAGTTCTGAGTCTCGCCTATAAGAAGACGGGCAGGTTCACATGGAGGAACACCAAGCAGTGGACATGTAAGTGAAGCTTTCTTGGACCTTCCTTCCCAGCCCAGCTGTATGCTAAATTCAGGTGACTGAGTGGCTTCTGCTGATTCTGTTACAGAAACAAGCCTCCCTCCCCTGGGGTCTTTTTTATGATGGTTTGTCTTTGCCCACCACCATCCTGTTGGGAACTGTGGCTCTCAATGCCAGAGTTTGATCAAAAGGAAAGGAACTATTTATTCAAAAGTTATACAATTTTAGAGTAATGGCAGAATGTTGCTGTTAAATCCCAAAGTCCCTTTAAAAACACCCACAAACACACAGTCCTCCCTCCCCTTGCCAAAGCAGGCCAGCCAGGGGTACCATATGTCAGGAAAAGAAATAGAAGTCCATATCTTGGCTAGACTCCCATTCTTAATCTAAAACCACATCCTCATGGTAAACTGGGGAATCCTTCTGCATCCTTTCAAACTGTTGAGAGAGAGGACTCAGCATGGTTGCTACATCCTGATTTTCTGCTTTCTAAGCCACTTGGTCAAAAGAGCCCCTTCTCTGCTCCCCAAACTGCTTGATTAAGCACCAGCATGGCTGCCATGCCTGGGTTTAAATACCCCTGCATATCTTCCTCATAATCCCATTTTCAACTCCTCCCACAATGAGCTGCACTTGACAGTAATCTGGTTTCTTCTGCCTTTCGTGGCTGCCATTGTTAGTCCAGGCAAGTGTGGCCCCTTCTCGCAGAAGCTGCCTCAAAGCCATTCTCACAGGTGCAGCAAGCCCCTCTGGCTGTATCACATCTCAGGTTAGAGTCACACCCCTTTCCCTGGCTCCCAGCAGGCACAGCTTTTAATATTATTAAAACGCTGGCCTAGTTACTCTGTTGCAATTCCACACAGAACAGAAGAGCCTTATCCCTGCCCAGGTTCCCAACTCCATCACACAGTGATAATAAAAGTCAAACAGATGTTTAATCCATTAAAGAAAATGTTATTACATTCTCAGCAGATGATACCCCACCTTGTTGCTTGTACTCAGATAGCATCACTCCCACTCCACTGCTATGCCACGGAATAAGAGCAAAAACCTTAAAATTGCATAGGATTAGTTCTTGTACTTTCTAGTGATTTAGGATTATTAGTTTTTCACTAGCTGATTGTGTGGACTGGTAATAATAATTTTTCTCTGTATAGTCATCCAACAGAATTTTATTAAGTATAGCTCACATCTCCTCTTCAGTTACACTCACCAAGACTTTAGATATTCAGGATCTACTAGCATTTTATTCAGTTGAAAAAAATCTTGCGTATGTTCTCATTGAAATTTTAAAGTATAGTATGGCAGAAAAGAGGAAAGATGGTTTGATCATGTGTTAAAACTGAGTCGCCACTCTTTGGCACAGTGGCTGGCTGCTCATGCATGCAGAGGGGCTGGGGCATGGTCTGGGCTGGCTGGGACAAGACTCTGTCACGAGATGGAGACAGAAGCCTGACATTCAGACTCAGAGAGAACAAGACTGACTGCGATAATGTGTTAGTGTGACTATCTAGTGATTTCCAATGTTTTTACTGACTTTCTCTAGCTTCCTTTCAAGGAAGGTTTCAAGAGAAAGCTATACGTTATCATCCTGAAGAAATATGTAAGTACACAGCCCTCACTCAATTGCATCCATTCTATAGAATGACAGAAATGTCTTTCTCAAACTAGTAACTGGGAGATAGGATAATGAAGAGGAAGTTGACTTCCTAAAATGTACACAAAAGTAAAATATTTACTTTTGTATACCAGCTGCCAGAAAGCCTTTATTAAGGATATGAAAAATCCAGTCTTTGTACTTCAAATGGAATAAATAATTTTTTTGTTTTGTTTTGTTTTGTTTTGTTTTGTTTTTTGCTACTGACCAATATTTATTACTATTCATGCCCACTTATTCCCCCAGTTTCTACAAGTGTTGGCTTCAGATAGCCAAGTGTGTTTCTGGACTCAGTCTAGGCTAGAGAGCCTTGCTGCTTTGCTCAAAGCAACACCCCTCCCTTGCCCAGGCTGTGTCCGTATCCAGCGATGAGTCAAGTGAGGATAAAAAGGCCCAGTTCCCTCAGTTTAATTCAGAACCACTCTGAAGGGCTGTCCTACCTGCAGAGTGCCCAAGAGGACCAAATGAGTCCTTCTCCCACTACCTAGCCCAGCTTCCTTCCCACCCTCACGGACACTGATTCCCAGAGCACTCCCCAGGGCATTTCCTCCACCTCGGAAACTGTTTCCCAGGGAGAAAATGGCCTATGCATATACTCCGATAGATGAATATTTGTTGGGAACTGCCCTGCCTGGTATCAGAAGCTGTAATCCCTGCCAAGGCTAAGGCTGAGGGAGTGGCCTTGGACCATAAGCCAGCAAGGAGACAAAAGCTTATCTCCCTGGCAGGAACGTTACTTCTGCTGCTTCATTCATAACTGAACCCCAATGCTTGGTCGGTTAGCCAATGACGGGTAAGATTCCCCAAGGGGGGAACGACTTAAGACAGGCACAATCACGTGGGAGGCCCCCAAGAAAGGACTTTGGGGGCTATAGCAAAAGGACCCTCACTCCTTGGCTGTGATATAGCCTGAATCCTCATCATCTAGGAGAAAATCTCCTTATCCCTTGGCTTCCTTACTTCCCTTGCTCCACCTAAGCCTGAAACAATAACAGGGTGGTGCAGTTCTGTGCTGAAAAGGGCGGGTTCCCCGGGTGATCAGGCCTAAGAAAGAATATGCAAGATCCTGTGAAACCTGCTTTGTTTAGAATGCTCTCAGTTGAATGATAAAGGTCCAAGGAAGAAACAAGTTTGTTCTTTAAAATTTTACAGCTCTTTGATCCTGACTCAAAGTGGGCCCTCAGACTTCCCTGCTATCTATTGTTTGACCCTTCCCAGCAATGTTTAATGAGCTTTACCTGAATCCCTAAGCAAACAAAACCAATAAAAAGCCTCTCCAGAAGGGGAACAGGGAACTCTCCCCACCAGAGAGAATGGCCATTTCGTTCCTACTTCCCCACAGGACTTGGTTGTCTCTGTGTATGTTTTTCTCACGTGTTGACAAGCCTTCCACAGCATTCCGCGGTCACTACCGGCAGGTGATCGCGTCAAATATTTATGGAAAACTCCAAAGTTTCAAACAAATGGAACTCCCATGTACCCATTACCCAGTTTCAATAATTATCAACGAACACCCAGGTTTTGGTTCATCTACACCCTTACATGCTTCCCCCATCCCACCCTAGCTTGTTGTGAAGCAAATCCCAGATATTGTAAATTTTAATCTGTAATGTATTAGGATGTATCTCTAAAATGTAAGAACTCTTCTTTTAAAAAGTATGACTGCAATACTATTGTCACTTTTTTAAAATTAATAGTAATTTCTTAATACAAAGTTGATGTTTAGTTAGTTTCAATTAGGATCTATATAAGGTCCTTACACATTGCAACTGATGGATATATCTTTTAATTCTCTTTTGGTCTATAGATTCTCTTTTTCACATCAGGTTTTAAACAGTATACTTTTGAACTTCTATGATTACAGTGCTCAGGGTCACAGGAACTTGTGGAATGCATGTGATACTAGCAATAGCTACTTTTCAAGGCCTTTTAGTGAACCAGGCACTGTGGCAAGTGCTTTGCATATATTATCTCATTTAATCTTCACAATAGCTCTACAAGTGAGGTATTATCAGCCCCGTTTTATACACATAAAGCTGAACATTAGGGAGACCAAATAATTTGCCTGGAATACATAGTTAATAAGCTGAGATTCACACCATTCTGACTGCAAAGTTCATGTTCCTAATATCTAGGTTATAACATCTGGGTAAATGCATGAAGAGAAATTAGTGCCATCCTGAATGTGGACTTAATTAATGAATGTAATTTCAACTCCGTAACAGTTAAGGAGTAGTTACATTTATACAGTCCTAAAATTATTTCAGCCCTTTGAAGGCAACCGTGAGGCTGATGTGGCCCCGGTGAAAATGAGTTTGACACCTCTGATCTAAATCAACAGACATGTATTAAGCATATTCTATGTACACAGAACTGGATAGGAGCTGGATAAAGTCAGCAGAAAAGTTGTATTTGGTCACTGCTTCCAAATGCTCATGATTCAGAAGTTAGGGTGAAGGGAGACAGACAGATACACAAGCAGATGCAACGGACAGAGGACTGTGGTGAGTGCTATCGTGGAGCTACCAATAATAAGTGAGGCAGAACAGAGAGATAAAAAGAATTCTCGTTTGGGGGATTAGAAAGAGCTTTTCGAGTACACGGGAACTGCAAGGCCCTTAAATAATAAATAGGATATTAGCAAACAAAGTTTAGGTGGATGGGCAATGAAGGTGGCGACTGTTAAAATGTAATACCACACTCTAGTGAGGTTTATTGAGCAACATCTGTTGTTCCCCTGTTGATTTTGTGGAAATGTACAAAGTATTTGCAGTTTTCTCCATAACTCGGCAGCTTGCACCATAAGGAAAGGGGAACTAATACCTCACCCACCTGCACTCCCTTTCTAGCATGATACAATTTGGGGTGGCATATTGACCATCCCTAACTGCCAATGATCTCTTTGCCTGTCCCTTTTTAAAAGCCTGGGATTGTCTTTGGATTACTGGTGACACCTGTTGCCAGCCTGCTTCTGACCTAAAGCTTCCTTCAGCTTTGTTGAGGTCAGGCAACTTGCCAGCTCCACCTTGGCAGGAGAGCCTTGGTTCCCGAGATAACTAGTTTTGTGCCTCTCTGATTACAACCCGATTACAGCCCTGGATTGTTCTTGGTGAGCAATGAGGGCTATCACTGCAGGACGCGGTCAAACCCTACGTGCTTAGTGGGAGATCCATCTGAGATTTCTTTTAGGTCTGTTACATTAAGAAAAGAAGCTCTTCTTTCCACTACTTAATAGGACTACTCTGTTTTACAGCTTTTTAGAGACATCTGTTTCTCTGGTTTTATGAGGTTAAACAAAAAGGGAATTCTGAGTGGCAATTTTTCACTTTTATTTTGTCACTCATCAAAAGCAAAAGCTTAACCTCTGGCTGCCGGACCCTTTTTCTCAAGATGAGGTGTTCCCATCTCCTTATACATACAGCAGCTACTGTGTTCTCAGAAAAGACAAATAGGCTTTAACGTTAATCAAGGCAAAACCTAAGAACTGAAGTAAAACTACTATCCACTTCTCCCCTCCAAACCATATATAGCAAGGAACATAAAAGCCAAAAGCACAATGTTTTAATTATCCATGCTAGCAGTTCTTACAACTAAGTAAGAAAGTTGGGTTAATAACATAGCCTACAGACCCTTACTTGGAAGATATTATGATAACTTCAAAATCAATATTTCTATTACTGGTATATTATTTACAATGACTTTTATTATCATTGTATTTTTTAGTATGTGGTAGTTTCTAGGGCTACCCATCAAATATTTCTGGTTTGCTTCTAGGTGCACCATAATACTGTATTTCCAGAATTTTACAAGGTACATGTGGCCAAATGATTTGTTTTAGTTAAGAAAATGTGAGTTAAAGTGATGGATGCCACGTCCAGACAAGCTTTGTGATCCAATGTATGATGTTCCATGCTTTTCTTTCCTTCTGCCATGACGACAGGTGCCTGGTGACTTTAAAGGTGGTGGTTCCTCATCAACCTCATTCCTCTAATGGTAACAACACTGGGTAGAGCCCTGAGCCAACTGTATGGTGGACATGCAACATGAGTTACAAATAAACCTTTGCTGTTTAAGTTACTGACACTGAGGGTGCTATCTCAGTCTTATCTTGACCAGCCTGACTTATATAGAGGGTTTCTTAAAAGCTTCTGAAGATTAAGCAAATGAGCCTCCAGATAACCTTTTATACCTCAAATAAACTCTTATACCTCTGTTGCAAGTTTATGTTTCACGCTGCAGTATGTTTCAGGTCGTCTGACCCAGGCCTCAGGAACTGAAAGCGCCGGGCCACCTATAGGACCACCTGCCCTTCAGGTGACATGGCACCAAGGAATAACAGTGAGTCGACGCAAGTGACTGTGCCATTCACTCAACTTTTATTAATGCAGAGTCTATCTAAATCCATACTAATATATTAACAATAATAACCACTCACAAAAAAAAAAAAAAAAGCATCAGCAATAACATTGCACAAGAGAATTGGAAGATAACAAACCCGAGTCCCAAGAGTTCAGATCAGATCCAGGGTTGGGAGGCAGCTGGGCTTGGCTGTCAACTTCTTGCAAGGCAGAGTCAGAGGGACAGAAGTGCGGTGGACCTTTCTCTCCAGAGGTGGACCAGGCAGGTCCTTTCAAAGTGACTCACTCTGGGGACGAGTAGGCCATGGTCTGAAGTCCTCTGCTTTTATGCTTCTGTCTGTTGCAAAGTCATGTTGATTTTGCACAATTTCTTGTATACATATTTTTCTTCACTTGGGTAAGCACATGTTTCTCTCAGTCCTGACAGGCACATGTGTACATCAGCTTTGACAGGCACATGTTGTTTTGCTTCTCTCTCTGAAAGGGTGGTGTCCTCCTCAGATGCACATGTGCTGTCCGCCACACCGAGGGGCCCTACCATCCCCCTGAGTCATCACTCTGCTGTGCATGCTCTTGTGTTGCAACAGATTGAGGACAGGCAGGTTCTTGGTATTCATACAGACAGAAAAATATTCATGGAGCCATAGGGATGTCTGGCATTCACGGGTGGGCGAGCCATGCATGCTACAAGCTGCATGTCTATCTGTACATCTCATGTTGTGGCCCCTGCTCCCCAGTGTGGCACCCATTGTGGCACCTGTCCCCTTGCATGTCTCTCATGATCATCCACCCCAGCAGGGAGTCCCTGCCTGTTTAAGTACTACAGGGGAACAAAGCCAGAAAAATGCCAGGACATTATGTAATATAACATAATTATGTGCATGCGAGTCCACTTCATGTTATGGGAACAGTTTATGGGACCCAGTCTCAAGGCTATGAGAACACTGGTTATCAGGCCCCTCCAAGGCTATGGGGACACTGTTTCCCTTAGTTACCCAGCCACCTGGGTGAGGAAGCCAGACTGCCTCCACTTACCCTACACTCTTTTTTTTTTTTTTTAATATTTTATTTATTTATTTTTAGGGAGGGAAGGGAGAGAGAGAGAGAGAGAGAGAGAGAGAGAGAGAGAGAGAGAGAGAGAGAAACATCAATGTGCAGTTGCTGGGGGTTATGGCCTGCAACCCAGGAATGTACCCTGGCTGGGAATCGAACCTGGGCCACTTTGGTTCCCAGCCCGCGCTCAATCCACTGAGCTACGCCAGCCAGGACCCTACACTCTTAACATGGCTTCAGGTCCTGCTCTCCACAGCCTCAGAAAAGTTTTAGCTTCATGGATGTGATGAAATACCCCCTACAAATTTGAGGGACTAATGATAATTTTGCCAAACTTTCTCAAAGGCTCATTTTCCAATCTCCTAGTTACTGACATAATATATAACATATTATGCATTATATATATATATATATATATATATATATATATATATATATATGACACACTACCCTACAGCAAGTTTGTTTTTTCCCTAAGAACATTAACCAAAAGTTTTACAAAGTGACAAGGCAACATGAAGGAAACACCTTTGTATTTAAGATTTAATATTAAAAATTTCACATTCTAAAAAGTTTGGTTCTAAGACCTCCTATGCCTATGTTATATAAGACTAGTCCTTTTTAGATATATTTGCTGTAAATATGTGACACTCAAGACTCAATAAGCAAATCTATTACTTTACTGAACATTCACAAAGCTTCACTATGCCAAATTTATATTTTAGCTCCCTCTGCTGGAGAAATGTGCTCCTCTATAAATATAGGTTATTCCTGCTAATGCGATTTTTTGACTAGTGCTTTTCAAATATGGACCCTGAAGAATGTCTTATTTATAATCTATACTAAAAGAAGTTTGTCCTTTAAGCAAATGTCCTTCTGACAAACTACGAGGGGGGGACCCCCCCCAAAATGGGATTATCTTCTGGAGGTTGGGCCCCTTCTGGTACAGGCTTCCCCCACTAGGTGAGTGTTTTAGGAACCCATCTCTATCAGTGTACCAGCTGGCATTGTTGAGAGAGGCTGCATTTGGCTTCAGTGAATTTTTTTGAAGATTCTTTCAGTGCATTTGCCTATTTCATGATGTGTGATTCAAAAGCATACTTGCCCACACTGCACTGAGTGTTCAGCAGTTTTTGACCAAAAAACAGTGTGACCCCCATACCCCACCTTCCCTATTCACCTTATCTTGCCCTGAGTGACTTTTTTTTGTTTATTTTCCCAGATGAAAAAGTCCTCAAAGGGAAACATTTTGCCAATGTGGAAGAGGTCAAACAAACAAACAAAAAACAAAGGCAGAAGCACTAAAAGGCATCAAAATTGACAAGTTCAAAAGCTGTTTTGAGCAGTAGAAAAACATCTCAATAGGAGTATTGCATTAAATGAAGAGTTCTTTGAATATGACTAAAGTTTAAATATATAGGAATAAATGCACAATTTTTTAATAAATAAAGTCTGTTTTTGGGTCCCACCTCATATTCATCTATAAATGGTATTTTTCTCCTGCAGATCCTGTAGAAGAAATACAGATGCACATGCAGTCATTTATGTAAGTATAGTTTGCACATTTACAATGTAAAAAAGTATGTAGTAAAAATCAGAAATGTGTGAGACCATGCTTGTCTCCTGCACAACGGCCCTCCATGCTCACATGGCCTGTACTTATCAGTGTCCAACCTCTCTACAATGTCTTCTGAGTTATGTGCCAACGTTCAATCCAAATCATGTCATTCCTAATCATTCATTCAACAAACTATGTGACAGGAATTTCAATTTGAGCTAAAAAGATGTTAATATGCCTTCAGGAGTTTACAGTCTTATTGGGTGGCAGACTTTCACCAAATGAAGAGATCAATAAGTGTTTAATTATGAACTATGACATGTACTTTGAAAGGACACAGTTATCTGTGAATATGTAGCAGAGAAACCTAACTTAGGTCAACTTAAGTCAGAACGCAGTAATTGACCTGAGATGAACTGACATCGATGGACAGGTGCAAACCAGATGAAAAGCAGGTGGCATGGGTGGAGGAAGAGCATTCTAGGCACAGAAAGCAACAGGTTGAGAGGAAGCCTGGGTAGTTCAGGAATAAAACACCAAGGTTCCAGTGAAGAGATCAAGACTGAGAGGAGAGGGGAGGGAGGCAAGGCCAGGCCAAAGAGTCATGGGAGAGAGTTTTGCTCTTATACTTAAGAATGATGGGAGGTGATGGAAAGGGAAACTGAGAAGTGGGGTAGATGCTATAGGCAGGAAAACACCAGCTCTGTGTTTTTAAATGAAATTACCCCTCTGGGTTTTGGAGAAGAACTGATTGGATATAATGAGAGTGGTTTCCCTTAGACACTAGAACTGAACCTAGCACCTGAGCATGATATTGAGTTCTCCATAACTAGGCACTTTCTATTTTTTCAACCTCACCCTTTCATAGGTTCTATATACGGTTGTTTATTGTTCCCTGAGAACATCTGTCATGCTCACTTGAAATGCCCTTTCTTTTTTCCCCTCTTTTGTCTCCACCTATAGAAATGTCATTCATTCTTTTTTTTTAAATCCTCACCCAAAGACATACTTATTAATTTGAGAGATAAACAAAAGGGGTGGGAGAGAAATATTGATGTGAGAGAAAAACATTGATTGGTTGCCTCTTGTATGTGCCCTGACCAGGGACTGAACCCACAACCTAGGCCTGTGCCCTGACCAGGAATCCTACTGCTGCTTCTCTACACCTTCTTTACATGGAATCTGCATTTCTGCACAACATGTTTAACCTCTCCCCTTGAAACTGTGAAAAACATAAGAACAACATCCCCTTCATCTTTATATCCTGTCCCCATATATCTTAGACCATTGCTTAAAACTAAATCAATGCATTTAAAAAGTAAAATTTCACTATACATTTCATTATAGCCCCCTAATAAATTTCATTAAATATGTCATAGACACAAACTAATAAGGATATATCCACACACATAAATCCATTTAGGTAGGCACTCCTAGGACCAGAATGGACAAAAGGTTGATGTTTTGCTTGAGTTGGGAGGGGACGGAACAACAGAAAGTGTATAGCAAAAGAGAAAGGGAGGGGAAATGGGAAAGAATAGGGAGGTGAATTAGAGCAGGTGGGCAAGTTGGTGAGAGAGTGAAGAGTAGGTGAGGTGAGCAGAGAATGAGGATGTAAATAACCATGCTTATCTGTAAAGCCAAATTCTTGCTTCACAAAACTGTCCTTCTCATGCATTTGTATTGAGTTAGAAAAACAGAATTGAAATAGTTTCAAAGACACTATTATACATACATATTTACATAGGTATATACAAATACTGTACACATATACATGCACACACATTTTATATCTCTATATAATCTATACAGAAGGTATCCAACCATGCAATATGAAAAATTTTTTGAAGAAGGTACAGGATACAAGAAACACTGTAGTAGGACAACGACACCTTGGTCCCCTTCAAATTAATCACCTGAGCCCTCACACAGTTCTCTCAGTCACCATCAGATGCCCTATCATATTTTCCTGAATCTTATTGATTGTCTGAAATCTCTTCCCTTTCAAAGGTGATTTTAGTTTGGGGAAAAGCAAGAAGTCACAGGACACCACATTTGGACTGTAGAGGGGCTGAGCCATCTGGGTGATTTGATGTTTTGTCAAAAAACTCTGCATGAGATGTGATGCATGAGTGGGCATGTTGTTGTGATGAAGCTGCCAATCATCAGTTGCCTGTAGCTGAGTCCTTCTCAATCAACTGAATAGATTCATGGAGGAATGTTCAAGCTTAACACAAAATTTGATGCAAATTCATTGCTCTATCTGTCCAGTCATTTTGAATGTGATGGCCACACAGAACACATGCTCACTCAATGGCATCTACCACTTCCACTGACTAGTACAGTGCAGTCCTCATTGTTCATGCATGTGCATTCCAGTCCACTCTCCTTGGCTACTAGGTAACATACATGTCATGCACATCATTCTCATTATAGTAACAATGGTTGGACTTTTTCTGGACAGACCTCACATATATAAATATAAATGTAAATGTAAGTGTAAATGTAAATATAAAAGTTCTACTTATTATTCTCTCTTGCCATATTCTAGTTTGGGGAAAAGCTCTATTAAATCTAAGTTGATAAATATTGTTCCCCTTGCTAATGCCTGAAAGTCCTAAGACTTAGAGGGAGGCTGAGGATGAGATCAGTGAATAAGTTATCAGCTGTGGACCTCACAGATATTGATTGAGTAGGCCCAGGGTGGAGTAGACCTAGGGGGAAACCTGAGATTCTCCTTTCAGTGATGCTGATTCTGTTGGTCTGTGTACCACACTTTGAATAGCAAGAGACTAATGACTTCTGGTAGTCCTTTCCAGCTCTGGTGATTCTTTTAGTTGAAAAAATGATGTACTTTGTGGGGTATTCACTTATAAACCACCTATAAATCAAAACTATATAGTTTCAGATGAAAACAAAGTAAGACATTGCAAGGCAAAGGACTCAAATGTTAAGTAGCAATCTTAAATATAATCCAGAGTTATTCTTAAGGCAACAGAAGCTGTCAGAATAAGTGGTAAGTGCTAGGCTTGAATGTTTAAGGGTGCACTTAAGAGCAGATGTGCAGCCATCATTGAGCGAAAGTGTGGTCTTAGTCTCAAAGGGATATGGACTTGATTAGTAGATGTCAACATTTTTTGTTTGCAACCTACACTAAGAAATATACTTTAGGTTATGATGCTGTACAAAAATAAAAGTTTCATAAATAAGACAATATCTTACACTATGAAATGTATTCCGATTTTTTCTATTCTATTACAATCCATTAAAAATGCTTCTTGCAACTCATGAATGCATGGTGGCTTGAAGTTTGAAAATCTGAACTAGAGCTTTATTTTTATTTTTGGCCACTATTCATCAGTGAAAAGTCATAAGACTATGTTGCATTGTCTTACTTATGGTGTGAGATGGAATGTTGAAAGGTGGGCTTCCAGGGTAGATTAAATAGCAGAAAAGACCTGCCATGTCTTCCAGGAGCAATTTACATTAGAGGCATCAGTTGTTTGATATTGCCCCAAACTACAACCTAACTATGTATTTTATTCTTGGAATGTTATGGAGACAAACTGGAGGTTCCCCCTCCTACTCAATAACCACTTACCTCTTACTTAAGCAGGCAGAAGAGCAGAATGGTAAAGAGCATGGTGTCAGGGCTGACTTTCTTGGTTTGTATCTTGCTTCTCCCATTTGTTGACTACATAACTTTGGTCTAATCACTTAGCCTCTTGTGCTTCAGCTTCCTCATCTATAAAATGGGAATACTAATAATTCCTCCCTAATAGAATTGAGGTGGCAATTAAATGAGCTAGCCCAGTAGACAAGTCATACCATAGGAATGTTATTAGCTACTGTTAGCCAGACTTTAAGTTACAATGTAAAGTTTGAGCATAAGTTTACATTTTCATGATAAGGTAGAAAAGTATTCTGTTGATAAGTACTTTTTAGGCAGCAACTTGAAAATAGTAGCTTGAGTTGCAATATTAAATCTAATTAAAGTGATTTTGGTAATCCCCAAATACAATTTTCCCCCAATCCTAATTCAAATGATATGAAATAACTGTTATTTAACTGATTAACTTCTTTTTTTTAAATATATTTTATTGATTATGTTATTACAGTTGTCCCATTTCCCCCTTCACTCCCCTCCACCCTGTACCCCCTCTCCCACCCACATTCCCCCCCTTCAGTTCATGTCCATGTGTCATACTTATGAGTTCTTTAGCTTCTACATTTCCCGTACTATTCTTGCCCTCCCCATATCTATTTTCAACCTACATTCTATGCTACTTATTCTCTATACCTTTTCCCCCTCTCTTCTCCTCCCCCGCCACTGCTAGCCCTCCATGTGCCCTCCATTTCTGTGGTTCTGTTCCTGTTCTAGTTGTTTACTTAGTTTCTTTTGGTTTTGCTTTAGGTGTGGTTGTTAATAATTGTGAGTTTGCTGTCCTTTTACTATACATGTCTTTTCTTTATCTTCTTTTCTTAGATAAGTCCCTTTAACATTTCATAAAGCAAGGGCTTGGTGATGATGAACTCCTTTAATTTGACCTTATCTGAAAAGCACTTTATCTTCTCTTCCATTCTAAATGAAAGCTTTGCTGGATAGAGCAATCTGGGATGTAGGTCCTTGTCTCTCATGACTTGGAATATTTCTTTCCAGCCCCTTCTTGCCTGTAAGGTCTCTTTGGAGAAATCCACTGACAGTCTGATGGGAACTCCTTTGTAGGTTACTGTCCCTTTATCTCTTGCTGCTTCTAGGATTCTCTCCTTCATTTTTACCTTGGCTAATGTAATTATGATATGCCTTGGTGTGTTTCTTCTTGGGTCCAAATTCTCTGGGGCTCTCTGAGCTTCTTGGATTTCTTGGAAGACTGTTCCTTTTGCCAGTTTGGGGAAGTTCTCCTTTATTATTTGTTCAAATCACTTTTCCACTTGTTGGTCCTCCCCTTCTGGTGCCCCTATAATTCAGATGTTGGAACATTTAAAGGTGTCCTGTATGCTCTTAACCTTTTCTTTGATTTTTTGAATTCTTATTTCATCATGCTTTCCTGCTTGGTTGATTCTATCTTCCTTCTGGTCCACTGTATTGTTTTGAGACTCAGATTCCTTCCTTTCACTATTGGCTCTCCTCCGTATGTCTTCCTGCATCTCTTTTATGGTAACCTGCATCCTTTAATTTAAATTGCACCCAAAGTCCACCAGTTCCGTGAGCTTTCTGATCACCAGTGTTTTGAACTATGCATCTGATAGATTGGCTATCTCTTGGTCACTCAAAAGGATGAGTCCTGGGGGACTGATCTGTTCTGCCGGAAACATGTCTTATGTCTTTCCCTATCTCTCCTATTATTTTATTTATTTTTTTTCCTCCGGTCTGGTCGTTCTTGTTACGGTGGGGGGCGGAGCCTTAGGTGTTCACTGGGGCTGGGCACCCCAGTCACTAGATTGTAACGTTATATGTGGGGGCAGGGGCGGGAGCAGGGACAGGAGGGATCAATGGCAACAGTTCCGTTCTCCTGGACTCAGATACTTCCCTGGGCTTCTGGGCTGTGAGCTCTGCCCTGGTCCACAATCGCTGCCCCACTGATTCCCCCAGCCGCTGCTTGCATACTCAGGGATCACCGCTGCGCTCTTGCGCCCCAGATGGCTGTCGTGCTGATTTTGCGCCAAATTTCCCCCAACCTCTGACCTGAGCCAGCCCCGCACCCGCCCGGCTTGTTGTCCCCTACCAGTCTGGATGTACGGGTCTACTTCAACTTCTTGGCTGTCCGACTTCCATTTAGATAAATCCTCTGACAGTTCTGATATTATGACTGCAAATCATTGTTGTAAATAATTGTTGTTCTATTCTTGGTTGTGCGAAGAGGTACGGTACGTCCACCTATTCCTCCATCTTGCCGGAAGTCCCCTGATTAACTTCTTAAAAGTATACTGGGAAAAAGAGAAATTAAAATATTTTATTAGAAAATAAAGATTCAGTAAAGCATCTCATTTCCATATAAATGTAAAAGTCAGGGCTTAATTGTTCAAATTGAGGGATGCAGATTCCATTCTGTGTATCACCAAGGAAAACATGACATGATTTAGTAATTCTTCTCTTTTTGCTTAATCTCTCCCCCACACACACTCTGGTCTCTATTGTTACCTAATTGTTTTGTTAGGCAGAGGTGGTGATGGTACTTTAGAGATAAGATAGTTTGAGCTGCTAAGGGAAAAGAATATGATGTCCATTGAAACTAAATGTTTGTTCCCCCACCTGCTGTTCACATGTTGCAGTACTAACTCCTCAGTATGATGGTATCAGGAGGTGGGGCCTTTGAAAGTAATTAGGTCATGAGGGTAGAGCCCTCATCAATAGGAATAGTGCCCTTGTCAAAGGAACCCTGAAAAGCTCTGTATCTTTTTCTGCCCTGTAAGAAGGCAGTGAGAAGATGGCCCTTGAGGAACCAGGAAATGTTCCTCACCAGACACTGAACCTGCTGGTGCCTTGATCTCGGGCTTCCAGCCTTCAGAACTGTGAAAAATAAATGTTTGTTGTTTAAGCCACACAGTTCCACAGTATTTTTGTTGTAGCAGCCCAAGTGGACAAAGACAATATCCACAATCATTGTTCAACCTATGATGTCGTGAAAGTTCTTAAAGTTCTAAATTGTTCAGCTTTTCCTTTAAAACTAATGAATTAACCTAAACAGCTACAATAAAACCCCTTATACATATGGTTTAAAACTAAATAGTCTACCTGTCATGGGAATGGTTAGACCAAGAAAGAAAATGAGTATCAGACATATATTCTTTCTTGCTTGCAACAGTTGTTGCTATTTGTGTAGATAAAAATCTGTTACTATACTTAGCAGCTTAAGTTGCCATAGGGAAAACTGGTGTGTGCTTGGTGCTTAACTGTATCTTATCCTGCCAAGACTTAAACCATATTTTTTGTGGATTTCCATACGTTTGGAATGAGAGTAGAGAATAGTAGTGTATTTGAAATAAAAATATTTTTCCAAATAAGATGTAAAAGGAAAATTTGAATTCCTTCTCCCTGGTTTCTCACACAGCTTGCCTTTCTTCATGACACCGCTGGAACCCATCTTTTCCATTCCATCCCTCTGCCCTCCCTATGCCCTTGCCTAGCACTTTCTGGCCTGCATCTGCACCCCTTTGGCCTCCTTTAGATTTCCTAGAGACTGTAGAAGAGTACAATTTCTCCTCTGTCCCCTTAGGACTCCAGCTGGGCCTAATAATTAAACTGACATAAGACAGTTTAACAGGAGAAAAGTATACAAATTTTATTTAGTAATTTTTACATGTACTTGGCAGACTTCACAAGAAAAATAAAGACCTAAAGAAGCAGTTAGGGTCCAAGCTTATTTCTGGGTTGGACAAAAAAAGTAAACAGTGAAAATGCCACAAAATAAAGGGGCTTGCACTAGGGCAGTTAATCATGGAGACGTGGCCAGGAAGATAAGGTTTAGTTTAAGAAGGCTGGTTTATACACATTTCCCTTGGCCTCCATTCCCTATCTGTGGTGATAAGAATGTTTCCCTTCCTCCTGGCACCGAGAGGGCACATTTCACAAGAGAGTGTTATCTCCTGCTTTCAGGAAAAAAAGTAGATCAGGGTGCCCCTCTTGCATATGCTATTTTTTGTTATATTTTATAGATTATGCTATTACAGTTGTCCCAATTTTCCCCCTTGTCCCACTCCACCCAGCACCCCACTCCTTCAGGCAATCCCCATACCATAACTCATGTCCACAGTTCATGCGTAGGTTCTTTGGCTGCTCCATTTCCTAAACTGTACTTTACATCCCCATGGCTATTCTGTAACTAATATTTGTACTTCTCAATCCCCTCTCCTCTTCACCCATTCCCCACAACACCTCCCATCTGGCACCATCAAAATTGTCTGTATCCATGATTCTGTCTCTGTTCTGGTCTGCTCAGTTTTGTTTTTCATATTCAATTGTTGATAGGTATGTATTTATTGCCATTTTATTATTCATAGTTTTGATCTTCTTCTTTTTCTTAAATAAGTCCCTTTAACATTTCATATAATAATGGTTTGGTGATGATGAACTTTGTTAGTTGTTTCCTGTCTGGGAAGCTTTTTGTCTGCCTCCCAATTCTAAATGATAGCTTTGCTGGGTAGAGCAATCTTGGCTGTAGGTCCCTGCTTTTCATGACTTTGAGCACTTCATGCCAGACCCTTCTAGCCTGCAAAGTTTCTTTTGAGAAATCTGCTGACAGTCTTATGGGAACTCCTTTGTAGGTAACTCGCTGCTTTTCTCTTGCTGTTTTTTAAGATTCTCTCTTTATCTTTAACCTTTGGCATTTATTTATGATGTGTCTTGGTGTGGTTCTCTTTGCATCCATTTTGTTCTGTGCTTCCTGGATTTGCATGCCTTCTTCCTTCACCAAATTAAGGAACTTTTCTTTCATTATTTCTTAAACAGATTTCCCATTTCTTGCTGTTTCTCCTCTCCTTCTGGCATCTCTATGATTGGAATGTTGGAATGCTTGAAGTTGTCCCAGAGGCTGCTTATACTATCCTCATTTCTTTGGATTCTTTTTTCTTCTTGTTCTTCTGATTGGTTGTATTTTGCTCCTTGGCTTCATCTGCTCTACTGCTGTCTCCCTGTAAATTGTTCTTAATTTCACTTGGTGTATCCTTTGTTTCTGACTGGATCTTTTTTATGTTTTTGAGATCCTCACCAAGTTCCTTGAACATCCTTTTCCAACCACTGTTTGCAACTCTGCATCTGATAGATTGCGTATCTCTATTTTGTTTAGTTCTTTTCTTGGAGTTTTGTTCTGTTCTTTCATTTGGACCATGCTTCTTTGTCTCCTTATTTTGGCAGCCTCCCTGTGTTTATTTCTATGTGTTTGGTAGAGCTGCTTTCACTCCCTGTCTTAGTAGAGTGGCCTATTGTAGAAAAGCGGGCCTGTAAGTTGGATGATGCAGAGCTCTAGGTAATTGCCAAAGAAGAGCACCCCATGTGAACCAGGTTTATGATACCTCAAATATGGTATCACCACTCTGTGGCTCTGTGTAGGGGAAGGCTCAGAAAAGGGACAATGGCTGCTGCCTGGTCTCTGGAATTTTGTCCAGGAGGAAGCTGTCCCAGCACTCACCTTGATGCCAGACACTTCAAATGCTCCGCATATGCTGCTGGTGCTCTTCCAGCTGCTGCCCCAGTGCTGGAGCCAATAGGGAGTGAGTCTGTGTTAGTCCTAAGACAGTTGCATGCCCTTTAAGAGGAGACACCTGAGAATCTCACAGTTTCTTCTGCCATTCCAATCCCCACTCATATTTACAGGGGCTTATGTTCCTGGCACTGGGACCCTGGGCCAGCCTTCTGAGGTAACCCTCCTGATTTTTATCTACCACATGTGGGTGTGGGATCACCCATTCCATGTCTCTGCATCTCTACATCTCCACCCCTCCTACCTGTCTGGATGAATGTGACTTCTTTAATTCCTTGGTTGTCAGACTTCCATACAGCTCAATTTTCTGAGAATTCTGGGAGATAAGTGTTTTGTAATTTAGTTGTTATTTTCACTGTGGTTGTGTGAGGAGGTGAGCCATGTTTGCCTATGCCTCCATTTTGCCTATAGGCTTCTCTGATACCTTAAGACACACTTTTCTAACAATGCACAGAACAAATTGAGATAGACCACAGATGGTCAGAGTCTAAGTTCAAAGCTCTGGCAGCTCAATGCTGAGATGCTGAGTTTGGTTCCTGGGGAAGGAGCTTGAAGGTGCCACTCTCGCTGCTGTGGTGTACCCTGCTTTTGTGAGGGCTTTCTGCAAAAACATGCACTGAATTCTATTTTCACTTTCCCCTTCAATTTGTTAAAAGCAAAGATCTCTTCAGAATTATTTGGAATAGTGAAAACAGGCACTAATGCATGTCTTCTGTGGGGTAAGGAAAACTTTCAAAAAGGGTGGTTACCTCTCTTTCTGCAACAACCCTATTTCCAGATAAATCGTTTTGAGGTATTGGGCATGAGGAGCTCCACTGATCTGTTCATGGGACACAGTTCAATTCATAGCAATCACCAAATAGTCTTCATTACTTAAAAAAAATCTTTTGAACATGATTAACACTTTGAAATTCAACAGCTCAATGATCTAAGTTTGGTTTATCTTAATACTTAATTTTAATGTTTGTCATAATTGTAAAAAATGACTCAAAATATCCAGATATCTAAATTAAGGCAGGGAATTTATGACCAACTTTCTCAATTGTGATACAAGTTTTTTTTTTTAAACCCATCCATTTACTATACAAAGATTTTTGTTGATATTCAGCTAGCAAATTTCCACATGTCTTGTGTTAATTGGTTTCAAACACTAGTTGTACAATGTTGCATTTTTTTATTATTTTCCTAAGTAGGTTAAAAATCCATGGGAGCTGTTTCTTTGGAAACTATTTAAACAAGTGAAAAAATTCTGGTTCCAAGTTTGTGTGCAGCTAGGAAACACAAGTATGTAGTTTTTGACAATTAAGTCATATGACAGTAGAAGTGTTCTCAAAGTATTCCCTCAGTAGGGTGATTTCTTTCAAAAGCAACTTCTTTCTCATTTATTGTTAAGAGATCTTCTTTATCTTGTGGAAACAGATTATATGTGTTTTTCTTTTCCCCAGAACTGCCTGCTATGCAGTATGATCTAGAGAACCACTCTGTCATTCTGTTGCAGAAAAGGTCAGCAAACTTTGTATAGTTCCCTTCCAGGATGGACACTGTGATTAACCACCCTTATGTATTCCACATTGATGTCAGAGTATGGCTCCAGATGTGGGAAATGCTGGTGGTACTTGGGGATTGCCTCATCCATACTCCTTCCTTTGGTAGTCTATATCCAGGGACTGATCCTTGCATGAAAACGAAGATGTAGGCATCTCCACCTAAGAAAGGACAACTTGGAAGGGCCATTCCAGCTCCAGAGCTCCTGTGGGGACAGTCAAGGAGTCTTTGGCCTGCGGTGCAGTTTGTCTTCTCCCTCTTCTTGGTCCTGCTCTCTTCTTCCCCTTCCTTTCACTCATGTTGAAACAAGGGCGTGCCTTCATGATCATCCAGCAGGCTGTGTCTCAAAATTTCCTTCTCAGAAATCCAGTACCATCATTTTTAAAAAATGTATAACTTGTCTTTATATGCTTTGCCAAGAGAAAACCAGAAAACTCCTGTGTAGTACAAAAGGTTTGCCTGGCCAGTCTAGTAATGACTTACTCTTTTAAGGTCTTGCTTTTACAAAATTAAGCCCATTGAAAACAACTCATAGCAAGGAAATAGCAGTGCATAGTGATACACTGAAAGTGGAATTCCTACTTTGCTCTCGGGATTCCTATTGTTCTGTTTCACAAATGCCCATATAACATACTGGCCAAGTAAGGGCCACAGTGTCAACCCTTGTAATACATATTAGGCAAGCTTACTCTCTTATTTTTTAAAATAAAAATATTTTTTCTCATATTTGATGTTCATATGAAAATTAATAAACAGAAACCTCATAAAATGGGGTTAGGAGGTTAGAAGACAGAATTCTCATGCAAGTGTCACTAAATATACACTACTGACCCCAATGGGAAAAGATGTACCTTGTACTTATGACAAGAAGTAATACTTAAGTTTAAGACCTCAGCAGGAGGAAGGAAAGATTTTTCCTTACCTAGTAACAGCTTAACAAATGGGAGACTACCATAACTTAAACAATTACAAGTCACTATACTATACTTCATACTTTGTTTCCTCCAAAGAACTCTGTTTACAACAGCCCCCTCCAAGTTCATAAAAGAACAATTCTCTCCTTTGTTTTTCTGGACCTTTGAGAGGTTCACCATTAGACCATCTATCATGAATTGCAATTTGTTGTTATTCCCAAATAAACCCATCTCGCTGGATAAATGTCTGATGATTTGTTACAAGTCAACATTCTAAATGCATAATATTGCACATTCTATTCATCTGGGCAAAAAGACATAAAACTTAAACATAGGGTGCAGCAAAGGAAGGGCAGAGGGAGCAACACCATGAAGACAGGACCCATGAGTTGTCTGTGCTACTGAGGATACAGAAAGAGCCAATGATAACTTCCAGATTGTTGGCCACATTGACTGATCACAAGTCGTTGTACTAAACAGAAGTCTTTGACTTGGGGGTAAGGTCTGTTAGCCATGCTAGATTTGGATCATGATGATGGAACATCTGGATAAAGATGTTCAGGAGAAATATATCAGTACTCAAGGAGCCATCTGCACATTTGGGAGAGTTAAAGCTAAAGGAATGATGAAGTATAAGAAAAGAACAAGATCAATTAGTGTTTTTAAAAGATTAGGCCTAAAAAAAATCTTCAATTCAAACAAAAAAGATTAGGCCTAGCAGTGGAAATGAGAATATGTTGGAAAGAACTTAGGTCATATAGGGGTACTGAGCATGTCACTTCAAAAATATGCCACTTAGGCATGTTGATATTTTGAGTAAAAGATACTTGAAAAATAGCCTATGTGAGAGACTTCCAGTCAAGATGGCAGCATAGGTAATCACCACTCACCTTCTCACACAACCACATCAAAATTACAACCAAAATATAGAACAACAATCTCCCAGAACCATCAGAAATTGGGCTTAATGGAAGTCTGACAACTACAGAATTAAAGAAACCACATATACCCAGAATGGTAGGAGGGGTGGAGATGCAGAATGGACTGGTCCCACATCCATGTGTGGTAGATAAAAATTTGGGAAGAATATCTTAGGAGTGAGGAGTCCCAGCCTTACACCAAGACCCCAGCACAAGATTCCCGTTCCAGGAAGATAAATCCTCATAACTTCAGGCTGCAAAAACATCAGGGATTGAGTCAGTGGAAGAAACTTCTGGAGTGCTAAGCAGTTTCTCTTAAAGAAACCACACATGGACTTACTTAGACTCACTCCCTCTGAGCTCCAGCACCTGAGTGGAAACTTGAAAGGCACCAGTGGCATACAGGAAGAAACTGACATCAAGGCACAAGCTGGGGGACAGCTTTCTCCCAGACAGAAAGGTGGGCAGAGGTCATTGTCCTTTTTCTGAATCTTCCTCCCACAGAGCACAGAGCCAGCAGGTGGTGCCATATCTGAGACTCCATCAACCTGGCTAACACTATTTGCCCCACTCTGGAAATCCCCTGGAACTTTGCCCCACCCAACTTACATGCCCAATCAGGCTGCTTTTCCATGTGAATGGTCAGTCTTGGTTCGTGCTTCACAACTTCCTAAATCTTCTCAAACAATCAAGAGCTGTGATCAGTAACCCCCATCCCCTGTACAGCAGTAATACACTTGCTAAGTATCCCCAAGCCCAGCATTGACAGCAGCCAGCCTAGATTCACAGCTTGGCTTCATCTGGGAATCTCCAAAACCAGCACAAGTAACAGCCACCTCAGATTGCTTTATACCTCAGGCAGCGTTGCCCTAGGAAAAACACGAGTGGAGGCTGACTTTGCCTGCACCACTTGGGAAACTCCAGAGCCCAAGCTCACAGGTGACAGCTATAGACCATGCCCCCACATAGCTGATCCTCCACAGAGAGTGGATGCTGGTGGTTAGTGGTCACAGTCAGTGCTTGCAGCTGATGGGTCTGGGTAAATCCCTCCCATTGACCTGCCAAAAGCAATCAAGGCTCAACTACAAGAGGAGGGTGTACTCAGCCCACATGGAGGGTGCACCTTGACTTCCCAGTTTGGGTGATAGAGGAGGCTGTGCCAATGGAACCTATAGGACACCTATTATATTAGGCCACTCTACTAAGACAGGGAGTGAAAGCAGCTCTACCAAACACATAGAAATAAACACAGGGAGGCTGCCAAAATAAGGAGACAAAGAAGCATGGTCCAAATGAAAGAACAGAACAAAACTCCAAGAAAAGAACTAAACAAAATAGAGATACGCAATCTATCAGATGCAGAGTTGCAAACAGTGGTTGGAAAAGGATGTTCAAGGAACTTGGTGAGGATCTCAAAAACATAAAAAAGATCCAGTCAGAAACAAAGGATACACCAAGTGAAATTAAGAACAATTTACAGGGAGACAGCAGTAGAGCAGATGAAGCCAAGGAGCAAAATACAACCAATCAGAAGAACAAGAAGAAAAAAGAATCCAAAGAAATGAGGATAGTATAAGCAGCCTCTGGGACAACTTCAAGCATTCCAACATTCCAATCATAGAGATGCCAGAAGGAGAGGAGAAACAGCAAGAAATGGGAAATCTGTTTAAGAAATAATGAAAGAAAAGTTCCTTAATTTGGTGAAGGAAGAAGGCATGCAAATCCAGGAAGCACAGAACAAAATGGATGCAAAGAGAACCACACCAAGACACATCATAAATAAATGCCAAAGGTTAAAGATAAAGAGAGAATCTTAAAAAACAGCAAGAGAAAAGCAGCGAGTTACCTACAAAGGAGTTCCCATAAGACTGTCAGCAGATTTCTCAAAAGAAACTTTGCAGGCTAGAAGGGTCTGGCATGAAGTGCTCAAAGTCATGAAAAGCAGGGACCTACAGCCAAGATTGCTCTACCCAGCAAAGCTATCATTTAGAATTGGGAGGCAGACAAAAAGCTTCCCAGACAGGAAACAACTAACAAAGTTCATCATCACCAAACCATTATTATATGAAATGTTAAAGGGACTTATTTAAGAAAAAGAAGAAGATCAAAACTATGAATAATAAAATGGCAATAAATACATACCTATCAACAATTGAATATGAAAAACAAAACTGAGCAGACCAGAACAGAGACAGAATCATGGATACAGACAATTTTGATGGTGCCAGATGGGAGGTGTTGTGGGGAATGGGTGAAGAGGAGAGGGGATTGAGAAGTACAAATATTAGTTACAGAATAGCCATGGGGATGTAAAGTACAGTTTAGGAAATGGAGCAGCCAAAGAACCTACGCATGAACTGTGGACATGAGTTATGGTATGGGGATTGCCTGAAGGAGTGGGGTGATGGGTGGAGTGGGATGAGGGGGAAAATTGGGACGACTGTAATAGCATAATCTATAAAATATATTAAATTTTTAAAAAAGCCTAAAAGAGCCCAGGAAGATATTTTCCTTAGTGTAAAATGGATGTTACTAATAGTATTAAGTATGATTTGGTAGGGTATTTTTTGGGTGTGGGAACACTCAACATTTTTTCCATATAAATTAATGGTAATTGCTTCTTTAGTTTTCACTTATGAAAGATTTCATAGGAACATTCTAATTTCAGATAGTGGGGGGGAGTCTGAAATTAGTTAAATTAATGACTGATAATCTTACAAAAAGAGAAGGCAGTGGCAATGAAGGAAGACAGCTATGTGAAGAGGAGGCAAAGATTGGATTTATGCTGCTAAAGGCCATGCATGCCTGGGACTACCAGAAACTGAAAGAGCTAAGGGCAGATCCTCCCCTCCAGACTTTAGAGAGGTCATGGCCCTGCCATCATTTTGATTTTGTATGTCCAGCCTCCAGACCTATAGGAGAATACATTTCTGTCATATTTTAAAGGTTTTATTTCTTTATTTTTAGAGAGAAGGGAAGGGAGGGAGAAACAGAGGGAGAGAAACTCAATGTGTGAGCATTGATCATTATTTCTTGCACATTCCCTGTGGACCAGGAACCTGGCCCACAACCCAGGAATGTGCCCTGACCAGGAATTGAATCCATGACCTTTTGGTTCGCAGGAAGATTCCCAACCCACTGAGCCACACCTGTCAGGGCTTTTTTTCTGTCATGTTAAGTTACCCAGTTTGTGGTATTTTGTTACCTTGGCAAACTAAACATTGATATTAAAATTGTTGTCTATCACTAAAAATAAAAACTTAAATATTTTATTTCATTTCTAGCTCATCTTTATAAGCAAAAAGCCCCCACAAAAACATGTATTAAAGTATTTGCTCAAAAAGTGCTTTTAACAAAAGTGACAAGCAATAAAAAAAAGTCTGCATTTGTGCTGAAAGTTATTTTTCAAAGGTTAGTTGTAGAAATAATTTGAGGCCTAGGATGTTAAGCTTCTTCATTTGTTTCTGTCAGGCCTTGGAGCCATTGTAATCTAGTATTCCCTTAATCCAATTTCAGGATTTAAACTTTTTTGGGTCAACTAGATCAGGCAAAGCTGACTCAGGTTGCAGGTTTATTTTTGGTTCCCCCTTCCTGCTGTGGTGCAGCCCTTTGGTATCTCAGTTCTATGTGCCTGGTAGTCTTCAGGCACCCTGAGCCTGGACCAGCTTCAGCAGAGTCCCCAGAGTTGTTCAGCATCTCTTCAGGACCTTCTGATGCTCCCCTGGGTAAAAGAGCACCCAAATGCTCGGTTCACATGAATGGATTTCCATTTCTGTCTGTTCCCTAGTCTTGGTCTAGTTATTGCTCATTATTTTATTAGTTTTCTTGACACATATTTTCTTTTCAGATTTTTATGTTGCATTCAGCCAGCAGATTGGCCCCACATATTGAGTCTATCATTACCAAAAGCACAATCAAAAAATTTAGAGGCCACTATCCTGGACTATGCCAATGATCTCTTAATGTCTTTAATCTTTCCTCATCCCTAGTCTCACCTTTACTCTGCTGCAGATAAATGTTTTAAAAACATTTCTATCAAGTCATTTTGTTGCTCAAAAAAAAGAAGAAGAAAATAAAAAGTCAGCCCTGGCTGGTGTGACTGAGTGCCGGCCTGAAAATAAGGTGGTTGCCGGTTTGATTCCTAGTCAGGGCACATGCCTATATTGTAGGCCAAGTCCCCAGCTGGGGGCGTGCAAGAGGCAACCCACACATGGATGTTTCTCTCCCTCCTTTCCCCCCTCTCTAAGAATGGAATAAATATAATCTTTAAAAAAAAGTCCTCAGTGACTCTCATTGTGAAGTGGCTTTGTACTATAGCAACTTAGGTATGGAATTTCTCAGAATTTCCTTTCCTATTTGTTTCTGGACCAGTATTGGCCAATAGAGATATTTTGGATGCTACTTGGAAGGTAGAAATGAAGCAAGTACCAATTTTTTTTTATTGTTTTAATGGCTGGTGGAAGATGCCAGGTACGTTGTCTGCAAGCTGCAGCTAGCTCACCAATTGCCAAGGGGAAGCACCCAACTAAGGTTTCTCTATGTATGAGATTGAATGGTGTTGTCCCCTCCCTTCTCCCAAATTTATGTCCACCTGGAGTCCCACAGGGTGACCTAATTTGGAAACAGTGTCTTTGCAAATATAATTAGTTATTTTTGTTAAGATGGGGTTTACTAGATCAGGGTAGGCCCTAAACCCAATGGCTAGTATCTTTATAAGAAGACCACATGAAGACACAGAGATATAAACACTAAGAGAGAATGTCATGTGAAAATGAAAGCAGAGATTGGAGAGATGCCACTGCAGGCCAAGGAAGGCCAAGGATTGCCAGCCACCACTGGAAGCTAGAAAGGATTCTCACCTGGAACCTTCAGAGGGAGGAGCATGCCCTGCCAGCACTTTCACTTGAGACTTCACTCCAGAACTATGAGAGAATAAATTTCTGTTATTTTAAGCTGCCCAGTTTGTGGTGCTTAGACATGCCAGCCCAAGGAAACTAATACACTCCAGCTTCCGGCACATCCCGTCCTCCAGTTTCTCCAACTCCTGGACTGAGTGTGCATGCAGCTCCAGGGTGAAGGGTTTCAGGTTCTCCTACGCATCTCACTTAAAGCATAGAGGTTGGAAGTAAGGAGAGGATTCCAGTTAGTCTTGCAGTTGTTTTCACTGGTTGCAGTTTGCCTTTGTTCTTGTCCACATCCAACTTTCCTTCCCAACTGCCATTATAGCAACTATAGGCTCAGCACTAGACAAAGAGGCAATTGCCTGCATGGACTGCCCTGCCTGCCTTTATTCTCACAATAATTCTTATAATAATTGCCTTTAATTCTGATTAATTAATTGCTTTTAATTCATACGTCATTGATTCTTACAATAATTCCCCTATTACCTTATTGCATGTGCACATGGTGGTTCTGCTTCTCTGATCAGATCCTATTTTCCAAACTAAGCAAAAATGAATTAAATGAAACCAATCTGCTATCCAGTTCCTTTCATTATAAGAATATATTAGATCACTAAGATTAATAGCTAACATTTATTGAAGAGCTCCTAAGTGTTGGGTGCTGTGCTCAGTTTTTTATACCATCTCATTAAACTCTCAAAACAACCCTATGAAGAAGGTACTGTTATTAGACCTAGTTTATAAATGTTTACAAATATAATAGAGGCTTAATCTCTTAAGGATGAAGTAATTCAACCAAGTTAGAAGTCATAGCCAGAGTCTAGTTATAAAACAGGAGTTCTCTACCACCACATAACACCTCTACTCCAAATTCATTAGAACTGAAAGAAATTGTATCTTTTCATGGAATCTTAAGGACCCTCACCCTTCCCCCACAGACACACACAAAATACATTTTCATGATTTCAAGACTTTTTCCTTAATCTTTCCCATTTTTCAAGAACTTTCCTACCATCGCCCCCAGTCTTGTGGTACAATGGAAACAAAATTTCAAGTCAGGCACACTGGAGTTTGAATGTCAAATCTATCCATTACCTACTACCAAATTTTTTAGATTTCATAAGCCTCAATTTCATCTATAAAAATCTCAATAATATTCATGTAAAATAATATTTAAAATTGTCACTTATGTGCATGCCTAGACCCACCTGCTAGCTTACGGATCTTTGGCTTTTAAAAGCTATAGCCCGCAGTAAGAATATATTTTTGTATTGCAACTCAAATCACATACATACACAGATAACTGAAACAAGTTTCATGAGCAGTGCTTGCCTTTACTACTCGTAGTGCATATTGATCTATTCTATTCTATTCTATTCTGTTCTGTTCTGTTCTATTCCTTTAGTGGTTGGTCAATTCCTCACTAAACTGATTTCATGAAGCACAGATGGTTCAACATTGAAAAAATCCTTGGGTTCTTTTATGTAAGGGTTCATATTTTGTTTATTTTTTGTATTGTTATTGGCAAATACAGTTTCTGGCACAAAGTAGGTATTTGGTACATACTTGCCATAGGATTGGGTTCCTTGAGGACAGGAGTCTCATCTTAGTTACCTTGTATGTATCCAACATTTAGCATAACTCTTCCCACAATATTTAGAGAACAAATGGCTAAAACTTAGGCCTATTGCCAAGCTTTAGAGATCAAACATTTGGATCAATCAGTATCTGACAAACACCTAATATGTGGCCATACAGAAATGCTGAATTCCTGGCTCCTTCCCTTAATTATTTTAAAAGCAGTATGGGATCACTGAGGGGGAACAAGGAATACATGTTGCCCAGCTGAGAAATTTAAAAAATGAATAAGACATATGGAGACCATACTATCACCTTTATTAATAATAAAGATTAAATCAGAAAACATATAATAATGTGAAAGCCAGTCTGGCCTGTTAATTAAACCCTAATTTGAGGCATTGCTGAACTTAGGTGGCCCTCCCTATGCTGAAAGCCTGTGCTGGTGAGGCATAAGACAGCTTAAGAAGAATGTGGGAAGAAACAAGCTCAGCAAACCCAGTTTATTTTTTCTAAATGTACCAATTAGATAAATCACTCCTCCCCTCACCAGCCACAGAAGGAATAAAAGAGCATAGAGAGACCAGACAAATTATTGCCAATTGAGCTTCCTCCTTTGTGGAAGGAAACGGCAGAGAGGGGGTAAATATTCCCTTTGAAAAATCAGATTTTGGTACACACACACACACACACGCACAATGTATGTATATATAAAATAATAATATAAAACAACCCAAGGAATATCACAAAATGAGTATTAATTGATTTTTAAATATAGTTAGCACTAGTGTTTCTCAAGTCTGACTGTTCATCAAAACCTGGAGGTTTAAATAACAGACCATTTACACCATACTCCCCACCTTCAGTAAGCCCGGAATGAAACTAGTGATCTGTTTTTAAAGCTACCTGGGTAATCCCAGCGTACTGGTAGGGCTGAGATAATTGCCTTAGATGAGCTAGGCAGACAAATGAACAGGAACTGGGAGGTTTTCTTGAGGAAGAAATTGGACAGACGTTGCAGGATAATTATGATTGAGGTAGTCAGAAAGGAAGGAGCAGAGCAGAGCATTTTATTCAGGGCTGAGAACTGTAAGTAGGAGGACTATAGAAACGATTGCGGCTCAAGTTACCTCAAACCTTACTCTTGAAAACCCTTACAGAATTTATCTTTAGAAAAATGATCTATGCTAATATAGCAAATGATAAGACATATAGCAGCATGGTTTCGTGGGAAAGATCTTGGACTTTTGAGTTAGGAGACTTTGTTTCCTGGCTGTGTGAATTTGTCACAGCCACAACATCTTCACCCAGACATTTAAGAATCATTTGTAAAGATACGAGTTGGTAAAGCATTCTGGGGGGATGGATGGTTGTACAATCTTCCCCATTTCAGGGAGTGGCTCTGCCCTTCACCTAGAAACTATGGCTAAAACCTGACATCATTTTTTATTTCTTTTTCTTACCAGTTCCCACATCTAATCCAGCAGCTAATCTTGATGATTTTTCCTTCTAAAACATATCCCTAATTTGTCTACTTTGTGTTTTATTCATCACTACCTTAATCCAAAACAACACCCTTTCTTTAGATTACTCTGGAGTTTGGGAATCAATAGGTGTGGGGCAGGGTTTGAGAACATGTGTTTCTAACAGGTTCTCAGGCGATGCTGATTCTGTTGGTCCAGAGACCATTCATTGAGAATCACTGCTTTAGGATAACGGTTCTCAACCGTGGGATTCACAAAAGTATCACCTGATCTTTTAGTAACTACTGAGCTTGTGCCTGATCTCCACCAATTCTGATTCATTTGGTATGGGGATGAGGGCTAGCCATTTGTAAGTTTTAAATCTCTACTGGTGATTTGAAATGGCCGTCCAGGGTTGAGAAACACTGCCAAGGTTTAGAGATATGGGTGAGTTTGTTTGCTCCTTGTGATTTTTGCATTAGCTGCCCCCATCACCTGGTACTCTCTCCCTCTTAGGTCTTTCCATGGCTGAACCCTTTTTTGTCATTCAGGTCTCATTAAATGTCACTTTCTCTAGTAGGTCTTCCCTGATCTCTAATCTAAAATAACACCCCTGCCATGAAAAAATACAATAAAAATGAACTATTAAAAAATAAAAAAATAAAATAACATCCCTATCTTTATCACACTGTCTGGCTTGTTTTCAACATAAGAATTGGCATTTCCTGAGATTTTCCTATTTATGCATATTGGTTCTATCTTCCAACTACAATAAGCATCTCAAGCATAAATGCCTTTGCTTGTCTTATTAGACTGCTGTATCTCCAGCACTTACAACAGTGCTTGGCTCTATTAGACATTCAACATATGTGAAGAGAGATAAAAGCCTTTAAAATAAATTCTTCCAATTCTTCTATGTTCTTTTTACCTTTTCAACTAGGTTTTAATAAAACATTTATATAATAAAATTGAACCATCTATGAAAGAAGCACTAATTTATTTTTTATAAATACATCTTAACTGCACTGAGATCATTCTCTCTTCATAGGAACCCTGTATTAATCTTTTGCAAAGTCATTATCCCTTAATGTCTCATATATAGTACATATTCAGTTATACTACTGTTTCATAGGGAATACAGTTTACAGACTAAGGCAGCTGGGTATGGTCAGGATATATTAAATCAAAGGATTGCTACACAGATTTCGTTTGCTTGTTTTTGGAGAGAGGAGAGGGTAAAGGAATTTGTAGCAGAGAAAGGTTTTGGAGGGAGCAAGAGTCATAGAAAAACATGAAGGCTATATCTGGTTCCTTCTAAAAGAGGCCTACACATTTATTTTCTCCTCTTTAATGAATGAATGTAATCTGGCAGAACTGAGGACTCTTGATTTCAGGTAGAGACAGAATACCGGAGATTATTAGTGTCCTGTTTCACAGTGGTTTGTTCAAGCCAGTGCAACACAATCTTCAGTTGTGGGTCATCAGTCGCTTGGTCTCAAGGACGCAGCATGGATTAAATTGACAACTGAGATAAATTAAGGGCAAAGCAGATGTCCTTAAGTACACCGCGGACCATTTCTGAAATACATAACTATGAAAATACATAGAATAACATCGTTGCAGGAAGAAAGAGGAGATTCCGTGCCTCTGGCAAGTTTCTTTGGCAGGGATGCGGGTACTTCCTCAAAACTCGCAAGTATACGACCTTCACCCCCAAGGTATAGGGCTAGGTTCATATGCAACCAGTTTTTCAGGCAGCTGCCACCCCTTTCCTTCCTCTTCGTGCTTTGTCATTCACGGTCTTAAACAAACGTCTTTGTATGTGGATAATGGTTGAAATCAGTCTAGCACTTCGGCACAGCCAACCGCGGGGGTTCTGAGAACACAAATCCCACAGTCGGTAGACAGAGGTTGTGGCTTGAGAAACACCAAAGCCAGACCCGGGGGACGGGGGAGGGAGAAGCAAAGCCACTGAGAAGTGGCGCATCCTGGGAGTTGTAGTTTGTTTGGGGCGGTCTTCTCAAGCCTCCACCGGGCTCTAGACTGCATTTCCCAGCCGTCCCCGCGCCGCGGAGGCGGCAAGGGGTGGGGACTCTTGGTGAGGAGTTGCGGCAGCGGGAGGGGGCCTGGGGCTGAGAAGCAGCTGTAGCGGCTTCAAGGAGACGTCTTCCGTTCGTGAGGGCCGCGGGAAGCCTCGGGGCGCGCGGCCACGACGGCCGTGTGATCGTCGCGCGTCCCTGTGCTTGCCCTCTCTTCTATCCACAGGCTCGTGGTGTCCGCCATGGAAGCGCATCCGGCCGTCGTCGGGGTCTTCGGGCGCCGGTTCCCTGGCTCCCGGGAGCGATGAGTGGGTAGGGGTTTTCCGCGGCACGCCTTCGCCCGCTCTCAGCGGACCCAGGCTAGAAGGGTCTATCGGCCGGTGGGCTGCGGTGTCTGCCCCACGCCGCCCCGCCCCCTGGGGGCGCTGCCAGCCCCTCGCCGCGCCGCCCCGCCCCCTGGGGGCGCTACCGAGGGGCTCCCGCCTCCCATGCCGCCCGGGTGCCGCTCGGCGCTTGGTGCCCGCCACTGAAGCCTGAGACCCGTCCGCCGGCCCGCCCGCGCCCATCGCCTTGCTGCTCTGAGCCGGCCGCCCCTCGCCCCCCAAGATGTGGCACAACGTCGGGCTGACCCTGCTGGTGTTCGTGGCCACGCTGCTGATCGTCCTGTTGCTGATGGTGTGCGGTGAGTGGGGCATCTGCTGTAGAGCAATTGCACGCCGCGGTACACATGCCAGCTTTACTGGTGTTGCTGACTTGCTTGTTCTGTCTGGTTAAAAAAAGAATAAGGCGTGGATGGACAAGTGTCTTAAAATCATCTGTTGTCTACTTACCTCTCAGGAGTGAGCTCAGAGGAGATGTACCCCTGACACATGACAGGCCCTCTGGCATCCTGGAGAGGGAAAGAACAGAATCCAAGTCTGGGCATCTTCACTCGGGTTTAAACCAGATATTGCTTCACCGGCAGCGTCTGCTCTTGATTGCCATTCTTACCACAGTCTGCCCAGATTTTAACCTTGGCCTGTATTCGAAGGTGAACTGATTGGTTACTCCTTTTTCTTTTTTTACAGATTCTTACACTAAAGAGAGGTTTTACCTCTCTTTTAATCAGGAATAGGGTCAGGGTTGGGTTTGAAGCAGATGTGAAATCATTTGCTTACTTGCAGTTCAGGCTTAAACTAAATTCCCAACAGAAATGTTGAGACTAGGTAGACCTTAAAAACACTGGCTATATTAAACTTCCAGGGTCAGGTAACCCAACTCTTAGTTCTGTAATAATGGTGCTATTTTGTCTGCTGTGGGTTTTTTCCTTCTTGGAATGAGAAGCCATAAAACTTTCTTCTCAAGGTAATATTAGCACAATTTTAGATCTTTTTGTTTGCTATATACACAGGAGTTAATAACCACAAGTGGTCTTTTAGCAGAGTGGCTGAGCAACTGTGAAAATTTGGGAAGTGTCTCGAACCCGGTATGAAAGAATTGATTTTTTCATAACTGCATTATTGAAGTATGGTTTCAGGTTAATGCAGTAATTGGTCAGAATTCAAAATAAATACTAGGGTGTATTCATTATATGATTAATGCACTAACTCCTTACCATCAGAGTTGTGTTTGGAGAAGATATGTGTGTTTGTGCATATGCACGTATATGTATTTATGTCTATATACTTGCGTATATTCTTTTAATTTTCTTGCTTTACTAAAGCACCAGAGTAAAGCTTCTAACTTACCGCCTTTCTTTTCTGATGATAAAAAAAATTGAAAAGATTTTTTTAATTTCTGCTTTTGATGTTAGCATATTTGGTATTTAGGATTCTTGAAGTAAGGAAAACCAGATCTTTGTGATTTGTTTTGATATGAGGAAGGAGGAAAGCACATGCTTTCTTTTCTAATTTGATGTAAACTACCTGGAGATGGCAATGTGATATGCAGACCGTGTGACATGTGACAATACCTTTGATATAATATTTGCCAAACTTGCCTTTGGGACATCAAAGTTCCTAATTGCTACAAATATCAGACTTGCTCTCAGCACTCAGTTACTATTTGACTTTACTCATTTTTTTCCTAAAGTGCCCTGTTTTTGGTTTCAGAAAACATGGAATTAGACAAGAGAGGTAGTAAATAAAAGAACACATTATTTTGATTGGAATGGTCAAGAACTAATAACATTATGGAGAAGTAATCCAAGCATTTTTTGGGGGAGCAGGGAGCTAATGATAGGGGAACTTCATGTTTTGACTACGTTGGCCCTGGGGTTTACAGAGAGGAGGAAAGGATCCTAACAGACGTGAGAGAGACCCTAGTGTGCTGTGTTAGTTTGCTAGGGCTACCATAACAAAATACTACAAACATTAAACAATAGAAAATTTTTTTGTCACAGTTCTGGAGGCCAGAAATCTGATATCAAAGTGTCACCAGGGTTGATTTCTTCTGAGGCCTCTCTCCTTGGTTTATAGACATTGCCTTCTCCCTGTGTCTTCACATGGTCTTTCCTATGTCCTAATCTTTTCTAATAAGTACACCAGTTTTATTAGATTAGGGCCCCACCCTTATGAGTTCATTTAAACTTAATTAACTCTCTAAAGACCTCTCTAGTCCTGGGCTGCTTGGTATGTCAGGTGGCTGGAGTATCACGTCCCATACACCAAAAGGTTGTGAGTCCGATTCTCGGCCAGGGCACATACCTAGGATGGCTGTTGGATCCTGGGTCAGGTTGGGTAGGGGAGGCAACTGATGTTTCTCTGTCCCTCTCTCTAAAATCAATAACAACAATGAAAACTTCCTCAGGTGAGGATTAAAAAAAAAATTCAAGGCCCAATCTCCAAATGCATTTGACAATAGAGGTTAGCAATCTGTGACAGGTATGCTCCATGGAAATCACAGCCAGTTTATTTTAGAACTCTTCTGGGCTCTTTTATACAGTAAATTGATTTTCAAGTTTCAGATTACCAGGGAGGTTTTCCTTTTGCTGTATACATTGGTTGTGTCTACTTTGTCAGTCTCTCCTTCATTCTAAAATGTTTTCTACTCGGGGTATACACTGAAGTTGACATTATAAAGGTCAGTAACAAATGGCTTACATATTGCTAATTCCATGGTCACTTATTAGTCCTAATTGTACTTAATCTCTTATACAAGTGAGAATTCTTTCCATGAAGCATTTCTCTTGGCTTTTTGTACATGTTCATACTTTCATGATGTTCTTCCTATCCTACCATCGTGTCTAATTGTTTATCTCTTCCTGGCTTCTCATTTCCCTAGAATTTCTTAGCTTTTTTTTTATCTGAATTTATGATAGGAAATACATTATTCCCACTACATTCATAAGTATATGAATTACATATATTAACCAGTTTATATATACATCTATCTACCTGTCAGGTCTCTATGAAATAAAAATGCTATGGACTAGTAGTACTTGCCCTTAGCCCATGAAATGCATGCTATTTTCTATTATATTTTTATAATATACTGTGCTCTAATACAAATACATATTTCTATTTTCAGTTTATTTCCTTTTGTTCTCTATCTATATGATATATTATTCATAGAGATTTAAATATTAACCAGTGACTAAAATTGGTATCTTCACCTTTCAGTTCTGTCCTCCATCTTAGGCACATGCATCAGAAATTTTTTTCTTTTTGTCCTTTTATTTTATTTTTTAATATATTTTATTGATTATGCTATTACAGTTGTCCCATTACTCCCCCTTCATTCCCCTCCACCCTGCACACCCTCTCCCACCCATATTCCCCCCCTTAGTTCATGTCCATGTGTCATAAGTTCTTTAGCTTCTACATTTCCCATACTATTCTTGCCCTCCCCCTGTCTATTTTCTACCTACCATCTATGCTACTTATTACCTGTACCTTTTCCCCCTCTCTCCTCCTTCCACTCCCCTGTTGCTAACCCTCCATGTGTTCTCCATTTCTGTGGTTCTGCTCCTGTTATAGTTGATTGCTTAGTTTGCTTTTGTTTTTTGTTTTAGGTGTGGTTGTTAATAATTGTGAGTTTGCTGTCATTTTACTATACATGTTTTTTATTTTATTTTTCTAAGTCCCTTTAACATTTCATATAATAAGGGCTTGGTGATGATGAACTCCTTAAACTTGACCTTATCTAAGAAGCACTTTATCTGCCCTTCCACTCTAAATGAAAGCTTTGCTGGATAGAGCAATCTGGGATGTAGGTCCTTGCCTTTCATGACTTGGAATACTTCTTTCAAGCCCCTTCTTGCCTGTAAGGTCTCTTTTGAGAAATCACCTGACAGTCTGATTGAAATTCCTTTGTAGGTTACTGTCTCTCTTGCTGCTTCTAGGATTCTCTCCTTCATTTTTACCTTGGCTAATGTAATTATGATGTGCCTTGGTGTGCTCCTTCTTGGGTCCAACTTCTTTGGGACTCTCTGAGCTTCCTGGACTTCCTGGAAGTCTATTTCCTTTGCCATATTGGGGAAGTTCTCCTTTATTATTTGTTCAAATGAGTTTTCCACTTGTTGCTCTTCCTCTTCTCCTTCTGGTACCCCTATAATTCAGATATTGGAACGTTTAAAGATGTCCTGGAGGTTCCTAAGCCTCTCCTCATTATTTTGAATTCTTATTTTTTCATTCTTTTATGATTGTATGTTTTTTCTTCCTTCTGGTCCACTCCATTGATGTGAGACCCAGCTTTCATTCCATCACTATTGGTTCCTGTGCGTTTTTTTTCATTTCACTTATTTTAGCCTTCATTTTTTTCATCTAATTTGCAACCAAAATCAACCAATTCTGTGAGCATCCTGATGACCAGTGCTTTGAACTGTGCATCTGATAGGTTGACTATCTCTCGGTTGCTTTGAAGTACTAGTTGTAGGGCTTTCATTTGTTCTTCTGTTTGAGCCATCTTTTTTTTTTTTCCTTTGCTCTGCTCTCACCTGTTATATATGAGGGGCGGAGCCTTAGGTGTTCACCAGGGTGGGCACCCCAGTCTCTGGGTCGTGATGCTGTATGTCGGGGTGGGGTCCGAGAGGGAACAGTGGTGTTTGCTCTGCTCTCCGTGGACCTTAGTCCCTCCCTCTGCTTCCCCTGAACAAAGTGGGCCCCTCTGGTGCCAATTCCTGTGTGGGTGGGCTTGTGCACCTTGTGGGATTTTCCAGCAACCTCTCCTGTGAGGCTGGGCGTCTTTCCCTGCCCCCTCAATCCCCACAGGTGTTTTCAATCAGTGCCCTGAGGCTCTGTTTCCCAGCGCTGTGATCCTTGGTTAGGCACAGTGCCTTGCTTCACAATCTCCGCCTTGCTGGCTCTGCTGGTTGCCACCCCTCGGCCGGGGTCAGCCTGCTGTGGTCTTGCGTGCCCTGGATGGCTTACGCGCCTGTCCCAATACTCTGCTCTCTGTGCTTCGACCTGCGCTCAGCTGCCCGGCTCCGCCCCCCTACGGGTCTGGATGAATGGGTCTATTTTAACTCCTTGGTTGTCCGACTTCCATACAGTTCAGTTTTCTGTCAGTTCTGGTTGTTATTCTGTTTCTAAATTGTTGTTGTCCCTATCTTGGTTGTGTGAGGAGGTGCAGTGTGTCTACCTATGCCTCCATCTTGGCAGGAAGTCTGTAGAAATTTTTTTCTTAATATCTCTACTTGGAGATCTAATAAACATCTCATATTAATAAGATGGCCTCTGACTTACAGTGGTTCAGTTTAGGATTTTTTTGACTTTTTGCATGTACAGTGGTGTGAAAGCAATACATACTCAATAGAGACCGTACTTCAGATTTTGAATTTTGATCTTTTCCTGTGCTAGCAATATGCAGTTGTATACTCTTGTGAAGTTGGGCAACACAGTGAGCTGTAGCTCCCAGTAGCCACAAGATCATGAGGGTAAACAACTGATCACAAGGGTAAACCACTGATACTCCCTCCACAAGAGTACTGTGTTGGGTTTTTGGATATTGGGGCTTGGCATTTCATCCTGTCTACAAAATGTCCATCCGTGGGTTCTGCTGCTAGTGAGAAGAAAGCAATTACTCTTAAGCACATTTAAGATAGGCCAGGCTAAGCTATGCTGTTCAGTAGGTGAAGTTAATTAAATGCATTTGTGAGTTAGGAGATTGTCAATTTACAATGGGTTTTTTGGGAGGTGACCCCATTGTAAATCAAGGAGCATCTGTACATCTAAACTAGCCCTCTTGATTTCCAGCAGTTGACTCTCCCTTTCCATCTCAGATGTTACCAGTAGGGAAGACCTTGGGTGTCATCCTTGGTTTTGCCCTTTGCTTTTCTCCCCATCCATCTCCCCTTACAAATAGCCACTCCCTCTGGAAATCCAACTTTATCTCTCTCTTTTTAAAAGGTTTGTTTGTTTGTTTGTTTGTTTTTAGAGAGAGGGGGAGAGAGGGAGAGAAACATCAATGTGTGGTTGCTTCTGGTGTGCTCCCTACTGGGGACCTGGCTTGGAACCCAGACATGTGCCTTGACTGGGAATGAAACTGGTGACCCTTTGGTTTGCAAGCCCACACTCAATCCACTGAGCCACACCAGCCAGAGCCCAACTTTATCTCTTTAAAAAAATCTGAAATATATTTTCTTCTCCATGTCTAACATCTCCATTTTGGGCTTGCCTTAGTTTCCTAGCTAGTGTTTTTCCATTCCCTCTTTATAATCTACTTTTCACATACTAGACAGACATGTTTTATGCAAAAAATGTTTTTTCAAACGTTATTAACAAAAGAAAATTTCAAAGCCAATGGTACTAAAAGACTTTTTAAAAAGGAGTTCCCTCAATTTTTTATTTTATTATTTCCCTCAGTTATTGCTTTCATGCTCCTAAATGATTTGTTCATAGCTATTTCTTGACTCTTACAGTTTTACACATTATTTACTAACTATGGTAGAGGTCCCATTTCTCCCCTGCATGCCATTAATAATGATAATTTTGGGCTATTAATCGTCAAGATTTATATTTTGGCTGTGTAAATAGTCCCTGCTGGTCAATAGTGTAATAGGACTATACTTCTTTTCTTACATGGTTTTCCATTTTTTTGAGGTTAATAATGTTAATAATTGCCTTTTTAATTGACATTGTATTACTGGGGGTTTTTTTGTTTGTTTGTTTTATTTTTATTGTTGTTCAAATGCAGTTTTCTGTGTTTTACTCCCATCCCAGCTCCCGGCCCCAGTTCTCCCCACCTCCCTCCCATTTCCACCCGCCCTAGTTTTTGTCCATGTGTCCTTTATACTTGTTCCTGTAAACCCTTCCCCTTTTCCCCTAAAATTCCCTCCCGTCTCCCCTCTGGTCACTGTCAGCCTGTTCTCTATTTCAGTGTCTTTGGTTATATTTTGCTTGTTTGTTTGTTTGTTGATTAGGTTCCCGTTAAAGGTGAGATCATGTGGTATTTGTCTTTCAGCTCATGGCTTATTTCACATAAGGCATAATGCTCTCCAGTTCCATCCATGCTGTCTCAAAGGGTAGGAGCTCCTTCTTTCTTTCTTTCTGCTACATAGAATTCCATTGTATAAATGCACCATAGTTTTTTTGATCCATTCATTTACTGATGGGCACCTAGGTTGCTTCCAATACTTGGCTATTGTAAATTGTGCTGCTATGAACACTGGGGTGCATAGGTTCTTTTGGTTTGGTGTTTCAGGGTTCTTAAGATATAATCCTAGCGGTGGAATTGCTGGGTCAAAAGGCAGATCCATTTTTAGTTTTCTGAGAAAACTAAATTCCATACTGTTTTAGTTTTTCTGAGAAAACTAAATTCCATACTGTTTTCCATAGTGGTTGTACTAGTCTGCAATCCCACCAACAGTACACTAGGGTTCTCTTTTCTCCACAACCTCTCCAACACTTGTTGTTTGTTGCTTTGTTTATGATGGCCATTCTGACCAGTGTAAGGTGGTATCTCATTGTGGTTTTAGTTTGCATCTCTCTGATAGCTAGCGATACTGAGCATCTTTTCATGTGTCTCTGGATCCTCTGTATGTCCTCCTTGGAGAAGTGTCTGTTCAAGTCCTTTGCCCATTTTTTAATTGGGTTGCTTGTCTTCTGAGAGTGGAGTCATGTAAGTTCTTTACGTATTTTGGAGATTAAACCCTTGTCTGAGGCATCATTGGCAAATATGTTTTCCCATACAGTTAGTTCTCTTTTTATTTTGATACTGCTTTCTTCAGCTGTGCACAGCTTTTTATTTTGATGAGATCCCATTTGTTTATTCTTTCCTTTATGTCCCTTGCTCTAGGGGACATATCAGTAAAAATATTGCTGCGTGAAATATCTGAGATTTTCCTGTCTGTGCTCTCTTCTAGGACTTTAATGGTGTCACGGCATATATTTAAATCTTTTATCCACCTTGCATTTATTTTTGTGTATGGTATAAGTTGGTGCTCAAATTTTATTTTTTTGCACGTAGCTGTCCAGTTCTCACAACACTATTTGTTGAAGAGGCTATTTTTACTCCATTTTATGTTGTTGCCCCCTTTGTCAAATATTAGTTGACCGTAGAGACTTGGCATATGACTATTTTGTATGTACACATTATTTGTCTCCCTCTCCCATGTTCCAAATCCCACATACACACCTATCAGAAATATATGCCATGTGTTCAAAGAAATTGTTCTTTCCTCCCCACCTCCTCACTTTCCCAACTCAGTCCCAAAGCCTCCTTCCTTCTCAATAGCTTTTGTTCTCTGCCTACCCTTTACCCTCTCTGCTGGAAACTGTTTTCCAGATCTTATTTCACCATCTTTCTTGGTTTTCACACTTGTTTTGTTGGAGCATGTTTCTTAAGTAGCTTTCTAAGAAAAAATGCATGGAAAATAATTTCTTGAGCTAATGCCTGCCTAAAAATGTCTTTTTGTAATTATTGGCATTCTGAAACATTGTAATGATATGCCTTGGTATGGTTATTTATTTTTCTGAATCCTTTGGTTCAGGTTTTAGTCTGCATTTCTGGGAACATTTTCTGTTATATCTGATAATTTTTTGCTTCCATTTTCTTTATTCTTTCTGAAACTTGTGTTAGTTGGGTGTTGGACCTCTTGGGCTAATTCTTAAATTTTATCTTTTTAGCTTTTATTTTTTTTGTCTTACCTCCTTCTCCCTTTTTTGTGGGGGAGATGTTTGGGGTTTATCTTCTACCTCATAAGATTTTATTTTAGCTATTCAATTTTTAGTTTCAGATTTGTTTTCTGTAGCTATAGTAGCTATTCTTGCTTCATGTATGTAACATCTTATCACTATAAGTATAGTAGTTGTAATTGTTCTGTTGTTTTTAATAGTGTTTCTTTTTCCTGCATTGCCTTTGTTTCTTCCGTGTATTTTGTTTTTGTTGTTGTTGTTGTTGTTGTTTTTGCTTGTTTGCTTTGGTGGTAAATTTTTAGTGTCAGCTCTGTGCTCATTGCAGGGTGATTGGGGTTCCTCTGTAGAGGAATCCCCAGTTGTAAGTGTCTGGAGGTCTATTTCTCTGTGAGTATTCCATCTCTCCAGAGAGGAATACCCTCACTACCCTATTGGGTATTGTAAACTTGGGTACTTGCATGACAGTTCTGTAAACGGACTTAAGTCCCATCCTTTTTTTCTTCCCTTCCCTCACCTCTTCCCATCTCAAGTCTTGATGTTTTGTATGGTTCTTGATTGAATTTTGGCTCCAATTAGCATCCCCCTCTCCTGCCATCCAGATTTTTGTTTCTTTTGCTTTGCTAGATCAGTACCACCCTGAGCCAGCCTGTAGTATATGGGTTCTTAAGAGTACATTTATTAAAGCTGTGGACAGTGAAACAAGGAAGGGCTTAGGACAGATGGAACAGCAGGGGAGAGATTAGGCAGGACTGCTGTCAGCTCACTGGAAAGTCAAATGAAAGGGGGCCTTGGAGACAGGTTCAGGGAGTTAGCCTAAGCACAAACTGCTGCTGCCCATTGTTCCCCTGGTTGAAAGTCTCCTGGGGACCCTTAGAATTTAGGAGATGCGTACCTGTGGGGGAAGAAGAGGGAGAAGGGAAAGATAGCGTGTGCACTGGGTCCTTGGTCCTGAGGGTTGTACGGGATGAGGGTTTAAGAGAGGATCTCAGCAGAATGTTCATCAGCTTTATGCTGATGTGCCAAAATAAAATTTATTTCCTTAGCTTCCTCTGTCCTTAGGTGTGGTTGGCAAATGGTACTAATTGGGTTTCTGCTTTCTAATCTCCCTGAGCAGGGTGATTTAAACTATTTGTCCTCTGGTTGGGTGGAGAAATGTAAGCCACTTACTCTTTAGTGCCCTTGGTTATGGAAAATAGGATTTACTAGATTGCTGCAAACTGCTGGGCCTTTTAACTATGTCTCAGTTTCTCTATTCCACTTGCCTAGGAATTTTCTTAGCTCCTTACTATCCTGCCTCCACTCCTTGTGTAAAACCTATTCTCCAGTGGTTTCCCGTTTCTCTCTGAATACAGCCCAAGGATCTGGGTGATGTAGCTCCTCTACTACTCTCCCCCACAACTCTCAACATTCCACCAACAGGCAAGCCTTGTACTTTCCTCAGTCTTCCTTATTTCTCTCTCCAGGTTTTCACATCAACTAACCACCTAGGTAGTCCATCCAGTCACTCTATGTCATTTAACCTTAGTTTAGTACTCTCTAAAATAAGCTACTTCACATGTGTTTCCCTAGTGAGAGTATAAGCTCCATGAAAGCAGGGACCTTGTTTTGCTTGTTCACTGCTGTATCCCAGGATCCTAGGGTAATGCTTGGTGTATAATAGGCCTTCATGTATTTTCAGAACGAATGAAGAAAGATTCCTGTATTAATTGTTAAATTAAATTCCCATTACATGTAAGTTTTAAGTGTGGTACAAGCCTGCGTTGTCTTGTGATGGAGTTGCCTTGTGTAAGAGTTCAATAAAATACTAAATTAACTCTTACATTTAGGTGCTGTGGTTGTGGTCAAGGGTGTCCAAAAGTTAATAAGGCATCTGTTCCCTTGCAGACCTTTATACTCCATTAGGGAAGACACCCTTACCTGGTTAACTGTAGTAAAGTCTGGGCTCCTGAGTGTTAGTTTCACATACATGATTCTTCTCCCTTTTCCGATGTTTTTTTAAAGCTCAGAATCTTTTCCTAAAATAACTTTGTTTTTGGTTTATGCACACAACCTAAGGCATTATTTTACCTTCCTCATTCATTACTAATCTTTTGGCCATGTCATACACCCATTCATCTCCCAAATATTTTGAGCATGTCTTGTAAGTATAGTTCTAAGATATTCTACAAAATGACAAGTTCTGGAAGAGGATACAGCATAGTCACTACTTTCAACAATTAATTACAAGATTGTGAGAATAGGTTCACTAGTGTAGGTACACTGTACTTTTAAATGGAATTCATCAACTTGTGTGTGTGCTCGTTCCCTTTTATCACCTTCTTTTCAAACAGAAATAGGCTTTTTCTTTGTCCATGTCTCCAAGAGCAATCAGCAAGCACTGAGTTCATCTCCATGGGATAAAAAATATATATATTTGGTGTTATTGGTTCCTGGCATTAAGCTCCCCCAAACCCTTGAAATTTCCTGAGTAGTAGGAGCATCTTTTGTTATTCATAGCAGGTCCTTTCTGACCAGGCCAGAGTTTCTGCTAATGAGAGGTGTCTCAGGCTGGGGCTTCTAGATAGTTTCAGGATTGGGGTTGATCATTAAAAAAAAAACAAACAAAGCCCTGGCTGGTGTAGCTCAGTGGATTGAGTTCGGGTTGTGAACCAAAGTGTCACAGGTTCGATTCCCAGTCAGGGCACATGCCTGGGTTGCGGGCCACAGCCCCCAGCAACCACACATTGATGTTTCTCTCTCTCTCTCTCTTTCTCCCTCCCTTCCCTCTTTAAAAATAAATAAAAATTTTAAAAAATCTTTAAAAAAACAAACAAGATTAGAGAACCAGAAGTTTTAGCTCCACCGCCTGACCTCCAAGGAGGGTGGGGGCCTGGAGATTGGATTATAAGAACTTTTAAATGTTGAGTATTATGAGCATTTCAAATTTAGCGAATCTAAAACCACATTCTTGATCTTGCTTTTCTACTGGCTTTCACCATCTCAGTAAATGGCAGCTTTGTCATTCTCGTTGTCAGTGAGGCCTCTCTACCCTCTCTGAGATATCAGCTTCCCTCACAAATGCCCCCTTCTGCTTACTCTGCTTTATTTTTTTCTATAGTTCTTCATTATCATTGGGCAAATATGTTACAGTAAGAATGGTTTTTGGAAATGATAGATGCTTGATGAATATTTGAATGAATGAATAAATTTCCAGCTCTTGAAGAAGAATTGGCTAGGATGGGGTTTATAGATGGGAGCAGGAGGCATCCAGATTGTGGTACCATGTGCATCACCTGCAGAGTTTGTACCAGTAGGTGATTTTGCAAGTAATCAAATCTAGGAAATTTGATGATAGACTGTATATCTGCTTATCTATGTCATATTTAGGTACAGGTGAGTAAATGTGAATTAATTAATGTTTGAAAAATGAATTTTCAAAGATTAAATCTGGTTTTAGAAATTTGAGTATCCTTAGTTTAACATGGTTTTACTTAGAATAATATACATTTCAAAATAATGGTTGAATAAAATAAGATGTATTGATCACTGAAAAGTGTGAACAGTTTGATGAGTTTTAGCAAATGTATACAGTAGTGTGAGCATCACCACAGTCTGGATACAGAACATTTTCATCACTACAGAAAGTTCTCTCATGGCCCTTCGTAGTCAATTCTCAAGCCCCTGGCAAAAACTGAAGTTCTTTCCATGACCATTTTGCCTTTTCTAGAATTTATTATAAATAGAATCATATGATATACTTTTGTATTTGACTTCTTTCACTTAGCATAGTGCTTTTGAAGTCCATCTATGTTGTGTATATCAGTGATTCATTTTCTTTTTGCTGGGTAATATTCCATTGTATGGATAAAATGTTACCAGAAAGTGGACCTGGCCCTGAGCAGGTCTGTCTAGGGCCAGCCAGTGGTATGTGGGTTCTTGACCTGGTACAGGAAAGATTTTACTACATGAGCTAGGCGATTTTTAGAGGACCTTTATTAAAGCTGGGGACAGTGAAACAAGGAAGGGCTTAGGATATTGGAAGCAAGAGGAGAACCTAATTGGGGCTGCCTTGGCTCTCTGGTAATGTTATAGGAAAGAAATGATAAGCTTTGGTGGGGCTGGTTTGGCTCACTGGGGAGTCAGAAAAAGGGAGCCTTGGAGACAGGTTCAGAGGGTTCGCTTGGGACGAACTGCTGGGGTCCATTGTGCTGCCCTGGTTGCAAGCCTCTGGGGTGCCTTAGAGTTTAGGAGATGCATGTCTTTGGGGGAAGATGACGGGAAAGGAAAGATGCAGGCATACTCCAGGGAGGATGTGTCTTGGGACCCTAGTTTTGGGGGGTTTTAAAGCCTGGGAGTCTAGGGGAGGTCTTAAGGAAGGGCCTCAATAGAATATCAGCTTTATGCTGATGTCCCAAATGAGATTTTATTTCCTTAACTTCATTTGTCCTTGGGTGTGGTTGGCAGATGGCATTAATTGGATTTATATTGTCTCCCTGAGTAGGGTGTTCTGGTTGGTGAGGAGAGGTACAAACCATTTACTCATAAGTGCCCTTGGTTACAGTAGATAGGATTTTCTAGATGGCTGCAAACTTCTTGTTTAACTACGTCTCAGTTTCCCTATTCCAGTTGTCAAGGAATTTTCCTAGCTTCTTACTGTCCTGCTTCCGTACTAGAATTTGTTTATTCATTTACTTCTCAGTAGATATTAGGATTGTTTTAATTTCTCTTGAGTAACTTTATAAGAAACTGACAAACATTTTGCATTGCCAACAGCCATGTGGTAAACTGTTCAGATTTTTGCCCATTGAAAAGAATTGCATTGTCTTTGTATTATCAAATTGTAATTCTTTATGTATGTTGAAGACAATCTTATTAGATACACATTTGTAATACACATTTTTTCTTCACATATGCATCTTGTGCCTTTTTATTTTTAAATGTCTTTAGAAAAGTCAATTTTTCATGTTAATTAAATCCTATTTATCAAATTTTTCTTTTGTATTTAATGCTTTTTGAATCATATCTAAGAAATGATTTCTTACCCAAGGTCACAAGATTTTTCTTCTACAAATTTTTTTAGGAGTTTTGTATTTTAGGTTTTGCCTTTAGGTCTGTGATCTGCTTTGAGGTAATTTTTGTGTATGGTTTGAGTTAAAGATTTTTTTTTTTACACATAATGATATTCAACTGTTTTTTGTTGAAAATCAGTTGACTAAATGTATAGGAGTGTTTCGGCTATATTTTAGGTTCTTTGTATTTCCTTGTATGCTTCAGAATCAGCTTGTCAAAATGGACATTGACCCTGCAGGTTAAGTTGACGAGAACTGACTTATTAATGTTGGGGTCCATGACCATATTGTATCTTCATTTTTAAGGACTTTAATTTCTCTTCGCCACATTTTGCATATTTTGATATGTAATTTAGTTCTTGCACTAGTTTAGTCTAATTTAACTGTAAAGGGTTCATATTTTTGATGCGTTGTTAATGGTATTCTTTTAATATTTGCTGCTAATATATGGAAACAAATGATTTTTGTATATTGACAGTATATTTGGCAAAACTGCTAATTCATATCATCAGTCATGCATTCATTTATTTGCATATTGCCTTTATATCCTGCAAATTTGCCCAGTTTCACTGTTCTAGTAAGATTGGGGAAGAAAGGTAGAGAGGATTTCTTTTTTGTTTTGTTTTGTTTTGTAAATTCCACAGGATTTTTTACCCAGAGGCTCATGTGAACTGCAAATAAAGATTGTTTTACCTATTCTTTTCAATTTGTATGTCTTTTAGTTTTTGCCTCATTAATCCTCCAGGACAGTTTTGAAAGAAAGGGTTGTTAACTGATGGTCCTTAGCACAAATTCAATACCAGGAGTCCCCACTTTAAGGTACTGTGAAGAAAGAAACTTTATTCAGTGTAAACAGCTCCATTGTGATTCAGCATGGCTGTGAAGAATGCTACAGTTCAATTATGAAGCAGTATGGCTGTGGAACAACATGGCTGTGAGGTGGCCCTGGGGCGAGGTCCCTCTCTGGGTAGACAGCTCTGTTCTGGTCTGCTCCACCTGCTTTTGTCCAAACTGCTCCACTTTGCCCTGGTTGGGTGAGACATCAGGAAACACAATCTTCAGTCTTTGGTAGAAAGGGAAAGGGAGTGTGCTCTTGGAGCCAGAAGGGAGCTTATTTATGTAGACAACAAGTCCCTGTCCCTGGTACCTAATTTGTGTTTCCCCATGCAAATAAGGACTTCAAATCCTTATAGTTTGATTGGTCCAAAAGGCACTGTCCTAATTTGCAGAATGGAGTTGCTATTGTTACAGAATGGTCCCGGGGTGGTGGAGGGGAACAATATACTATTACTGAATGGACCCACCCTTGTGCTCTGGGGTTCCCCAACCCTGTACTAGGTTCGCCTTGTCTGCCGCCAGGGAAAGACATCTCTTAATGCCAGAGATTGGTGAAAAGGAAAGGGATTATTTATTTAAAGAGTTATACAAACTTAAGGGTAATAACTTAATGTCTTCATTGAGATCCTAAAGTCCTTTAGAATACCCACAAACACAGATGATGCGTGGGTCACCAGCCAGCAGTGATCACGGAACGCTGCGGATGGCTCGTCGAAACTCGAAAAAAACATACACAGAGACAACCAGGTCCTGTGGGGGAATAGGAGCAGCAGGGCCACTCCTCACATGGGGAGCGCACCACTTGGCCACCCTCCCTGGTGGGGAGAATGCGCCGTTCCCCCTCCGGAGAGGCTTTTTATTGGTTTCGTTCACATAAGAATTCAGGTAAAAGCTCATTATTCATTGCTAGGAAGTAAAGGATCAAACAATAGATAAAAAGGAAGTCTGAGGGCCTATTTTGAGTCAGGGTCAAAGAGCTGTAAAACTTTAAGGAGCAAATTAACTTCATCCTTGGACCCTTCTCATTCAACTGAGAGCATTCCAAACAAAGAAGGTTTCACAGGAATTTACATATTCTTTCTTAGGCCTGATCACCGGGGGAACCCGCCCTTTTTAGCACAGAGCTGCACCACCCTGTCATTGTTTCAGGCTTAGGTGGAGCAAGGGAACTAAGGCAACTAAGAGATTAGGAGATTTTCTCCCAGACGATGAGGACTCAGGCTACGTCAAAGCCGAGGAGCAAGGGTCCATCACCCCCTTTTGCTGTAGCCCCCAAAGTCCTTCTTTTGGGGGCCTCCCACGTGATCGTGCCAGTCTTAGGTCATTCCCCCCTTGGGGAATCTTACCCGTCATTGGCTAACCAACCAAGCTTTGGGGTTCAGTTATGAATGAAGCAGCAGAAGCTGCGCTCCTTCCTGCCAGGGAGATAAGCTTTTGTCTCCTTGCTGGTTTACAGTTCCAAGGGCGTTCCCTTAGCCTAGGTGGGGGTTACAGCTTCTGATACCAGGCAGGGCGGTTCCCAACACCCACAGTCCTTCCTTCCCCCTCTTCCCAGTCCGGGGTACTGTATCTCAGAAAAAGAAAAGTTTGTGGTTCTTCTCTGCCCAAGCTGCATGGTCCCAAAAAGATGCCGCATGGCTGCCACACATGGGTTTAAATCCTAGTGCCAATCTTCCTCTGCCACACCATTTCTGACTCCTCCCACAATTGGCCACAGCTGCCAGCATTCCTTTTATTCTCCAGCTTTACTGGGCTCCCATAGTAAGTCTGGGCAGGGGTGGCCCTGCAGTGTGAAGCCAGTCATCTCCAAGCTCTTCTCAATAGCCCTGCTCCATGTGTCCCATCCCCCAGCTCAGACCTGTGGGGGTGAGGACATCCTATATATACATTTTTTTCTAATATTGCTTGGACATTGAGTTCTGGACCCCATTACAAATCCCTATTTGCCATCTCCCTTTTGGCTGTACCCTGTTACTCTCTGTTTAGTGAAGATGCTAATGGTACGGGTATAGCTGTGCCACTCTGATTGGACAGGGAAAGCCTTAATTCTGTTGGCTGAAATACAGTTCCTGAAACTCCTTTATAGGGGCTGGCTCAGATGACAGGAACACAACATGGGGAGGTAGTTCAGTGCACCTGAAGTGTGGTTTGCACAACAGGCCCCTGTGTGGAAAGAGCTGCTAGGCAGTTTTTAAAATTTGAGACCATTAGTCATCAGGAGCCCTTCTTGGTAGGTACTAGTAGGTATCTTACTTCTCACAGACCATAGGGATAAAAGCAGACTTTCCTCCCTGATCTTTTGGAGAGAAACATGTAGTCTTTCACCATTAAGTAGAGTGTTAGCTGTAGGGTTTTTTTTCCTTTTCTTTTTTTAGATATTCTCTATCAAATTGAAGAAGAAAAGTTTCCTTCCATTACTGCTTTGCTGAGACTTCTTTAAATATCAGAAATGGATGTTGGTCTTTTTTAGATGCTTTTTTCTGTATCTGTTGAGATGATCACGTGATTTTCTTTCAATTAATTTTATTTATTTATTTAAGTTTATAACAACAGAAATATATTTCTTTATAGTCTAGAGGCCAGGAAGTCTAAGATCAAGGCACCAGCATAGTGCATTCTGGTGAGAGCCCTCTGCCTGGGTCCTCACAGTGGTGAATGGGGCCTTCTGGTTTTTCTTTGTTAAATATGATGAATTACCTTAATTTCAAATGTTAAAGCAACCCTACATTTCTTAGATAAAGACCTTTGTTCATGATTTATTATCATCTTTGTATATTGCAGAATTTGATTTACTAAATTTTAAAGGTTTTTCTATTTACATTCATGAGGAATACCTGTAGTTTTTGGTTTTGTTTTTTTAATGCCTTTGTCTGGTTTTGTTTTATGGATCATACAGACTTCATCAGATTTTATTTTTTGGAAGAGTTTGCATAGAATTGTTATACTACTTTTCTATTACTACATAACAAATTGTCACAAACTTAGCAGCCTGAAACAACATATAGTTATTAGTTGACAGTTTCTGTGGGTCAGGAGTGTGAGTATGGCTCACCTGGGTCCTACCTTCCCTACCTCCACCTCATAAATCTGCAGTCAGGGTGTTGGCCTGGCCCATGTGGTTGCTGGCAGCATTCAGTTTCTTGTGACTGTAGAACTCTTGGTGACTTGTGCCTTAAGCCAGCAGGCAGGAGAATCTCTCTGACACCAGGAAAGGGCTTACACTCTTTTAAAGACTTTCACTTAATTAATTGAGTAGGCTCACCTAGGATAATTTCCTTTTTGAGTAACTCAGAATCAACTGATTGAGACTTTTTACAAAATAACTTTACCTTTACCATATAACATAACCTAATAAAGGGAATACTCTTTTTACCTCTATTGGTTGGAAGCAGGTCACAGGTTCTGCTCATACTCAAGGGTACAGGTCACACAAGGTTTATACAAAGCCTTGACTCATTGAGGTTACGGAGATGTCTGCCACAGTTTGTATACTTTCTTAAATGTTTGGTAGAATTAATCTGGGCCAGGACTTCTTTTCTGGGGAAGGTTTTTTATTTGTTTTTCCACATCCAAGCATATGATATGTCCATTGATTTTATTTTTATCCTCTCCTGAGGACATTTTTTTATTGCTTTTAGAGCAAGAGGAAGGGAGAGAGAGAGAGAAACATCAATGTGAGAGAGAAATATCCATTGGTTGCCTCTTGTATGCACCCCAACCAAACCTACAACCTAGGTATGTGCTCTGACCAGAAATTGAACCTGCGACCTTTGGTGTACAGGACAATGTGCCAACATCCACCAGGGCACATGTTTATTAATTTGAGAGAGAGAGAGAGGTATGGATAATAAGCCTGAGGCAGCCTTGAGCAAGTAATACAAGAATAAACTTTGTTTCATGTGTTCGCAACTATAAACCTACTTTTGCCCTACCCTGTATATATGTAGTGTATAATTTTTCCATTCAGACTTCCTGGAATTTTTAGTATCATCCCTTGTTCAGACTTAGCACTCTTTGGTAGATAGCCTATTACAGAAGCATTAGAGATTTTACTGATTCTACATACTGTGATATGGAAATCCCCCTCCCCCACATCCTCCTCCCATCTCTCTCTCCCCAAATTATAGCTATGTAAGAACTTAGTCATTTTACTTGGAGGATAGCTTGTTGAACTTTTCTCAATTAGTCAACATAGCAGTTCTTACCAATACTACAATTTATCTCTTAACATTGCATTCCCCTCCCCCCATCATTACAGTAGCCATTGTAAAAACCAAGCACAGTGGGTATTTGTTCTTTTTGGCTGCCCAGTAGATGAGCTCCATGTCTGTATTAGGGGCATTCTTTATCTCATGATTTTTTGTGAGAAACAGTGTCACTAAACACACAAACCACTTCCACCCTCAACTTTACACACCTTACACCCAGGGAAAATAAGGAAAGATAAGCATACTTTTCAAGTTTCTTATCTCCATATTTAGGGGTAAAAATACACCTCTTAAGGTGTGGCGTCAAATGGTTTAGCTGGTGGTGGAGGGCACTGGTGAGTGTGGAGATAGTGGTGTTAACTTGCTGCTCCACACTCTGGAGTTTTTCCAGTTGGCCATCATGTTCTGAATTTTGACTTTTCTATTAATTCCTTACATTGTCTGATTGCTGCAGTGATTAATTTTTTTCTTTTGTTTTATTAAAATTGGGAGAGAGTTTGTGATCTAGCTGAATGCTCTTATTTCTCCTAAAACTTACTGCTGCGATTGTTCCCAGTTCCTTGTTTTATAGATTTCTACTGTAGGAGACTTTGCTTTGTCTTAATCATCCCCAAAACTATATTGTTTTATGGTGGGAACTCCAGTGGTAACAGCCCTTCACCATGGTTTCTTTCCAGTCAAAAGGCCTTCATTAACCTCCCTTACTTTTCTTTGTGGTCATTTTGTGCCTTGTAGCCACTTTTGGAATCTTTGATCTTTATGAGGTTCTCATCTTTGAGCTTGACTATAATTTCCCTCATGGCAAATTCACTTTCATAATTTCTATTTAGCACAGTACCTTGGGCAAATGAATTATTTTAACATTTAGATTGGGTTCTCAAAATTAACCTAAGAGTTAAGGGTTTCCCGTAGTACATGTTGAAATCAATTGGCTTTATTAATTTAAGCCACTTAATGGCATTGGGCTGTTTAAAGCATATAAATGGACAGAGTATTTATGATTTACTTAGTCGTTTCTGACTTGTTTTTCTGCTGATTTACCTGATTATCAAAACCACATGTGTCTAGCCCTAACCAGTGTGGCTCAGTGGGTTTGGTGTTGTCCTAAAAAGTGAAAGGTCACCAGTTTGGTTCCTGGTCAGGGCACATGCCCAAATTGGTAACCAGGTCCCCAACTGGGGGCATGTGAGAGGCAACCTAATCTGTTTCTCTCCCCCTGTTTCTTCCTTCCTTCCCCTCTCTCTAAAAACAAATAAATAAAATCTTTTAAAAAATATGTGTCCATTATGGAAAATTTTCTTAAATATAAAGAAGTATTAAAAATATAGTGTAGGTCTCCACAGTGATCTACAGATTCAGTGCAATGCCTTTCAAAATTTTTGCTGCATTTTTTTTGTTGAAACTGACAACATAATTCTAAAAGTCACATGGAAATGCAACGGACTTGGGGTAGCCAAAAACAGCATTGAAACAACAAAGTTGATGGACTTATCCTCAATTTTAAAAGTTAATACAAAACTACTGTAATTAAGATGATGTAGTACTGACAATAAGGGTAGACATACAGATGGAATAGAATTGATTTTAAAAACGGGCAAAGTAATTAAAGACATTTCTCCAAAGAAGACAAACAAATGGCCAATAAACACCTGAAAGGATGTTCAAATCTTTAGTCATTAGGGAAATGCAAATAAAAGCCACAGTGGTAAACAATTTACACCCACTCAGGTGACTATAACAAAAAAGATAGACAATAAAAAGTCTTGGGGAGGACATAGAGAAATTGGAGCTTTTTTTCTTACTTTTTTTTTTTCTGGTAGGAATGTAAAATGGTACAGCTACCTTGAAAAACAGCAGTTTCACAACTGGTTAAGCATAAAGTTACCATATGACCTGGCAGTTCTCCTCATAGATAGATACTGAAAAGAAATTAAAACATGTCCATATAAGAACTTGTACACAAATGGTCATTGCAGCCAAAAAAGATGGAAATGTTGTTTTTTATAATAGCCAACAAGTGGAGACTAGCCAGATGTTCATTAATTGGTGAATGTTTAAACAAAATGTGATTTTTTTCATATGATGGAGTATTATTCTGTAATAAAAAGGAATGAAACAATACATGCAACAACATGGATGAAGAACCTTGAAGATACATACTAAGAGAAAGAAGCCAGACACAAAATACTATATATTGTGATTTCATTTACAGGCATATATCAGAGATATCGCAGGTTAGATTTCAGACCACTGCATTAAAGTAAATATCGCATTAAAGCAAGTGACACAAATTTTTTGGTTTTCCAGTACATATAAAGTTATATTTACAGTATACTGTAGTCTATTATGTGTATTATAGCATTATGTCTAATAAAACAATGCATATACCTTAACTGAAAAATACTTCATTGCTAAGAAATGCTGACCATCATCTGAGGCTGCTGAGTGACAGGGTAGAGGTTACTGAAGGTTGGGGTGGCTATGGCAATATTGTTTTTTTTTAAATCCTCACCCGAGGATATGTTTTAGAGAGAGAGAGACACACACACACACTGATTGAGAAAACATCAATCTGCTCCCTGACAAGGGATTGAACCTGCACCCTAGGTATGTGCCCTGACTGGGAATCTACCTGCAACCTTGCAGTGCATGGAATGACATTCCAACCAACTGAGCCATGTGGCCACAACTGTGGCAATTTCTTAAGATTACAATAAAATTTGCCACATCAACTGACTCCTCTTATCAATTTCTTTATAGCATCTGATGCTGTTGGATGGCTTTATACCCACAGCAGAACTTTTTTCAAAATGGAAGTTCTCAAACTTGCTGCTGCTTTATCAACTAAGTTCATGTGATATTCTAAATTCTTTGTTGTCTTTTCAACAATCATCACAGCATCTTCACCAGGAACAGATTTCACCTGAAGAAACCACTTTCTTTGCTTATTCCTAAAACAATTCTTCATCCATTAAAGTTTTACCCTGAGATTGCAACAATTCAGTCACATCTGCAAGTTCTGCTTCTAATTCTAGTTCTCTTACTATTTCTACCACATCTGCAGTTACTTCCTCCACTGAAGTTTTGAACCCCTCAAAGTTATCCATGAGGGTTGAAATCAGCTTCTTCCAAACTCCTGTTAATGTTGATATTTTGTCCTCTTCCCATGAATCACAAATGTTCTTTATGGCATCTAGAATACTGACTCCTTTCCAGAAGGTTTTCCATTTACTTGGCCCAGATCCATCAGAGAATCTCCATCCATGGCAGCTATAGTCTTACAAAATCTATTTCTTAATAACAAGATTTGAAAGTCACAATTACTCCTGGATCCACTGGCTGCAGAATGGATGTTAATGTTAGCAGGCAAAACATTAATCTTGCATATCTCCTTCAGAGCTCTTGGATGACCAGTGCATTGTCAGTGAGCAGTAATGTTTTAAAAGGAATCTTTTTTCAAGCCATCTCAACAGTGGGCTTGAAATATTTAGTAAACCATGTTAACAGATGTGCTATCATTCAGATTTTGTTGTCCATTTATAGAACACAGGCAGAGTAAGATTTAGCATATTGTTAAAAGCTATAGAATTTTTAGAATGCTAAATGCGCATTGGCTTCAACTTAAAGTCACCAGTTGCATTAGCCCATAACAAGAGAATCAGCCTGTCCTTTGAAGCCAGGCATTGACTTCTTTCTAGCTCTGAAAGTCCCAGATGGCATCATCTTCCAATGTGAGGCTGTTTGTCTGCATTGGAAATCTGTTGTTTAGTGTAGTCACGGTCATTAGTTAGCTTAGGTAGATCTGGATAACTTGCTACAGCTTCTATATCAGCACTTGCTGCTTCATGTTTTATGTTGTGGAGATAGCTTCTTTTCTTAAACCTCATGAACCAGCCTCTGCTAGCTTCTGCTTTTCTTCTGCAGCTTACTTCTCTTAGCCTTCATAGAACTGAGGTGAGGGCTTTGCTCTGGATTTAGGCTTCAACCTAAGAGAATGTTGTGTCTGGTTCGATCTGCCATCCACACCACTAAAACATTCTCTATATCAGCAATAAGGCTGTTACGGTTTCTTATTTGTGTGTTCAGTGGAGTTGCACTTTTACTTTCCTTCAAGAACTCTTTCTTTGCATTTACAGCTTGGCTAGCTGGCACAATAGGCATAGCTTTTGGCCTGTGTTGGCTTTTGACAAGTCTTCCTTATTAAGCTTAATCACTTTTAGCTTCTGATATAAAGTGAGTGGTGTGGCACTGGCTGGGTTAGCTGAGTTGGTTATAGAATGTTGTCTTGATACACCCAGGTTGTGGGTTTGATCCCCAGTCAGGGCACATACAAGAATCAACCAATGACTGCATAATAAGAGGAACAACAAATTCATGTTTTTCTTTCTCTCCTCTCTTATTAAAATCAATAAATAAAAGTAATAGAGAGATGTGCTGCTCTTTCTTTCACTTGAATACTTACAGGCTATTGTACAATTATTAATTGGCCTAATTTAAGTATTGTTGTGTCTCAGCAAATAGGGAGGCCTGAGAAAACAGAGATGGGGAAACAGCTGATTGGTGGAGCAGTGAGAAACACACACAAATTTATCGATTAGATTTGCCATCTTATATAGGCATAGTTTGTGACTCCCCAAAACAATTACAACAGTAACATCACAGATCACCATAATAAGTGTTAGCCTAAAATATTGCGAGAATTATCAAAATATGACATGGAGACATGAAGTAAGCAAATGGTGTTAGAAAATGGTACCAATAAACTTGCTTGGTGCAGGGTTGCCACACAGCTTTAAATTTGTAAAAAATGTAACATCTGCAAAGCTCAATAAAGTAAAGTATGCTTGTATGTGGGTTGCTCACTGTAGGCAAATCCATAGAGATAGAAAAGTTGACTAGTGGTTGCCAGGAGCTGGGAGAAGGAGGAAATAGGGAATAACTGCTAGTAGAGTTAGAAAACGGTGATGGTTTTTACAACCTTGTGAATATACTAAAACCCACTGTATTATACACTTTAAAAGGGCATATTTTATGGTTTTGAGTTGTATCTCAATTAATTTTTTTTTTAAAGTTAGTTAACAACAAAGTAGATCCCACTGCCCAGGGGACAACCAAAGCTCATGTCCGCTGAGCATTTACAAATGCCAGACCCCTTAGCCCTTTTCTATACCATCTCAGTTTTTCCTCACAATAGTTGTTTAAATCTACTGTCAGAACTGAGACTCCTGACTCCTTCTCCAGTGTTCTTTCCATTAACGCTGTGCCTATTTTTACAAAGAATTTTGGGTGAAGAGAGAGTGTGCTAGTTTGGAATGTCATTAAAATACTTACTATTTTACAAAATTAGGTGCCCTACCCAAGCACGTAGTTAGTTGACCAAAATATGTATATTTGTGGTATAGTTCAGTTAGTATGAAAGCTTAAAGGAATGCAAAAACTTGAGAAATGGGTTAAATTAGTCTGAAGTTAGCCTTTTAGTACCAAGGAGTTTATTAATACTTTAGTTTTTTCAGAGACTGTAAGAAAAAACAAGTAAAGTTAGAAGCTTCCTTAAAGTTGGCCATTCATCCTAGCCTATTATAATGCTGGAGTTAGAAAAGTTGTTTGGATTTTATTTTAATAGAATGCCAGTTATCCGAATATGCTGTGGTCTATTGCTTTTCTATGAAATTAGAGAGTTTAAAGAAAGCATGCTGACGTGCAAAAATTTGTTACAGTGGTTGATTTTATTTAATTTATGCTCTTAACATTAGAGCAACCAGGTCAGTGTGCTCCTTTATTGTTTTCTCTTATTAAAGCCTTGTAAAATTTTGTAAACTTCTGCAAAAATAAGCAAAATTTGATTAGTAATTTTTTTAAGGAGAGTTAGTCAAACTTTTTGATAATGTTGACATGAAGATACTATATTTTTAAAATCTTGAACTTAAGGTACCAGCGCTCTGGCTTTATTCTTTCATCATGTAATTAAAGAAAATATATTAATTTTCTGTGAGAATTTGTTTTTTCTAGGAACTTATGAGTAGCTTGATCCTAATGAGAAGTTTTCACCATAGAGCAGTTGATTCTTGCTATTTAATGTCCTTTGTGTTCTTATTGAAGAGAAAATTTGCTTTTAGTAAATATTAGTATTAAAGTATGAATTTCCAAGTAAATAGTAAAGGGATTCTTTCTTCTCAAGAAAAATGCTCTCAAAATTTTGATTTTAGCCCTGATCAGTGTGGCTTAGTTGGTTGGTCATTGTCCTGCAAAATGAAAGATAGCTGGTTCAATTTCTGGTCAAGGCACATGCCTAGGTTGTGGGTTCAGTCACTGGCAGAGATGTATACGAGAAGCAACCCATCAGTGTTTCCTTCTTTCTCCCTCCCTTCCCCTGTTAGAAAAATTGATTTTAATATGTATAATAAATAATTTTACTTAGGTATTATAAACTCATTGTAATTTTAATGTAGATGCACCAAGCTTGGATTGTAAATTCTGTAAAGACAGAACTGTTTTTTCCATGCCTTTATAAATCTAGATTTATCCTTATGCCTTGTTCATAGTCCATAGTAAATGCTTAGTAAATGTTTGTTATGTAAATATATATATATATTTCAAATCACATATATATTTATTTATATTATACATATTGTGTTGTAATATACTCCCAGAAGTTAACTGGAATATTGTCAACTGATAACTGTGTGTAATAATTATTCTTAATGTTTTTATCTTTCTTTAGGTTGGTATTTTGTATGGCACCTTTTTTTATCAAAATTCAAGTTTCTGCGGGAACTGGTGGGAGACACAGGATCCCAGGAAGGAGATCATGAGCCTTCAGGGTCTGAAGCAGAAGAGGATGCTTCATTGTCTCCACACAGGATCAGAGCTGCTCGCCAAAGGAGGGCACCTGCTGATGAAGGCCACTGACCCCAACTGTCATCCTGTGTTAGTGAAAGATGATGGGCAATCCGGAGCCTCTGTCTTTAATGACTTGGTTTTGCAATTGCTAAAATATTGAAGAACAGTTGTTACTGGATTTCAAGTCCAATTGAGAAAAAAAAAAGATTTACATGTAAGCCATATGAAAATAAAGGGAATTAAAACCAAATCGGATGTTACAAATTTCATCTTAAAGATTATCTTTTGCTTTACTAGCTTTTACTTATATCAATGGCTCTTGGGTTTATTTTTCTTTTTGCACTTGTGTGAATCTGTTAAACATTACAGGCTTGAAAAGTATATTTTTTAGTTCTATAATGTACTTTCTCCCACACACACATTGAAATTGGGACGTAATTCACCATTATTGTCAACCAGGCAATAGTCGATGTAATTATCTTAGCTTGTGCGTGTGGGGACTTACAGCTTGTCATAGCATCATCACTGTGTTGTTGATATCAAATGTGTCAGATTTAATTGGCATTTTAAAATGTCTTCTAAAAGATTACACTTTGATTCAGCACTGAAATGAAAAGTTATTGTGTATGCAGAAAAGCATGGAAACAGAGCAGTGAAGCAAATATCTGTTGCTGAAGGAATGACCGCAATTCCATATTTTATTGTAAAGCAGTAACAAAGTGCTCTTTCTAGGCCCTAAGAAGGGAAGATACCCACAAGTAGATAAAGCTGTACTACATTTTGTCATTGAGACATAAGCAAAAGAATTGCCTATCACATGCCAAGTGAAGCAGTTGAAGTTGGGAGAAATTGCCAAGACCCTTGGAATAGATGAAACACAATTCAAAGCAATGAGTGCAATCAATTCGTGTGTTGAGGACTGTCGTCAAGGTGTCAAACACTTTTTCATCCAAAGGTTCCTTCTGACATTAAGCAATGGTAGAACACTCTTTCGAGAAATGGTGTATCACCAGTGCTCTTGGCACCAAGGGTGCGGTTGTGGGGAGGAATGCAGGTATTGATGACTGATTCACGAAGGGATTCAGCAGAGCTGGGTCTCGGAATAGGAAGTTAGAGTTATAACTTAACCAGTTGATTTCACAACACTTTATGTATGCACAAGACTGACATGATAAAAAATCTGTTTAACTCGAAAAGCTCTTTCAATAAATACAAACATTCTATTATACATGATATGAAAGCATTATGTCATAGTTTAATTGCCTGTGTTTTTTCTTAGTGATACATATGGTATCTCAGATTGATTAAAAAGTAGTTTATAAATTTATTTTTTCCTAGAATAGCAATTATTGCTAACTTAATTCTGATTCTTATAGTGTTGTTAAAATAGTTACTCTTCATGAGACACTTTTTTTTTGGCAGCCTACTTAAGACTTTAATAATTTAGGAATCTAAGAACTTCTATATTAGGAAGAGTAGGATTAGTTACTCCTTTTGTATGGGAGGACTTCATACTCAAGGCAGGTGTTGTGGAGAAAATACTTCCTCACAAACAGCAATTCAGTGACAAGATCTCAGGGAAACTGGGTGTTGAGAAAAATAGAGTGGGTAAAAATGCCTGCTTCACTGTAAAATGACTCCTGCCAGGTTCCCATGCTTGTCTTCACTGAACTTTGGACTGAGTGTTTACTGGAGAAGAGATATGGATTAAAGAACCTTCCTGTTTAGTGTTACCTGCTTCGTACAAGAGCGAATTGCAAAGCCAGCTTATTTTATTCATTGAAGTTCTTTTATGTTTTTAAACTTTGTTTCTAAAGAACTAGTCATCACAGAGTATCACCTTTACTATGGTGTGTAATTGTGTTTGGAACCTCAAACTTCATGGTGATAGTTTTGTTACTCATTAGCAGTTCACTTGCTCTGCCCCAAGTGGTACTTCTGATGCACACTTCTACTGTCATTGTAGCCTTTTGTGTGTACAAAAGGGGACTTTACAGAGCATAACTTTACTTTTTCAATATTTGCTACAGAAGATCCCCAGCAACTGAGAATGGGGCATAATCTTTCTGTCTTCATTTCCGTATTGGATGCAATTTTCTATTCTTGTGTGACTTGTAGGGATTAAAAAAACAATGACACAAATTTCAAGCATTAATTTTAGTGCTTCCTACTAGCTAAATATCACATTAAAATGATCATCATTTAGGGGGGGAAAAAGCCTAAAAAGCTTCTTGGTACTGGGAGGATTAAATTAGATCTTTCATTGTCTAGTATTTTGAACTGTGGATTCTATTTATAATGGATATCTTAGGTTTAGATAACAATAGTTGCTGACAAATATTGGTAGCTGGAGAGCTTCCATATTGTATCAGTATTAAAGAATGATGGGCGATGTAATCCCCCAAAAACCTATAAGCGCCATCCACAAATTAAATTAATCCATGTAAAGGTGCATGTGCTCATATTATTTATTAATATTTATGCTTTGAGGATGTCTTTTTAAATGGAATTTTAAGAGATGTTCTGCTTTACTTATTTGGGTAACATACTCAAAAGCATATTAATAGCTCATACCCTACCATGTTTTAACTCAGGAGAGTTAAAAGAAATCACTGATGCCAATATGAAAATTCTATAAACTAATTAAACTAATTCCTTTGTTTCAAACTTTTTTCTTACTCTGTACTCCTCCCAAGATGCGCACCATAGTACATATTTCAAAGGCAAGAGAAATAGTTGCTAACACAGAATTATTTGTGTGATACAGTGTTTCAATGTCTTTTGTTTTTGTTTTATTTTAGAGCTTTTGTAACTGAACTTAACATCATTAAGGGCATTTTCAGTTTCTCAGTATAAGATGGACTAGCCTGTGGTTAATTTAAAACTTTAGAAGGCTCTGAGCATTAAAAACACATGTAAGTATGAGTCGTGTCCAAATGCTCATTAACAATGATGTTCAAGTGTGCCATTTTTGAGGAGTAATTCTAAAATTGAGGACTGGTAGGTTTTTTCATTCGTGACTAACCATTCCCAAGTCTTTCTCTTTGCCTCTGAAACTCTTGTGAAAATTGCTGTTATCAAATGTGTTGGTAGCATTACTCTGATTTAAATGCCAAAAAAACCACAACACTAAATATTTGTGTAGCACTGTTATATGAGGTTGTTAATATTTACATCAAGTTAAAAATAGAATTCATCCAGTGGATTTTGTGGCATTGTTTTCATGGTGGAAACATAAGTATGCTATTTGGTGAATAGCCAATTCACAGGTGTGCTGACCCATTTCTTTAGATATTATTAGGTGAAATAATAGCTTCAAACTGTTATTTTGTTGCAAGTTGAAAATATTAAATAATGGTTTCAAAAATACGGAATTTTAAATGAAAATGTGTTAAGTGATTTGAAAGTAGTGTTTTTTTACTTTTAAGCAACATTTTAAAAAATTATTTTAAGTCAACAATACAGTATTTTTTGAAGTCAGTTTTTCTGAAAAGTTTTGTTTTAATGTGATGTGTAACCAATGTAACTTTAGATTTTAACTAATAAAATTTTATATTTGAAGTTGACTTTAAAAAGCCATGAATAGTACTCAAAGGTTACAGACTCAAGCAGCTAATGGAATAGTATTTTGTTATGGTGTCTAGAATTAAAGCACCTTGTATTATCTGCATCTGAAGTATCTTATAGCTTTTAACTTAAAGCATAAAGAGTAACATTTTAATAGAAGTTACATTTTCCATTTGTTAATGTGTGCTGCCTGTTTTATGACCAATGTTTAACATGACCCTCCAAGTTAGTTCTATGCATAACCACTCACCAAATACTGCTGCTGTGGTTTCTGAAGGAAACATTCTGTGCTGTGCTATGATGCATTGTCATCTTGCTGCTTGATAATAGGTTTATAAGGAATTAAAATCGTGTATGTTAATAGTATCTTTGTAAAATTAGAGATGAGGAATGTGTGTAAGTGATCATTGTTTTTGTTTTAAATCTGGTCAATACTATATCTAAACTTTCTGTGGTTTGTTTATATGATGTTTTAACTTTTACTTTAAACTGCACAGAATAAATTAACATGAAAACATACAAAGTTGTGTATATTTCATTGATAGAATATAAATATGAAGGGAGAGATCTAAAAGCCATTTTTTCCCAACAATCCATCTTTCACCTCATTTTTTTCTTTTTTTTATTGTTCAAGTATAGTTTTCTGCCTTTTTTCAGACTCCAAAAATCTCTAGGAATAAAGACAAGACAGTAATAGTATTCTGAGTGCCATGAAAGTAATTGACTTAGAACCTGAAAGACATATAGTATTAGAACTAAATTACATTTACCATGTTTGGCCTTTTTGTTTCTTTTTATACTTTATCCAGTATTTTGATATTCTGTATAACAGATCATGTCTTCTATTTTTGTTAGTATTAACCACCAGGAGGACTGTATGAGAACAACAACCAAAGTCAAGAAAAAAGGTTAAGGAATGTCTTTGAAAACGAGTTTGAGATAGGAAACCATTAGTTGCAATGGCTGGGGACCAACTTTTGCTTTTTCTCCAGCAGTGCTCAAGCTGCCAAGAACATAGGATGGGAATCAGTGGATTGTGCCAGCATCAGGCTTTGTAATGGTAGGAGTGTCTAAATTAGGGCAAAGTCATTAGAGATTGCATTGGGATTTGGGCTGGATTATAAGAGAAGTCTGATCATTAAGGCACTGATAAATTGGATGAATGGGAAGGGGTAGAGATTAAGATAAAAATGAGTGTGATGTTTGTGTATAATGAACAGAAGGAAGTTTGGAGTGGAGTCTAGGGTTCTAGAGGTGAAACAATTCTGAGTAGTGACTGCAGCCGTAGAGCAGAGGAATCAGAACTGTGACTCATTCTAGGGTATTGTGTGGGCTGTCAGCATGGCCACTAATATAAGCTGCTGGAGTTGGAGAAAATGACAATGACCTGGGGACCAGGTCAGGCCCTGATCTCAAGGCCTGGGATATCAAGTGTGACCCTTGAGGGAGGAGTTTCCTGAAAATGAAAGAAATGTTCTTGGGGAGCTCTGAGAATGTTTTCTCTTAAACCTGCCTACCCAATCCCCACCTCCACAGCTCTATATGCCAGTGTATGATTGTTAGGTAAACATAAATACTTCAATCTTAAAAATGATATTTATGGAGAACTTTGGGGGTGGGTGGACAGAGAAAACAGGGAAGAACAGCAAGAGCTCTAAAAATCTTAAAGGAATAAGTAGGAGTCTTCCTGGTAGAGAATGAGAAGAGGATTCCAGACAGAAGAAAGAGCATGTACAAAGTCAGAGTCATTGGAAAGTGACTCGTCTGGAGAAGTGGTTGGTTGGTTATCAGATATTTGGTTATTCCTGGAATAGTGGTTATGGGGAACAATGGTTTGAGGCTGGAAAAGTAGAGATCTAGGTCACAAAAGACAAGCAATAGCAAAGGCTTTGAAGTGCATGCCATTTGTGATGGAGAGCATTGAAATATTTAAAATTGAGTGAGAACATTGATTCACTTGTTTAACATATTGAGTGGTTATCCTTCAGGCGTCTGGACTAGTTGTAGATGGCTTAGCAAGCTCATGGTAACTGCAGCAAGGAGGATTGACTTGTAGGCTCAGTGGAAATAGAGTGTCTTTCACTGTAGTCCAAACAAGAAAATAGCTAGTGGCAGGCTGGAAATGAGTGACAACCATGGGAAATTTGAAGACATGAAAAATCCACAAGATTTGAGATTGGATTGTGGAGGCAAGTGAAGGAGAAGTATAGGCGAAGGATGATTTTAACATTTAAGTTTGAGATTGATAACACAGAAATGAATGTAGAAGAAGTAAGTTTGAGGTGAGGTTGGTTACAGGGAGATTGAAGATGACAGTCCAGTTTTGGGTATGCCATGAGGGGCATAGGTAAAAATAGATTTGGTGAGCATCTGTATGTGAATGTAGTTGAAACTATTGGCCAAAAAAAAAAAAAGATTTGCTGGGAGAGGCTAGAATTAAAGACTCAAGGAGTGGCCCTTGAGAGGCATCAAAATTTAAGAGGGTGATAAAAGAAAAACAGGCCATTAAGGGCATTGAGGACTTGAAAGAGAACCAGGGACATAAATGGAAGTAAGGTGCTAGAAGCGAAATGAAGAATGAACTTAAAGAGCCAAGTGTTCTGGAAAAAGTCCAGCCATTATTAATATAATGAGAACAGTTTGTGCGACATGTATATAACCTGGTAGCCAAGGAGAGTGAACTGGAATTCACGGGCATGAACAATGACGATTTCACTGTACTAGTCAGTGGGGGCAGTAGATGCTGTTGAGTGAGCACGTGTACTTTGTGGCCATCACATTGAAAATAACAGCAAATAAAGCAACAAATCTGCATTAAGCTTGAACATTCCTCCACAGAAATTATTTGGGTGATTCAGAAGGCCACAGCTATGGGCAACTGGTGATTGGCAGCTTCATCATGACAACACGCCTGCTCATGCCCAAGCAGTGTTTTTGCGAAACATCAAATCACCCAGGTGACTCAGCCCCGCTACAGCCCAGATTTCACACCCTGTGACTTCTGACTTTTCACAAAACTAAAATTACCATTAACAGTGAAGAGATTTCAGACCATGCATGAGATTCAGGAATATATAACAGGGCAGCTGATGGCAATTGGGAGAACTGTGTGAGGTCCCAAGGTGCCTACTTTGAAGGGGACTAAGGCATCATTGTCCTATGTACAATGTTTCTTGTATCTCATATCTTCTTCAGTAATGTCTCTATTTTTCATATTATGTGGCTGGATACCTTCTGGACAGACCTCATATATTGAAGGATGACATTGCTCAGATCTGAGTTTAAGAAATGTGGCAACAGGAAATTTGTAGTTGTCCATACAAAAGATGTGAATCTGTGCAAGACTGGTGGCAGTGAGGACAAATTGAATAGATATTTATGGAAGTCAATTTGTCAGGAAGTCAATTTGGTGATTGATTAGATATGGGAGGTAAAGGACAAGGATGAATCATTGATGGATGGCTGATGGACATGAGGTTGGGACATGTTTGAGAATAAGTCCAGGTGCATGTAAAACTTGTGGAAAGGTCCAATCTAGATCTGAGGATAAAGGTCAGGAAAACTGAATTCCTACCCAAGTTCTGTCACTTGGTAGTTGGCAATTTATTTAACCCCGCTGTTTCTTGCTCTACTAAATGGAAATGATAATATCTAGGTTTGCTACTAGGAGTAAATTTTTCAATATTCCTGTCAAATAGCAAATTCCTTACTATATAGTAGGCAGTCCATAACTTAATCTCCCTCTCTTCTTTCCTTACTTTTTATTCACCTTTGTCACCATAAAACCCTTCTTAATGACAGCTTAGTCCAGAAGTTGCTCAGTCCATTGAAAAGGTCAGTTGAACAGGGAAGCCATGGAAAGGTATATGTTCATTCTGCACTGAGGTAAGGCCAAAGCTTTTTTTTTAAAAAAAACAAACAACTGAATATAGACCCATTAGAGTTCAATCTTACTTTCTTTGTAAAAGTCAGACATAATTCTGTGATTTCCTATTTTAAAATTGGAACAAGAATAGAATCTTGCAGAGCCAAGATTTTTTTGTTGTTGTATTTTTCCATCGTTTACAATTGCCTCACTCATTCCTAGATGTGCAGGAATTTTTAGCATCTTGCCTTTATCAAATTTTCCCAAAACCTTCAACTTAAGTTTTCATAGAAACAGCAGTCCTTTTTTCACACTCATACTTCATTGTAATATTTAATTATGTATTTACAATATCAAGACAACTGAGATAAGCCAATTTGGGGACCATTTTGATTAAACAAGTCTGATGAGAACAGAAGATATGTGAGCATAGAGGTAGCAGTCCTGTACCCTTGGTTATGCTCCCCATCCAGGCAGGTACTGTGCATCTTATTTCCCAGAGCAAGTGGAAGCCTCAGCCTGGAATCCACTCACCTTTGTACAGAACTTGCCCAGCCAATACATTAGAGGACAGAGCTCTTCCTGTGCATTGGGTCCTATTTTCCTATCTTTTCAGTGGATTAACACTGTCAATTATTTCTTTTATATATTCGGTCACTATCAATTGGATCATTCTCAAAAACATTAAAAATTTTTCATTAAATATATTCTGTCTTGAAAGAGAGAAAGAAAAGACTTCCTTTTCTACCCTCAGCTGTCAGCAACTCCTCTCTTCACTTCACACCAGACTTCTCTAAGTAGTTATCTCTATGACCCCTGATATAACATTTGAAGGACATTTTCCTGTCCTCAAGTTTACCTTCCCTCATGGTTGCTCATCCCTTCCCTAAAAGGAATCCCTTCCATTCTTTTCCTTTGGATGTAATGATACTGACTTCTGGCTTTACTAGTTTTAATCCTGTCCGTCTGGCCACACCTTCATCTCACTTGCAGGCTGATCCTGCAATTAAATGTCAGAATTTCCTGGGAGGCAATCCTATTTGTGATTTCAATACCCTCTCTCCACCAGTGGGGCCCCATTTCTGTCTCTTAAGATAGTGATTTTCTCAGTACCTCCTCTTGATTTTCTTATATACCCATCAAACTCAACATCTACAAAGGCAAATTTATAACCCCTTCTGAACCTGATGTTCTTCCAATGACCTTGTATGGTTGCGGGAACACTTTGTCTTATTAATTTTACTTCCCCAAAGCTTTTGAACCCATCTACTTTTCTTCATTTTTTTATTACCACCTGCAGGCAACGTCATAGAGTGGTCAAGAGGGCGCCCTCTGGAATTAGACTTCGGGGTGCTTCAATTTTCATTTGTAAAATGGGTGTAAGAACAGAACCTGTCTCACAGGATTTGTGTAAGAATTAAATGGATAAACACACACACAACATTCAGAACAATGCCCAGGATACTGAGCATTCCTTACCATTCTATTCACCTGGACTATTCTAGTAGTGACTATCTCACATCTGTTGCAGCCCCTCTTCAGTCTTTTCTCCTCATTGTTGCCAGATTTTTCTTTTATTTGAGAGAAAGAAAGAGTGAAACAGATAGACAGACACTGGTTTGTTGTACCACTTATTTATGCATTCATTGGTTGATTCTTGTATGTGCCCTGACCAAGGTTCAAACCGGCAACCTTGGCATATCTGGATGATGCTCTAACCAAATCAGTTACCCAGCCAGGGCCAGAATGATCTTTTTGAAACTCAAATAGGACCCTATCATCTCTTTGCTTATAACATATGAATGATTTTCCATTGCTACTAGAAAAAGGTAAGTTAAATCCTTAACACACTCAGGGATGTGCCACAAGATTGCACTTCCCAGCCTCTTGGCATCACTGGTGGCACAGCACCTGCCTACACTTCCAGCACTGTGAGCCACCCCCAGTCACACAGATGTGCAGTGCCCACCCACACTCCCCATCTCCACCTCTTCCCTGCCCTGAACACTGCCTCTCCCGCCCTTATCTCCCAGTCATTCATCAGATTTCAGCTCACAAGTTATGTTCTCAGGGGAATTTTCCTAAACCATCCCCACGCCCTTTTCCAGGCATAAGACAATCTTCGTTTAGTGCTGAGATCCCAGACAAGAATTAAACATTTATGGATGGATTTATTTGATTAAACACCATCATACCCATTGTATTGAATTAATATTTCACTGTAAGGTAGAACTTGTATCAAACAATATTCTAACCCACAAACTACATTATACAATCTTTTAGTTAGAATCTGAGTCTAGAATCAGAGGCTTAATTCTTGCCTTATCTGCATTTCTTGAAAAAGGTCATCGTTTTTCTTCCATCAACAAACGCAAAAGTGTATGTTAATCAAGTACTTACTCTGCAAGCCCCTAAGTCCTCCTGTGTATTCTGTGTCCATTAACCCTTCCTCCCGTCTGGAAAGGTCAAAAGATCCTGTCAGACACCTTCCGGCAGATCCCAGCAGATCCCCGCAGATCCCCGCAGATCCCCGCAGATCCCGGCAGAACAACAGCTCTTGACCACAAGATGGCGACAGATTTCTAGCGTTAGCAGGTCATATCGTTTCTATTCTGGTCAGGAGTGGGTTCCTTTAAAAGAGTGTTGTAGGGTTTGGTAATTAAATAGCACCCTACTTTGCATGATAGGTGTTTTACCTAATCCTCTTTTTAAAGCAGCCAGGGCCAGCACAGGAATCGTTGATCACACTGGAACACTTTGACAGGGAAGGGGAGGGGCCCCACCGTTCCTCACGGGCCTGGAGGACAGATACAGACCAGGCTGTTCTGGCCACACAGGGACGTTGCTTCCCTCCTTCTGAAGCCGAGATGAGCCACGTGAGAATATATGTAGTCCCTCTGATTCCTGCTGGGGAGGCCTTAAAGTCAGGACAAGGAGTGTTCAAATAGCATTTGAACTTCACCTCCCAGAGTATGTGACTCCAGAAAACAAATAATTTTAGGAAATGAGTGATGAAAGGATGATTGCTACAAAGATCCATACATTCACTTGTGGGAGTCAGGAATCTCTGCCTCTGGTGGGACATCATGGAAATAAGAATAATGCCTTCAACTTGCAAAATCCTTTTTCATATATTGTGTTCCTTGAACCCCACAGCTTTGTGAGGTCTATAGGAAGGCAGGGAAAATGTTATCCTTACTTTACAGGTAGAGACATTGAGGTTCAAAGAGGTACAGTACTTGTCTGAGGATGTGATTAAGTGCCAAACCCTGGGTCTCTGTACGTTGCTTAGAGGTGGAAAATGCATTTCTTTTTCACTCAAAGTATCCAAGTCCCCTTATGTCATTCAGCACAAGGGAAAATAAGTACATGTTCAAATACAAACACAGATGTAGCCCCAGCCTATATGAGTGTACATGTCAGGATAAACTAATTGAGAAAGTCATAGTGTTTATTTTCTTTGGTTTCTTCCTCACTTCCCTAATAGAGCAGCTGGCTGGTGTGTTCTATAGCACTGGCTCTCCCTCCCTTCAGGACAGGCTCAGCTGGTTTGGGCTCACTGGGGTTCTAAGTTTGATTTTCCAACAGGGAAAAGGGCTTGCAAAGGCTTGGGAGGAAAGGGACATTTGGGGACAGTGACTCAGTGGCTTGTGGAGAATGCTGTTGGATTCCTAAGGATTGAAAGCAGAAACTTGGACCCTGCTCACACATAGCCCTGGGAGATGGCAGGCCTCTGATGGGGTACCTTGCTGATACTTGGATGTGAACCCCAAGGTCCAGCTTTGGAGACTGCAGCTGGGTTTTCTGTGACCACATTGGGCCCAGCAAGTGATGCTATGAGTGGACCTCAGGGGACTCGAATGACAGACATCTCAAAGGCAGCCCTGGTGGACTTTTGCTAAGTTCTCTGGATTGTGTACGACCCTTTGGACTCTTAGGAAGAGAGGTGGTTTTGCCAATAATGACTATAATATTGAATGTCTCCCCAACCCCGGTAAATAGACTCAGTGTCACAGTTAACTTGATTTAGACACAAAACAAAATACCTGCATCTTTCACTGAGTGTTGTTAATTTGCACTCATTAATGATTACATGTAAAAACAAGCTCTTAGTGCTCTTCCCAGACGGAAGAGAAAAACAGAAAGAAACTGAAGGTCCTGGCCTTTGTCACCTTCCTCCCCATTTCACACTTTGGGTCCTTTAGAGTTGAGCGCTGTGCTCTGCTGCTGCAAATGCCCATCACCTTGACCTTTCTCACTTTTAATTTCCCCTCACCTTCCCTGTACCCCTCCTGCAGCCTTGTGCTAGCACCTCTGACAGAGCACTTCCCATTTATCTGTCTTGTTCATGGCGTTCTCAGCATGCAGAATCACCTGGATGCTTGCTAAATGCAGATTTTTCTCCTTATTTCAGTCGACTGAATCAGAATTTCAGGGGGTCAAAATAAATGTCACTATTTTTAATATGTTTTCTTCCAGGTGATTACTACCCTTTTTTTTTAAAACCTCCTGTGCTGGCTCAAATAGTGTCCTCCTGAAATTCATGTTTACCCTGAACCTGTAAATGAGATATTTGGAAACAGGGTCTTTGCAGATGTAATCACATTGGAATGAGGTCATGCTGGATTACGCTGGGCCCTGATCCAGTGACTGGTGTCCTTGTAAGAAGAGGAAAGATCAGACACACCCAGACACAGAGGCAACACCTCGTGAAGGTGGAGGCAGAAAATGGAAGGATACATCCACAAGACAAAGAATGCTGCCACGGACTGTGGGCAGCCAGTGGTAGCAGGGGGAGGGGCCTGGAACAAATTCTCCCTCAGCCTCCCAAAAGGATTCAAGCTTCCCAAACCTTGATCTTGGACTTGTAGCCTCCAGAGCTGTAAGAGAATACATCTGTTGTTTTAAGCCTCCCAGTTTGTGATACATTTCATTGCAACCCTAGGAAACTAGCAACATCCCCTCCACCCCACCCCCAGCTACCCTTTTCCTGCCTTCTATTGTCTTAGGTTATCTTTATTTTGCCTTCCCTCGACAGGAAGTTATACTTCCTATTCCAAGTATTTTAGTGTTATAGTGCACACATGTACATTTTTTTTAGTGGTCCAGTGGATGATCCGTTCTGGGTGTTCCCTTCCTCTTGCATCTTTGGGAAGCTGAGCCTGCCTCTTTCTGTAAAAGTGAAAAATCTCGCTGCTTGCTGTGCAGCTGTCCTGTGCTAGCAAGTTACCTGGGTGATGGCTTCTGGCCCTAGGAGGGGCCCCAGGGAGCGCTGGCTGTGGCTCAGCAGCGGTGGCTGCAGCGGTCTGATGACCCAGGCAGTTCTAGCGCGGGTTCTAGGGTGGTGTATTGGATTCCACAGCACATGCAGGTGGAGCAGGCTGCCAGGGCAGTGGTGTCCACCAAGCCAGCTGAGCAGCCTGACTGTTGTGAGGTCCTGCCTGTGCAGCCCTGAAGCTCAGGGCTAGCCTTTCCTGAGGCCCCCCAATCTACTGATATTTTAATAAAACTCCTGCTTAAATCACCACAGTTAGTTTCTGTTGCCAGCAACTAGAAGGTCTGACTGTCACGGGTGGACATTTTTTCTTTTTAAATAAAGATTCTGGTTCAACAAAATCCAAAGACAGACAATAGTGTTCTGTCCTCGATGTCAGGAACTTATGAGGTAGTAACTGTTCCATCTTATCCATTTTTCATCTTATTAGAGTTGAGGATTTTTTTTTCACCTTAATTTTAACTAAGTCATTAATTATTCATTATAATTATGACACAGTATTTGGAGTTTATGCTTCTCCAGTTTATATCAACATATTTACTGATTTCTTGGCTCTCTATTGTTTCTTCATTTTTAAAATGATTTTATTTATTTATTGTTTAGAGAGTGGGAGGAAGAAAGAGAGGGAGAGAAACATCAATGTGTGGCTGCCTCTCACACACCGCCTACTGGGGACCTGGCTGGAAACTCAGGTATATGCCCTGACTGGGAACTGAACCCGTGACCCTTCTGTTTACAGGCCGCGCTCAATCCACTTAGCCACACCAGCCAGGGATCTATTGTTTCTTGAGATTCAGTTCTTCTGGCTTCAGTTTCCTTTTCACCAAGTACCTCCTTTAGAAGTTCTTTTGGTGAAGGTTTGCATGGCGTGCACTTTCAGTCTTTGGACATGTTTTTCCCTTGTCTGTCCTTGTTAGATGAGCTGGATATAGAATTTTCTTTTTTTAAATTTTCATTATTTAACTGATAGCATTTACTAGGGTTGAAAATAGGTATACAAGTAATACCATTCCAATGTATACGTTTAGACACAGCCTCCCCCCCAAAAGCAGATATATATTTATATACTAAAGATGAACATAAACATTGCACCCATTCCAGGGTATACAGACACAAATGAAAGGCAGGTATATGTTAGATACAAGATTTATACAGTGTTAATTGCACTATTTGTAATAGTCCTGAGTTTAAGCTATTCATATGCCATCATCAGTAGAATGAGTAAAATTTGTTGTAATTATACAATGGAATAATAGAATACAACATGAAAAAGAACTAATTACAACTAAGTTTAACGATATAGAAAAACTCACAAAGTAATACAGAAAAAAAAGAAGCCTGGCAAAGAAAGTTGTATATATTATGATTTCGCTCATATGAAGTTCATTGGAAAGCAAAATAAATTTATGGTATCATTTCACTCATATAAAATTGTTCTACTACCCTCCTCCAAGAGAATAATGGTTTCTCTTAGTGCAGGGTAGTAATCACAATGGAAACTTCTGTGGTTCTAATAATTTTTCTTGAGTGTGGGGCTGGTAACATAAGTGTCTTCATTTTATTAAAACTTATACATTGGTATATTTAAATTTTATTTTTTTACTTTCTTGCACACATGTGTAAAATGCAACATATTTCAATACAAGTTTAAAACAGACAAAAGCCAAGTCTGAGGAAATTCAAAGCTTGTGTTTTTAACCTCTGGATATATGTCCACATTTTATTTTTTTTTAATATTTTATTTATTTACTTTTAGAGAGAAGGGAAAGGAGGGAGAAGGAGAGGGAGAGAAACATCAATGTGTGGTTGCCTTTCATATGGCCCCAACTAGTGACCTGGCCTGCAACCCTGACTGATGGTTTATAGGTTGGCACTCAGTCCACTGAGCCACACCAGCCACAGCTACATGCATACTTTAAAAATAGTCCAGAGTACAATAATCCTGGCATACACGTACACAATAGATATACAAACATAATGTTACATAACATAATGTTATTTTTATTATTTTATAGTGTATATTTTATAATACACACTATAATATACATATATGTATATATGTAATAACATAATATATATTATATATGTATCCATAATATATATAGTGTATATGTGTGTGCCAGGATATAAAATCAAGTTGGGTTTTCCATTCTGTTAGATGATCTTTGTGTCCTTGGTAATCTCTCCCCGTCATTACAACACTGTCTTGATTCCTGTAGCCTCTTTAAATAATATATATATATTTTATTGATTATGCTATTACAGTTGTCTCAATATTTCCACATTCCTCCCCCTCCATCCAGTACCCCCATTCCCTCCAGCAATCCCTCTTAGTTTATGTTCATGGGTCATGCGTATAAGTTCTTTGGCTACTCCATTTCCTATACTGTTCTTTAACATCCTCTTGTCTATTTTATACCTACCAACTTATACTTCTTAATCACTGCACCATTTCCCCCATTCTCACCATCCCCCTTCCCAAATAATAATCCTTCAAATGATAAACTCTCCATATTTATGATTCTGTGTCTGTTCTGCTTGTTTGATTAGTTTGTTAAGATTCCATTATGGATAAATTTATTGCTATTTTACTGTTCAAAAGTTTCATCTTCCTTTTCTTAAATAAATCCCTATAACATTTCATATAGTAATGCCTTGGTGATGATGAGCTCCTTTAGCTTTACTTTGTCTGCAAAGCTCTAAATCTGCCCTTAGATTCTAAATGATAGTTTTGCTGGATAGAGTAATTAGGTTGTAGGTCCTTGCTTTTCATCATTTTGAATACTTTTGCCAGTCCCTGCTAGCTTGCAAAATTGCTTGTGGGAAATCAGCTGACAGTCTTATGGGAACTCCTTTGTAGGTAATTCTCTGCTTTTCTCTTGCTGCTTTTAAGATTCTCCCTTTATCTTTAATCTTTGGCATTTTAATTATGATGTGTCTTGATGTGGTCCTCTTTGGGTCCATCTTGTTTGGGACTCCCTGTGTTTTCTGGACTTGTATGTCTATTGCTTTCGTCAAATTAGGGAAGTTTTTTTTTATTATTTTTTCAAATAAGTTTTCAATTTCTTGCTGTTTCTCTTCTCCTTCTGGCACCCTTATGATTCAGATGTTGGTACATTTGAAGATGTCCCAGAGGGTCCTTAGCCTATCTTTGCTTTTCTTACAATTCTTTTTTCTTCTTGCTATGTGTTTGAATGTTTTTTCTTCCTTATGTTCCAAATTGTTGATATGATTTTTAGCTTCATCTCCCCCACTGTTGGTTCCTTGTAGATTTTTCTTTATTTCACTTTAGTTTTTCTTTATTAACTTCATTTCTACCTGGGTCCTGTTTATGTCATTGAAGTACCTATTGAGCTTCTGGAGCAACCTGATAACCAGTGTTTTGAACTCTTCATCTGATAAGTGGCTTATCTCCATTTCATTTAGCTCTTTTTCTGGAGTTTTTTTTCTGTTTCTTTCATTTGGGCAATGTTTCTTGATCTCCTCATTTTGGCAGCTTTCTTGTGTTTATTTCTGTGTATTAGGTAGAGCTGCTTTGACTCCCTGTCTTAGTACCATGTCCTATTGTAGAAAATTGCACCTGTAAGTTGTATAGCCGATAATCATCAAGGCAGGGCAAACTGTGCCACTGCTCTGTGGCTCTATGGGGAATGGCTCAGAGACAGGAAAATACCACTACCTGGCCTCTGAAGTTTTGCTTAGGAGGAAGATGTCTCCCAGCAACACCCTAATGCCAGTCACTTCACTTTCTCCCCATCTGCCACTGGTGCCCATCCAGCTGTTGCCCTGGTGTTGAATCCCACAGGGAGTGGGTCTGCATAAGTCTTAAGTCTGTTGTGGACCCTTTAAGAGGAGTTTCCCATGAGTCCCGAAAATTCTTCTGCCACCCCAACCCCCACTGGTTTCTACAGCTAGAAGTTATGGGGACTTAACTTCCTGGTGCTGGAACGCTGGGCTGGGTGGTCTGGTGTGGGGCTGGGATTCCTCACTCCCAAGGTATCCCTCTTGATTTTTATGTACCACGTGTGGATGTGCGACTACCTGTTCCATGTCTCTGTACACCTCCACACCTCTCCATTCCTCCTACCCATCTGCATTAATGTGGCCCCTTTAAATCCTTGGTTGTAGGACTTCCATACAGCTCAATTTTCTGACATTTTTGGGTGATACCAGTTTTGTAGTCTAGTGGTAATTTTTCTGTAGTTGTGTGAGGAGGCAAGGTGTGTTTACTTATGCCTCCATCTTGACTGGAAGTCTGGGGTCCCATCTTTAGTGGGTCACCAAACCCCAGGGTTGCTTCATCTCCCTATTACTACTCTAGTTTTGATTTCTCTCTTTCTTCCTGGCCTCTGATCATCTCCCATCCTTTCTTTCAGGATTATGAAATACTAAAAAAAACCAAACTACTACATCGAACTTTTCTATGCGTTTGCAGTAGAAAGGAAGGCCTGTCTGTATCACCTTAGTATGTTATGTTGCTGAAACAGATCCCTAATCATGGGTATTGTGTTTAAACATTAACAACCAAATACAGCACTTTTGGGCCCCACATGACATGGGCCCACCTCTGCATAACTCCTGAATTTCTCTACAGTTGCCACCTTCAGGTGCTGTTTCAGCACTGCCAATTCCCATTAAACCTCAGATTTTGTTCCAAATATATTAGCCAGTTGTCTGCCCATGGGAATCACAATCTTCTGGGTAGTTGCTTTTTAAACTGTAACAAAAGTCATTGCTTGAAATTCCTAAGTACCATTATTAAACCTATGAGGCATGCTCTGAGTGACCTTCATATGTGTGAAAAAAATTAGATGGCAAAACTTGGCAAAAGAGTCTCGTAAAAGTGTATGGTGCCTTATGCTTTTAAAATTTCTTTTGTAATTGCTTTTTTTGGGGGGGGGTTGTTAGTTCTTTTGCTTGTTATTTCTGTGTGTTTTTCTTCTGTATGTGAAGAGAGTGACTTCTCTGGAAGAAATGGCTTAGGCAACAGATAAGAATCAAGGAATAGCTTAGCATTTTCCTAGGAGAGAAAAATATTTTCTGTGCCATAAAGATAATCCTAGGAAAGCTTAAGTAATATGTAAATTGGATAAAATGTCAAGGCATGACTATAAAATTATGCTACTTTGGGGGCATGCTATGGAAAGAAGCTTTATTATTTTTATTTGTTTTTAGTCATGAAAAGTTTATGCTGTTAGCTATTCATGGAGAAGTACCCATTTCTAAATGATAGTTCAGACATCTGGAAATCTTTCACACATTAAAAAATGTGACTTCAAGCCCCGGCTGGCGTAGCTCAGTGGATTGAGCGCGGGCTGGGAACCAGAGTGTCCCAGGTTCGATTCCCAGCCAGGGTACATGCCTGGGTTGCAGGCCATAACCCCCAGCAACCTCACATTGATGTTTCTCTCTCTCTCTCTCCCTCCCTTCCCTCTCTAAAAATAAGTAAATAAAATCTTTAAAAAAAGCAATGTCTTAAAAAATGTGACTTCAAAAAGTCTGCTTCCTTTGTTTTTTTCTCTTTATTGATTTTTAATTTGTTTTTAACATGTTTTATCAAATAGGAATGCTGTTTTTAGTAACAGAGGGCCAGGTGATTCAGACCAACTCTTTTGCTAAAAATAAAGGTAAAGCAATGCTGGATAAAATATAAAATTTAGTTTTAAAATCATCAAAGAATTAATAAGGCTGTGAGAAATTGCTGGTCAAGGTCTGGGAGAAGATAAAAATCAAGAGAATGAACCTAATATTTGGAGCTACTCTTGTCCTGGGGAAGAGTTGCAAATGTTGGAAGGAGAACTGAAATACTGAGCTGCGCTTTTAAAAACCTCTTGAGGCTAGGGAGAAAAAGCTATGGTCCAGAGTCTGCCAAGGTTGGGGGCCTGGGACGCACCAAAATTTGGGATTGAAACCCTGAAGAAATGCCCCCTAAAAGTAAAATTGGACTAGAACTAAATGAGCCCTCATGTGAACCGCAGCCTCTCTTCAGGATGTGTGAAAGGCCTAGGAAATCTAAAGCTTTAACATCAGAATAGGGTTAGTCTTGATTCTTAATAGTGTCCCCATGACTATGGTATAGTTATGGTAAAAGCTATGGTAAAAGCTATGACTATAGCTTTTTTTCCCTAGCCTCAACACAAGTCCTCTCTGTAGCAGGATATGTCATCCTAGTCCTCTACAAATAGTTTTTCAAGTACAAATATGTAGTGTACAATAAAAAATTAGTATGGAAATATTTTTTAACCTAAAAAAATGTATGTGTGTTTATCACTCAAAAGCCTATATCTTGTTTGATTGCCAAATGTCAGATACTTGAGGGAGTCATTCCCCTCAATTCAGGAACAAGACAAGGATGCCTGTTACCTCTGCAATTATCTTATATTGCATTGGAATGTTTGCTAAGGCAATTAAACAAGAGAAAACTATTAGACTTGTAAAAACTGGAAAAGAAAAGGCAAACTTTGTTGATAATGTAATTGTCTATCTGGAAAAACCAAAAGAATCAATGCAAAAGTAGTACAAATCATAAGATAATAAAGTTGCAGAACACAAAATTTCATACTAAAATTGTTAGTCTTCATATACATAAACCATAAGTAGTTTGAAGGTATAATAGAAAACTCTGCATATAATGACAAATTGAAGTACCTAGACATAGAACTAATAAGAAATATGCAAAAATAAAAGAAAAATTGTAAAACACTCCTGAAAGATATAAAAATAGCTTTGAACAGATTGAAAAAAAATAACATATTCTTGAGTAGGAAAACTCATCATTATAAAAATGCTATTTCTCCCCAAATGAATATAAATTTAATACAACCTTAATAAAAATTTTCTCAAAATTTTCCCCAGAATTAGACAAATGAATTATAAAATCTATATGAAAGAATAGAAAAACTGAGAATAGCCAAGAAATATTTGGAAAGAATATTTAATGCATGGTTAATCCTATTAGAATATAGTAAAGCTTGGCATCTGGGGACACTCATAGCTTTTAGCACCCGGCCCACCTTCTTTCAAGATGTCTGCTGTTGACAAAATTCTGTGCAAACTCAGCTTGGAGGGTGATCAATCTATACCCCCAAATGAGAGCAGGTCAATCAAAGCCTACTCCATCTTTGATGCTGACCGGGATGCCTCGAAATGCCATCAGGCAAAACGTCAACATTTCAACCAACCACAGCAATGAACAGAGGTAGGACATTGTCTTTGGCTACCAGAAAAGACCAAAAAGGAACTTGCATCAGCATTGAGGTCAGCCTTGTCTGACCACCTAGAGAGGATGAGTTGAACCTATTGAAAACAACCGCTCAGTATGATGCTTTTCAGCTGAAGGACTTCATGAAGGAGCTGGGGACCAATGAGGACTCTCTCATTGAGATCATCTGCTCAAGGATCAACCAAGAGCTTCGAGGAATTGATAGAGTCTACAAGACAATGTACAAGACTGATCTGGAGAAGGACTTTTTTCTGACACATCTGGTGACTTCTGCAAGCTGGTAGTTGCCCTCGCAAAGGGTAGAAGAACAGAAGATGGCTTTGTCATTGATTCTGAAATGATTGACCAAGATGTCCATGACCTTTATGGTGCTGGAGTGAAGAGGAAAGGAACTGATGTCCCCAAGTAGATCAGCCTGATGGCTGAGTGGAGTGTGTGTCATGGCCAGAAAGTATTTGGAAGGTACAAGAGCTACAGCCCTTATGACATGTTGGAGAGCATCAAGAAGGAAGTCAATAAGACCTGGAAAATGCTTTCCTGAACCTGGTCCAGTATATCTAGAACAAGCCCCTGTATTTTGCTGACCAACTGTATGACTCCATGAAGGTCAAGGGGACATGCAACAAGGTCTTGATCAGAATCACGATCTCCTGCAGTGAAGCGGAAATGCTGAAAATCAGATCTGAATTCAAGAAATGTGACAAGTCCCTGTATTACTACATCCAGTAAGACACCAAGGGTGACTACCAGAAACTGCTGCTATACCTCTGTGGTGTGGATGAGTGAGGTCCGAGGTGGTTCGAGCATCCAGGAGCAGTGCTTCTGTGCTCCCAGGTAACGATTCTAGAAAATCAGCTCGTGACCATTAGCCCCCTGTGCCCACCCTTGTGAGGAAGATGTTAGCATTGCTCCTGGCCTGACCTTATTTCAGTTGCCCAAACATTGCCTGGATTTCCTCTCTAGCTTCTCCTTTTAGCCAAAGAAATGAACATTCCAAGGAGCTGGAAGTGAAATCTATGATATGAGACACTTTGCATCTTGTGTATTGTGTTGTAAATAGATGAATTAGCAGAATTTTTACTTTAGAAAACATAAAGAATATAATAAAACATTTAAAATCCTTTAAATTAAAGCACTAACTTACTGGCTCGGGAAAAGGCTTATAAACCCACAGATCAGAATAGGTCCCCAGAAGTATAATTAAGGGAAATTTAGCATATGACAACAGAGGCATTGAAATCAGAGGTGAACGTTAACTTTAAATGATGTTGGGCCAAAAGGATAGCTATAAAGAAAAGAAAAAACATTTTTTTCTCACAATGTATTAGAGAGCTAAATGAAGATAAAACAAAAACAGGAAAACATACAACTACTAGAGGAAAACATGGGTGAATCTTGCTTTTATAACCCGAGTGGACATTTCATGAGAAAAATCAGAAGATAATTATAAATTGGGAAAACTTTTGTAACTTATGAGTATATCAGAAAGTATTAATATACTAATGCAATAAAGATTTCCTAAAAATTGAGAAGAAAAAGACCCACAACTTGATTTTAAAAATAAGCAAAGTTATGAATACAAAGTTCATAGAAAAGCTATTCTAATAGCTTTTAGTCACAATAAGAGAAATACATGTTAGAACTACTGAAATACTGGCTCTCTATATAACAGATTGAAAAAATCTCCAAAATTTGACAGTGCAAATTTTGGCAAAGCATTGTGTGGAAACAGGCACTTTTATATCCTGCAGGTGGGGACACAATATGGCACAATTTCTGTGAAGTGAAATTGGCAATATCTAGCAAAATTACACAGACACTCATTCTTTAATCCAGCAGTCATATTTCTAGGATCTGATCTCAAATATTCAACAACCAATTTATAAAGACAAATCCAGAAGGCTATTTACTGTGGCCTTGTTTTTTGTAGCAAAGGCTGGAAACAGTCCGAATGTTTCTTAGTAGAGAATTTGTTAAACTATAGCCTATCTGCAAAGTGAAGTACTATGCAGTTGAAAAAAGAAACAAAGAGGCAACTCCCATTTCCAGATATGACAAAGTAGTTAGCAGAAAACTGCTGCTTCCACTGAAAGAACTGAAAAAGATGGATACAATTAAAATTGATATATTTGAAGTTTTCAGAGAGCCATTGACACAGCCTAGAGTTGAAGGGTCAAGTTACTAGAGAGAAGGGAATCTCACTGAAGTGAGCCCAACATTCTGAAAGCTGCTTTTCTCCTTTTGGAACTTGGTAATTCTTGGCATTGAGAAAGATGCTGAGAAACTTGGGAGAGGATAGTCACTTAGGAGGCAGAGAAGCAGCACAGCTGTCAGCAGTCTCATAGGTCTGAGGCTATGAAACTTGGAGTGTGGGGTTTCCAAATAAGCCAGAATTCAAGAAGCCATGGTTCCAGAAAAAGAGGGAGGTTCAGAGAAGCTAGGCTGACATTTGATGTTTTCTCTTTGAAGTCCTTGGTAATTCTTAGTCATGTAACATGAAAGACTAAGAAGCTAAGAAAACCAGCTGGAAAGCACAGCGGGATTTTTGGCAGTCTTATGTTGTAGAAATCAGGAACTGACTAGATGGCAGCACTTAAATGTCCTAGGCTTTTAGTTGGGACCCTTAAGAAGGGGTACGTTAGGGTAGATCATGCCTTACTACAACTCAGTCTTGAGTCATCTCAGTCCCTGATTGCGTTGTGATAAACTGTCCCTACTCTAGCTGTCTGCCAGCCCATAACGTGAATCCTCAGCCAGAGCCTCTACACTCTTTCAACCCAGATTCTTAGTATCCTGAAAAGAAGGCCAATAGAATAAAGCACAACAGAAACATACTCATGATGCCCCAGAGCATTGCAGTTGTCACATAGAGATTTTAAAACAATAGTAATTAATGTAATCAAGATAATAAAAAGAATACATTTACTAGAGAACTGGAATCTGTATTTTTAAAATAAAAAATAGAAATACTAGATCTGAAAAATATAGTAATCAAAATTAGAACTCAATAAATTGGGTTTAACGGCAGGTTGAACGCAGCTGAAGAGAGGACTAGTGAGCTGGAGATAGGGTGGTAGAAAACTTCTTGGCTGGAATACAAAAAGAAAAAGAATGAAAAATAAAGAAAACAGTATAAGAGATATATGAGACATGGTCTATAACATGAAACATTCTAACATGTAATTGGAGTTCAAGAAGGAAAGAAAGAATGTGACAGAAGCAATATTTGAAGAGATAATAAAAGAGAATTTTCCAAAGGGAATAAAAAGATTTGAGTCACAATCAAAAATTACAGAAAATGCTAAGTAGGATAAAGGCAATAAAAACTATGTATAGGCACATCATAATGAAATTGCTAAAAATCAAAGGCAAAGAGAAAATTATAAAAACAAGTAGAGAAAGAAGATACATTGCTTTCAAAGAGGCAGCAATAAGACCGAAAGGTAAGTTCTCAGTAGAAATTATAGAAACCAAATGATGGAATAAAACCTTTAAAAGACTGGAAGGAAATAACAGCCAGTCTAGAATTCTACACCTGATGAATATATTCTTCCAAAATGAAGACTAAATAAAGATATTTGCAGAAAAATGAAAAATGAGAGTATATATCACATACATCACCAGTAGACTTATATTAAAAGAAACATTACATGAAGTTTTTAACATCTGTATCACAATTATGGTGGTGGTTACACAAATTCGTACATGCATTAAGATTCATGAAACTATATACCATAAGTCAACATTGTATTTTTTAAAAAAGGAGTGTGTTACGCATAAGGAAAATAGTCCCAGATGGAAATCTAGAAATGCAGGAAGGGATAAAGAACAATAGAAGAGATAATCATATAGATAAATGTAAATGAATATTGACTGATTATCATTGGAGATTGCTAGGGCATTGACTATTCCTCTGAAAATAACCAAACATTTTCCCCATTTTTTCCTTTCAAACTGCATTTCAGGGTACCAAAGTAGTTGATGTGGAAAAAGTATTCATTATGGAAGAATTACAACTAATAAACAGAGAAAAAGGGTTGAATTAGATAACCATACTTGCAGCCCTCATGAAATAGTTTCAATAAGAAACTAAAAAAAAACTATATTTTATTTTTTGAAGTATTTTTATTGATTATGCTACTACAGTTTTCCTAGTTTCTCCCCTCTTTATCCCCACTCTGTCCTGCCCCGGAAAACCCTCCAGCATTCTCACCCTTTAGTTCATGTCCATGGGTTGTACATATAAGTTCTTTGAGTTCTCTGTTTCCTATACCATTTTTATCTCTCCCTGTCTGTTTTATGTCTACTAATTACGCCTTTTCTTCCCTGTACCATTTCCCCCCTATTCCTCCCTTCCCTCTTCCCACTGAAATCCCTCCATGTGATGTCCATTTCTCTGATTCTGTTCCTGTTCTGGCTGTTTGCTTAGTTTTTGTTGTTTTTCTTTTCTTCTAGGTTCATTTGTTAATAGTTGTGAGTTTGTTGTCATTTTATTGTTCATATCTTTTATCTTCTTTTTCTTAGATAAGTCCCTTTAACATTTCATGTAATAACAGCATGGTGATGATGAATTCCTTTAACTTGACCTTATCTGGGAAGCACTTTATCTACCCTTCTATTCAAAATGAGAGCTTTGCTGAATAGTGTATCCTTGGATGTAGGTCCTTGACTTTCATGATTTCAAATACCTCTTTCCAGCCCCTTCTTGCCTACAAGTTTCATTTTGGGAAATCAGCTGATAATCTAATGGTAACTCCTTTGTAGGTAGCTGTCCCCTTTTCTCTTGCTGCTTTTAGGATTTTCTCTTTGTCTTTAATCTTCAGTAACTTAATGATGATGTGCCTTGGTATGTTCCTCTTTGAGTCCAACTTCTTTGGGACTCTCTGGGCTTCCTGGACTTCCTGGAAGTCTATTTCCTTTTTCCAGATTGGGGAAGTTTTCTTTTACTATTTGTTCAAATAAGTTTTCAATTTCTTGCTATTGTTCTTCTCCTTCTGGCACCCCTGTAATTCAGATATTGGAACATTTCAGGTTGCTCCAGAGAATCCTCAGCCTCTCTTCATTTTTTTGTATTCTTGTTTTTTCATTCTGTTCCAATTGGATGTTTATTCTTTCCTTTTGTTCCAAATCATTGCTTTGAGTCCTGGTTTCCTTCCTTTCACTGTTGGTTTCCTGAATATTTTGCTTTATTTCATTTTGGGTATCTTTCATTTGTTTTTTCATTTTTTGACCAAGTTCAATCAGGTCTATGAGCATTTTGATTACCAAGGCTTTAAATTCTCCATCAGATAGGTTGGCTATGTCTTCATTGCTTGGTTCTCTTTTTGAGGTTATACTCTGTTCTTTCATTTGGGTCATGTTTCTTTGTCTTGGCACCCCTGATAAGTTGTAAGGGGTGAGGGGCCTTAGGTGTTCACCTGGGCAGGGCAACTCTCTTTGCTGCACTGCAGTGCTGACTGCTGGGAAGGGGCCAGAGAGGGAAAAGTGCAGCTCACCTGCTCATTCCTAAAGCACTTTCCAACAGACCCTCATGTGAGACTGGGAGTTTCTCCCACCATGGCAACTGCCATAGTCCACGTTCCCCTTAAGTCAGCCCTGTCCACAGAGCCTGCCGCCTCACCTCAGCCAGCCCTGCCCGACTGGTCTGCCTCCTCTCCATGTTTTTCCTCAGCCAGCTGGCTCCTCACAGTCCTGGGTCCGCCACCTTACTGGTCTGGTTGTGCTGATTGATTTTTTCTTTAATTCCTTCATTGTCAGAGTTCCATGCAGTTTGATTTTTCTGGCACTCCTGGTTGTTTATTGATTTTAGATTGGTTATTATCTTCCTTTTGGTTGTGCAAAGAAGTGAAGGGTTTCTACCTGTGCCTCCATCTTGGCAAGAACTCTATAGAAAATAACTATATTTTAGATTCACAATAAAACCACCTTTAAATTACAGAATTGAAAAATAAAATAACTAAAATTAAGATTTTAATATAGCAGGTAAGATAGAGCTGAAAAGAGAATTAGCAAACTGAACAATAGAAGAATGAAAAATGAAGCATGACGAGACAAAAAGATGATTATAATTCAAAATTTAAACATCCCTCCAGAGTGTAAGAGACAAATATGACCAAGCGGAAAGATCTGACATCCATTTAATTCGTGCCCAAGAGAGAGGGAAGAGAGAAAAAGGGTCATAGCAATATTTTAAAAGATAATGGCTGGCAGGTCTCATAGCCCTAGGGTCTGAGGATGACATTCGGAAGCATGGTGGAGAAAATGAGTTTGCAGATTTCCTGAGAAGACAGAATGAATGAATTTGGGGTCATGCTGCTTTCAGAGACTTGAAGCAGAGACTTGAAGACATTAGCTAGGTGCCTTGTATTCTGAATGTTTTTTAGGTCCTACTTCTAGTCTAGGGTGGTGTCCACCTATGTTTTCCACTTTTTGGTTTCCCTAATTTTTAGAATAAATTCCCCTTTATTTGAGCTTTTTTTGTTTAAAGTGATTTGAAAAATATTTTCTCTTTATTGTTGTATTACACTGGTTAAACAAGTCATTCTCCTCTTATTTTAGACCTTTTTGGAAATAGCATTATTGCACTGTTCTCATTTGTTTTCAGATTATGGAAACATATTTCTATTTCAATCTACAAAGAGCTTGTGTATGTTAGGAGTGGATGTGAAAATTTATTAAATATCTTTTTGATATTTATATAGATGGCCATATGGATTTATTTACTTCGATTTATTTTTGTGATGATTTATACCAACAGATTCACTACTGTTACACTGGCCTTACCTACTTGGACTAAACTTACTCATTATTCTTTGAAGGCACTGAGGTATATTATTCTTTTAATTTACATGTCTACATATTTAATTTACAGTTTATCTAATTTACATTTTTAAATATTTAATTTAATATCCTGTTTAGAATCTTTGCATATATTTTGGACTAATTTTATATTTGTTTTTTTTTCTTGTTTTGGTACCAAAATTATGCAGTCTTTTTCTATATCCTGTAATAGTTTAGCTCACCTAAGGATTATTTATACCTTTCTCAAGACTTTGATAGAACTTTCTTTAAGATTCATAGGCATCTTGTCTTATTTTGGGGTTAGTTCTCTGAAAGTTTTTCAATATTTTTCCCATAGGGATTATTTCCCACTCAGGTTTCTGTCACTTCCTGATTTTGCTCTGGTGATTTAAAATGTCCAAGAACTGTCCTATTCACCAGTTTTAAACACATTAACATAGAATTGTGCATAGCAGTCTTTCCTCTACAGCATCATTATGTCTCCTTTCATTGGTAATGTTACAGATCCATGCTGTTTTCCCACTGCACACTGTTGCCAGAGATTTGTCTCTCTTGTTGGACTTCTAAGAACAAAAATCTTGATTTTACTTATTAATTCTACTTTTGTTTGTTTTCTAATTCACTACTTTTTGCTGTTATCACTATTAATCCTTTTTATCTATTCTTTTTAGTTTATTTTTATTTTTTCCTTATTTTTGAGTGAAAATTAGTTTATTTAGTTTAGTTTTTTGGTTTCCAATTGCTTTGTTTGGATATTTCTTAAAACTTAAATATGAATATGAAGATGGAGGCTTTCTCAAAAGCACTAAGAACATTTCCAGTTTTCAACTATGGTACCATATTAATTATGTTATCTTATTTGAGGAATCAATATGAGAGAGTTCACATGAAAATATGAAGTTAGATTTACTAGAAAGAAAAGAAGATTGTAGTTAGTTTGGTAAATTGAAACAATGTCTTTCTAGGAAAACATTAAGAAGTGTGAACGACCATGTTTCTATTTTGTTATTCCTGCTTAAGCCTGAGATTATCCAAGTTCCCATTTCCTAAAACTGCAAATTCAATAAGGGTATGTTTCCCTGAGGAACATTTTTCCTTTAAAAACCCCAACCCACTTAACCAAAATTTTTATTATTAATATTATTTGACAGCTCTCATTCGTTTTGGACCAACAAGTTCTGCAGTTCAACGAGCTTTGTTCAGAAACATTTAAAATTTTTTATAATGGGGAAAAGTGATTTACTTTAATTGAAGAGAGCTTGTTCCAAATTTCCAAAATGAAATTTGAGCTTACACAAAGAAAGCCTCAGACAGAAAAGCTAATTTTTCATAAACTGCTGAAAACAGGACGCAGAATGGATGCCTGTCTGTGACCTTAGCGTCTCTGGTGCCTGCCGCAGAACTGAACTGCCATTCTTCATTGTTCTGGGACTTAACCCTCATCTATGAATACTTATGTAAAAGAGAGGCACACAGTGGGGCATTCTTCATGAGTTTAAATTGTTTACAGTTTCTTTTGTAGCTATAATTCACAATTTAAACATTCCTCTAAGTGCATTTGTTTGTATGTTACACAAGCTTAACACTAGGACTTTTGAGAAGTCCCTACGTGCTATTACACTATGAAATGTCTACTTAGCATAGAAAAGAAGGCAGTGAGTGGATGGAGAATATGACCTTATGCACCAAGAACATGTTCAAAGAACCCAAGATGTACTGTGGGAGTCTGGGGAAAGAAATGATTCTTTCAAAAATTGGAGGAAGAGTTTGAAAGAGGTGCTCCAGTATTGTGGAGGATGCACAGGAGGAAAGAGCCTGGGCTTAGGATTGGACAGAGAGGTGAGGTGATTCCTGAATGATGAAGAAGAATTAGGTTAGTGGAGAAACATGGTGAGTGTATGCCAGGAGGGAAAAACACTGTGAGCAAAGTTAGGTGTGAAATGGCTGATGTGTGAATGAAGAGGTGCTTCGTGCATGGCTGAAACAAGTGTGGGTAGAATGTGAGGCAGGTGATGAGGCTCTGGTCAGGGAGGACCTTGTATGCTACACTGAGGAAAACATTAGGGTACCCCTGAAAGGCATCATAGTCACAATGGAATTAGAGGGAGGGGACCCAAATTCAGGATGGTGAATGGGTGGGAAAAGGCAGGGTGCATAGAGGATATCAGTTAGGAGGCCCTTGCGGTTTTCTAGCAAACAGTGGTGATTGGTAACTGGCATTAAGGGAATAGTCATGGGAAAAATATAAAGTGAACAGATTCTGTCATATTAGAGGCAAAATTCTGTTGCTCTTTGTCACTGGTAGGATATGGTGCTTGTAAGAATAGAATGCTTGTTGATATCTGACTTCACCAAGTGGGGTGGATGCCATTCACTGAGATACAGCACATATATAGAGATTGTGTGATAAATCTGAGAAGAGTGGTAATGCACACTGGAAGGTGCCAGAAATGTGGAGAAGGCCTGAGACAGCCTCATGGAAAATGAATAAGAGAACTGACCAAAAACTTGTTAAGCCATGTTTGGGTTCAGTTGATGGTGGGGACCTTGAATGGCAGTCTGTATGGTTGTATGATTTCCCCCCGCCAAGCTTGTGGGAGAGGCAGATGCTGACTACCGCCTGGGCCTGGTCAGATGTCCCTTAGACCAGAGCAAGTGCACATAGATGCAGAAGTGTCCTATCCAACAGTAGCCAAGAGGTGGAAGTAACACAGCTGTCTATCACCAGATAAATGGATAAACAAAAAGTTACTTGCCATGGATTATTATTCAGCCTTATAAAGGAAGGACATGCTGCCACATGCTACAATATAGATGAACCATGAGGACATGATACAAAGTGAAATAAATCAGACACAGAAAGATAAACATGGCTTGATTCTCCTCTTATGAGATATCTAAAGGGGTCAACTAACTAGAAACAGCAAGTTGAATGGTGGTTGCCAGGGGCTGGGAGGAGGGTAAATGGGAAGTTGCTTAATTTCAGTATGGGAAGATGAAAAAGTTCTGGAGATCTATTACACAACAACATGAATATATATAATAGTACTGATCAGAACATTAAAAATAGTTAAGATAGTAAATTTTGTGTCATGTGTTTTTTTAAACCACAATTTTTTAAAAAAGGTATGCTATAAGCAATAGAGATGCTTAGCTTGATTTATAGGTTAGCAAAAAAATGTCCCCTCTGTTGTAGCTGAGCAGGTCCTCCCATACTTTCTTCTTGCCTTGTTCATCTTGGCTGGTCCTGGGGCTGGCTTAGCCTGGTGCCTGCTCTCCTGACACCCGGGAACTGACTTTGGCCGTGATGTGAGGATTTACACTGGCCTCTGGCAGTGGATTTGCTTTTTCCTCTTGCCTCCCCAGCATGGACTCAGGGAAAGCATCAGGTTTTGCTCTTCATGGTTGGTGAATGACACAGGGCACTGATTCCTCTTGTTACCCATAGAACTCTGTCATGTAATATTTAGCAAAGTCCACCTGTATGATTTATGTACCACCACATTTTATTAAGCATTGAGAAAAGCTTAGCAGAGCATTTAGCTCTTTATAACTACTTTTTAAGTTGAGCAAATCAGTGCAAGAGGAAAATAAGGAGAAAAGCATAAGATTGTTTCCCTGGGATGTATTTTACAAGATCTGTTACAAGTAGAAGTGAGACTTGCCTTTGACTCTGAAAGTACCGGGGATCATGAGTGAGAAAACACTCATGGTTCCCAAGTCTACCATGCTCTTAAGACTCATTCAATAAATACTTGGCATATATTATATCCGAGACACTATTTGGCTTTGAGAACAAAACACTAGGCAAAGCAGGAAGGGCTTCTTCTCCCATGGGATCACACTTTAGGTGGAAGTAGAGAGAAAAAGGCAGGACGTGTATCAGCTAGCAATAAAGGTTCTGAGAAGATTAAGAGAAGTAAATGTGCTGGAAGGTAAGAGTGACACTGGATTGGGAGGTTAAGGCTGCTGAACTCTGGGTAACAATAAAAAGCCTGATCTTGACCATCCCTGGGGGAGCCTCAGGGGAGGGGGCAGCTGGTGCAAAGGAATGAATGGCTGATTTGACAAGAGAAAGAGGCTCCTGCTGTTGGAACGTGGTGGGGGGGTGAGCATGGTCTAAACTCAGGTCAGAGGTCAGCATTGATTATGAAGGGCATTAAAAACCGAGGTTCCAGTGAAAGGGCAAAGGGGACCAGAGGGCACTGAGCAGGCAGCTATCAGGATGCGATTTATGTTTCTAAAAGGTTGTCCTGGCTGCTATGTGGTAATTGCATTGTAAATGGGCCTGTGTGGAAAAAGGGAGGCCAGTTTGAGGGCATTTGCCTAGGAGAGGGATGACTGCAGCTTGGATTAGGTGGATAGGACTGTGCAAGGTCCCTCAGGGAGAATAGGAGGGAGTGTAGAAGCCCTCCAACAACCAAAGTAGCTGTTAGGAAAGCATAGCTTTTCTAGGTCTGAGACCCAAGAAAAATTTCTCAGGGGGGTTTTATAAAGGGACAGTCATGTACCCCAGAATACTTCTCAAAAGCCTCACTGCATTCTCCCTTCCCCTCCACTGCTGCCTCCTTCTGCCCTTCTTTCCAGCTTGTGTGCCGGGTGCAGACCTGGCGCCTGCTCTGTGACTCAGCACCTGAGAGGGTCTCCAGCACTCGCCACGGCTGACACAAAACCCAAGGGACAATGAGCAGATTCGTTTGAAGGAGGCTGGGCAGGTTGTTCTACTGAAGATTAAAAGAAATCCAGCACTCCTGAATGAATAAAAACCTCACATGAATGACAGGGTTTGTCACTGAGGCAGATCAAATTCCAATTTGATGGGCAGATAATCAACCAAATAAATGCACCTGCACAATTGGAAGTGAAGGACAAGAATACAAATGTGCTGCTTCACTCCACAACTCACAGACAAAACCCATTCTCCATTAGAAAAGTACAATTTGATTACACAACATCTGGCCTTGTATATAGTTTTCTCCACTCTGTCATTTCCTCCTCTCCCTTTCCTTTGTTGTACATGAAGGAACTGGCATATGTCACCAGTTCTGTTGTACTAGTATTATTTTTTAGTAAATGGTCATTGATATACTCAATTGCCATCAAAAGGAAATGGAGAAAAGATGGTTTCTGTAAAAAAACCCATTAGTGGTAAACTATTCGACTTTTATTTTTACATGTCATTAAATTATTTTGCTCTCATTGTGAGATGAACAATAACAGCAAAATCCATTGCATATTTTATTTGATTGGAGAATTTTAATATATTTCATTTATTATTGTAAAACCAAGGGCAGTTTTATAATTTTATTTTTTTGTACATAACCATTACATGTAGGCAATCTGTTTTTAAGTTGGAATAAATTTTTCCAAAGGAAATGAATCCTAAGTACTTTTCCTTTCAAGTCAAGTGCCCTGTTATCTAAATGAACTTCTCATTTAAAATTACAATATAAAAATCCACCACTGCTACCACAGAACAGCGAGACTATTTCTTATAACATGTCTCTCTGGGCTAGGCTACAGTAACAACTCAAAGAGTAATCACAAGTCTGTGAGATATGAGAGGCCAACACAGTGTGCTCTAGATGCACAGCTCGCTGGAGGGCTGTTTTTTGATCAGGACAAATGTTAGCACAGCTTGATGAGGTGCACATGTCTGGGGTAACCTCAAATGATTCTTCATCACCACCTCCATGCTGCAGTCACCTTGACTTGCTGGGTTGGAGGCATTGCCACCCAGCCCATATAGCCTAGGGATGCTATAGGTGGTTATTTTCCTGGAACAGCCACAACCAACTAGGGGCTTCTTGGGGAGCCCTAAAGCCCTGGGATGGTTGGAGACAGGGTTGGCTCAGGCCCTGCCAATATGAGGGATTTCTGGGTGAGAGTCTTCAGCAGCTTTGCAAAAAAGTCTCTTAGGTGCCCCAACTCTGCTCTCTTCCAGGAGAAATTATGATAGAAGCTAAAAATGGATGATTTTATATTCCCTTCATTGGGTTTTCAGTAAAAGACTTTCTCCTTTGGCCCTAGCTGGTGTGGCTCAGTTGGTTATCATCCAGCAAACCTAAGTTACCAGTTCAGTTCCCTGTCAGGGCACATGCCTGAGTTGTAGGTTTGGTCCCTGGTTGGGGGGGTGTAGGGAAGGCAACCAATCAATGTATGTCATTCACATTGATGTTTCTCTTCCTCTCTTTCTCCCTCCCTTCCCCTCTCTCAAAAATAAAAAATAATAAAATAAAATAAAACAAAACAAAAAGACTCTCACCTATACAGTTTGAAAGAAGTGATGGCTATGAGTAGTCTTTCTGATTTTTTAATTACTTTGTATCTTAAAATAAGGTTGGTCATCTAGGATCTTATATTTCTCTCCTTTATTTCTTGGAATCTCAATATAATATTCAGAGATGTGTTTAGAAGAGCATGAGTAGTTATTTTTTCTGTGTGTATTTGAACTCGGTATCTGATTTGTAATACATGTCACTGATTTTACAAAGGCAACGTTACAGAAGGAGCTGGAGCTGCCCCACGCGCTTTTGTCCCGACCCCATGACCCCTGCTTGTCTGATCGCTCATCCAGCGAGGCGCACACCACTCACACTACTCTGTGAAAACATTGACGTGTTAATTTAGTCAGTCAGTCAGTCCTGAAAGGGAATTTTTAGATTTGAGTGTTCATTTTGTTTTTAATTTCTGAACTGTAGTAATTATTTATCAAACAGGTGTATGATGCAGGCTGTGTACCACAGCCTGTTCTAAATATTTCACAAGTTCTAATTTGTAATTTTAAACTATGTAACAAGCCCATGACACAGCTATTGTTAAGATACGCATTTGACTGATGAGGAAATCAAGTCTTTCAGAGTAAAATAACTCAAGATCAGACAGCTAAGAGGCAGAGAGATTGAAACCTAGGTTCTACTACTGATGCTAACCTCTAATAGGTAAGATTGAAGTGTTGTTGTTTAAAAAATTTTTTATTTGTAAGCAATTCCAAATTAATAGAAAAGTTGTGACAATGAGAGCAGCACGTTTTGCTGAGATTCCCTTGTCAACATGCACAAATTCTTTTCCCAAAACATACATGCCTACACGGTGGCTCTTTATCCTGGAATACTTCAGTGCATATGTGCTAGGAATATTCTCTTACAGAACCAGACTACTCATGAATTTAGCTTTGATTAGATACTTCTATTTAATTTACTGTGTGTGTTTCAATGTTGACAATTGACCTAATAGTAATGTCCTTCATTTTCCCCTCCAGGATGGGGCTCAGTGTAGGGCAAGGTCGTCTGTCTGGTTGTCAGCTTTCTCTTGCCTCCTTTAACCTGAAAAGATTGCATAACCTTCCTTTGTCTTGTACCACATTGACAGAATGTGATCCCCCCCACCTTTAAAAAATAGAACAAGCAGGCTTTATTTTGCATTTATTTGATTTCAATCATGATTACATAAAGAAATTCAATGTTATATGGGTGATGCTGTGACCGTGTGACCTCTAGAGGCACATGATGCCCTTCTGCCCCTCACTGATGGTGTTGATTTTGATCACTCCACTCCATCAAGGGGTTGTCTGATTTCACCACCATGTAATTACTCTTTTTCCCTTGTAACTAATAGGCAGTCTGCATGGAGATTGAAGGATGTTTGTCTGCTGTTTGGAAGCACCAGTCTCAAGAAGTGTGTCTATATGAGGGTGCAAGGAAGTTCTTTCCTGCCAATGGAAATGGGAGGAGAGTGTGATACATGGGGTCTGTCTAGAAAACGTTCAGCCACTGTTAATATAATGAGAACTGTTTGCACCACATCAATGTAATCTGGTAGCCAAGGAGAGCAGACTGGAATGTGCATGCATGAACAATGATGATTTCACTGTATTAGTCAGTGAGGGCAGTAGATGCTGCTGAGTGAGGTATGTGTACTGTGTGGTTGCTACATTCAAAATGACCGAGAGAGTAGAGCAATGAATCTGTACCAAATTTTGCGTTAAGCTTGAACATTCTTCTGCAAACACTATTCTGATGATTCAGAAGGCTTTTGGGGACAATGTAATAAGTGCAGTGCAAATAAAAGTGTGACACAAACACTTCAAAGATGAATCTGTTGAAAATGATCCACCTTCTGGAAGGCCTACAACAAACAGAACACCTGAGAATGTTGAACATGCATGGGCTGCAATCAACATAGATCAGTGACTGACAGTGTGAGAACTAGAAACTGATCTGGGGATTCCAAAAACTACTGTGTCCATGATTTTGACACAGGATCTCGGCATGGAACACATGGTGACAAAGTTCATTCTGTGGCTTCTGCTACCAGAGCAGAACAAACACCGTGCTGCAGTCGCTAATGACTTCATTCAAACCACTACCAATGACCCAGATTTCCTCAAGAAGGTCATAACCAGAGATGAATCATGGGTCTATGGCTATGATCCGGAAACAAAGGCCCAGTCATCCCAGTGGAAGTTGCCTAGTTCTCCACTCCCAAAGAACGCACAGCAAAATCGCAGCCAGACCAAGACCTGTACTTTTTTGATTGGGACGATGTTGTTTGTCATGAGTATGCCCCTCCAGGCCAAACAATTAATAAGAATACTACCTCAATGTTCTTCATCAGTTGAGAGGCTCAATACAATGAAAACAGCTGCAGCTATGGGCAACTGGTGATTGGCAGCATCATGACATGCCTGCTCATGCATCACATTTCATTTAGAGTTTTTGGCAAAACATCAAATCACCCAGGTGACTGCAGCCCCACTACAGCCCAGACTTGTTGCCCTGCAACTTCTGGCTTTTCCCAAAACTAAAATCACCTTTGAAAGGGAAGAGATTTCAGATCATCGATGAGACTCAGGAAAATACGATGACAGGGCAGCTGATGGTGATTCCAACAAAGTATTTTGCAGAGTGTTTTGAACAGTGGAAGAGATGCTGGGAGGACTGTGTGAAGTCCCAAGGTGCCTACTTTGAAGGAAACTGAGGTGTCATTGCCCTATGTACAATGTTTCCTATATTTTGTATCTTCTTCAATAAATGTCTCTATTTTTCATGTCATATGGCTAGATTCCTTCTGGACAGACCTTGTACTCTCCCTCCACCTGCAACTGGAAAGTCTGCACATCTTTTAGTTACAAAGTTTACAGGTGTCAAAAGACATTTGTTACGGCTTAGACATTGTTCTCAGATAGAACATTTGGGTCTTGGTGGTTTCTAGGCACTGATGAGTCAAACGTGCATCTATGAAATTATAAATTGGCTGTGATGCCTTCTGAAAGAAAAAGGAATGGGCTACTAACCCTTAATGCTATCTTTGAGGGTCACGTAAGTTAAAGCTTGTCCAAGGCTGGGTTTCAGAAAGGGATATTAGTTCTCTGAAGGGAGACTGAAAGTAGTAGCAGACATGGAAATCTGGACTGTTCCCCACTCAAGTCTGGGAAAAATTGCAAGGAAAGGTTGATTTGGGGTGTGAGAAGTAGCCAACAGAAGAATGTGTCTTGCCCCAGCACCCTGGCCATGGGCCTATGCCATGGAAGAGAATAGCTATGGGCCTGACTGGGTTGGCCCAGCCCATGTTACCAGGGACATTTGACTGGGCAGGAGGACAGACAGAGCCCATGCTTCTGTTAGAGAACAGACCTGGGGGGTGGGAGGGTGGTGAACGATATATTATTACTGAACACCCTCCCACTTTTTTTCTTCAGGGGTTTCCCCCCCATACTAGGTTTGCTTTGCCAGAGAAAAGACATCTCTCAATGCCAGAGATTGGTGAAAAGGAAAGGAATTATTTACTTAAAAGTTATACAGATTTAGAGTAGTGACTTAATGTCTTCATTAAAATACTCAAGTTCTTTAGAATACCCACAAACTCACACAATTCTTCCTTCTCCCCTTTGCCCAGTCCGGGGTACCATGTCTCAGGAAAAGAAGTAGAAGTCCATGACTCAGGCTCCTGGCACCATCATTTGTGTCACTGCCACAATCTCCAGTTAATCCAAAGCCATGTGGCACCTTCTCATGGCCCACCAGCAAGAGTCCTTTCACCCCTCCTCTTGCAGGTGAAGTCTCTCCGGCTGCCTAAGCCACGTGGCCAAAGGAGCTCCACAGAGCTGCATGGTCCTAATTCTCGCCCAAGCCAAGTGGTCTCAACCTCTGCCAAAACCGAGTGGTCCCAACCTACTCCACCAAAGCCACATAATCCTCTCCTGCTATGGCTGCAGTGCCTGGGTTTAAATCCCCGTGCCAATCTTCCTCTGCAGCCCTGTTTCTGACTCCTCCCATAATCAGTTACACCTGTCAGCATTCTTGTACTCTTCCAGCTTTACTGGGCTGCCATAATAAGTCCGGGCAGGCATGGCCCCATGGCTTGGAGCCAATCATCTTCAAGCTCTCACGCAGGCGTTGTAACCAGGGGGAGTTGCTTCCCAATTACATCCTGGGTTGAAGTCACTACCATTCACCTGGCTCAAAGCGTGGCCACAGCTGTTGGGAACCACCCTGCCTGGTTTCAGAAGCTGTAACCCCCCCATGGCTAAGGCTGAGTGAGAGACCTTGGGGCCATAAGCCACTAAGGAGACAAAGCTTATCTCCCTGGCAGGGGAGCTGCCTCTTCTTCTTTTACTTCACCCTGCTTGGCATGACGTACCATCACCGTTATCCAAAACCATGGAGTCTTAATCCAGAGATGAGTGTCTGGTCTAATTACTCCAGCGTTGTGAAAGAATGCGCTGGAGCTGAGTCTGTAGGGAGCTATGGAACATGGAATCCAGCCTCAGGAACTTGCAGACAGAGGAATCACAGTCATCCAACAACAACAAAAAAGGGCACTATAAAGTAAAGGATGGAAAATTGCTTGTAGATATGAAAAATACAACAGAAACTTATGGACAGTCTAATCCTGCCCTTCGAAGGGTTTTCAGGTTTTACTTGTTATCTTTATGGATACTGCAAAGTCCTTTAGTTTTAAAGATCTCTTAACAATGTGGGATGGTCAGGGGTCATTTGGGGGTGGTTTCATTCATTTGTTGATTGATCAGTTAGCCAGCCAACAAACTGTGCTCCTTGAGCGAGCTAGGCTTGGGAGATGGAGGAGGCAGACTCAATAGAGTCTCGATCTGAAACACACAACAGAATAAGGAGATGTGCAAAGAAATAATAATACTGCTACATGTTTGTAGAGCACTTCAGACTTGTTTTAAAAATCTTGTGGTCACAGTATTGAACAAGGTCTGCATTAAAGTCTTTATTTCAGTGGGGATGGTGGCAGAATCCCTCACGGAAAACCAAATTGTCCTCCTGGGTCTTTTGTTTCCCTACCAGACCACAAGGGGGTGCTGTGTGTGGCTCCCCTGAGGGCTCCTAAGTGAACTCTGCTTTAAATCAGCAAAATTCTGGGCACTAAAAAAAAAGCTTTGAAATCACCCTAGGTGCTGTCCAGATAAAGACATTGTCACCTGGAGCAAATGGGTGCTGGCCATTTGCACCGGCAGGGAAACAAAGGGCTCTCAGGGATCCCCTTCCAGCAAGGATAGCCACCTGGGAATTGTAGGCGCACACAAGTCCACTTTCCTTTGTGAGCAACAGGACATGATTACTTTTTTCTACAAGCCTTTCTCCACAGGACAGGCCCCTACAAGCACTCTTCCTAATGTTTCTTGGAGACCTTTTGTTTTCTTGCTTGTTGATTTTCCTAATGCAAACAGTATTGAGGGACCCATTATTCAACTGAAACCTTCTTTTGTCAAATCTTAGACCCTTTCTAGTGCTGAGTGGATGTCTAGACAGATAGATGGAAATAATTGCTCAAGGGAAAGGACAATATTAAGTAAATTGTCCATTTACAATTGGACATTCTCATGAAAATACACCCACACCAGTCCTTTTTCTTAGTATTTCAACATTGTGCAAGACTCTGGAGTCTTCGTTGCTCCTCTTTCCAATGTTTAGATGCCCCATTCACAGCCACTGTTCTTGGAGACTTCAACTTCTTTACCAGGAATTTAAGTCAGGAAGGGCTCTGGCAGTTCTGAAAAGCCTGCCTGCTCCCTGGGTCATAAAGGAGACTCAGAAACCACTTTGGGTTTTAAGTGCTGGAGGAGGGATAGATGGTGTCTGGTGTCTGATGGTATCCTAACTGCCAGGCAGACCGGAGAAAATTAGGGGTATGTTTTCATTTAACATCATTCCTTGCTGACTCTTGTCTCCCTGGAAAATTATCCATGAGGAGACAAAATAAGATGCTCTTTCTGTTAACTCAGTTTTCTTAATTATAGTTGTTGGGAAATGGCTTAAATTATGTTGTGAGGTATGGGTTTTCTCTTTCCCCGCCACCCCCCACCCCGCCAGGCTACAGAGGAATTTGTTTTACGGACTGGTAATAGTAAACACTGAGATAAAAATCAGTATGTTAAAAATTTTTTGTTGCCCTTTCTGAGGTTTCTCTCCTGTATGTTGGTCTCTATTCATTAAAATCCTTTCAAGGTTGTTTTCTTTTCTCTTCTTTCTTTTTTTCAACACAGAATAAACATGTGCCTGCGTGTTCAGGACCTGGGGGAGGTCAGGTGGACCTCACACAGCCGTTTCCTCATTTGGTCTGGGTCTCTGGGCCAGTGCCGCTTGTCCTTGGCCTAGCCTGATGGTCAGTGCCAGGGAGGATAGAAATGTGGACTTCGCAGGCCGGTTTCACAGAGCTGTCGAGACCTCTGGTGCCTCCCAGCGCAGAATGGATCCATAGGCATCCAGATGCCTCAGTCTAGCTTCCTCTTCAGGTGCCACGTCCAGTTCCTCACAGTTCTGTTGATTTCCCCTCCCACATTCCTGGACTCTATCCACTTCACCTTTCTAATCCAGGCTACCTCTGCCTTTTATCCGAGAACTCATAAAAGAGCTTCCAAACTGAGCTTTCAGGATTCACTTGGGCCCCTCCTTAGCACCTTCCCCACTGCAGAGAGCTATTTTCAGAACAGTGCATGTGTTCGTATCATTACTGCCACTGTTTCAAGAAGCATTCCCACCTCCTCTTGGATGAAATCCCTGGGTAGGCCAGTCTGTCTTTGCCTATATTTCTCTTCCCATCTCTGTATTTTATTTTCCTTCCATTTTGTTGATTTTCATATGAAAAGTACTTTTATTTCAAAACTCCTCATATAAGATTAACCTTCCCAAAGCATTTCTTAAGAGAAAAAAAATTCTTATTCAAAGGAATTGATTCTTTAGGAAAGTTCATCCAAATTAATTATCAGTCTGCTTTCTTTCTTTTATTTTTTAAGTTGTCCCATAAGTTGCTTTTATTTATTTTTAAAGTATATTTTATTGACTATGCTATTAGAGTTGTCTCCATTTTTTTCTCCCCTTTATCCCTCTCCTCCCTGCACAGCCCCCCTCCAGCAGTCCCCCACCTTGTCCATGGGTTGTACATACAAGTTCTTTGGCTTCTTCATTTCCTATACTGTTCTTAATCTCCCTGTTTGTATTTTGTACCTACCAGTTATGCTTCTTATTCCCTGTAGCTTTTCACCCCATTGTCTCCTTCTTCCTCCCCACTGATAACCTTCCATATGAACTCCATTTCTGTGATTTCCTTCTTGTTCTAGTTGTTTGCTTAGTTTTTTTGGGGGTTTTTTTTTTTAGGTTCTGCTGTTGATAGCTGTGAATTTGTTGTCATTTTACTGTTCATATTTTTGATCTTCTTCTTTTTCTTAGATAAATCCCTTTAACATTTCATATAATAAGGGCTTGGTGGTGGCGAACTTGAACTTGACCTTATCTGAGAAGCACTTTATCTGCCCTTCCATTCTAAATGAAAGTTTTGCTGAGTAGAGTCATCTTGGATGCAGGTCCTTGCCTTTTGTGACTTGGAATGCTTCTTTCCAGCCCCTTCTTGCCTGTAAGATTTCTTTTGAGAAATCAGCTAATAGCCTTATGGAAGCTCCTTTGTAGGGAACTGTCTCCTTTTCTCTTGCTGCTTTTAAGATTCTCTCCTTATCTTTCATTTTGGGTAATGTAATTATGGTGTGCCTTGGTGTGCTCCTCCTTGGGTCCAATTTCTTTGGGACTCTCTGGGCTTCCTAGACTTCCTGGAAGTCCATTTCCTTTGGCAGACTAGGGAAGTTTTCTTTCATTATTTGTTCAAGTAAGTTTTCAATATCTTGCTCTTCTTCTTCTCCCTCTGGTGCACCCATGACTTGGATGTTGGAATGTTTAAAGTTGTCCCAGAGGTTCCTAAGCCTCTCCTCACTTTTTTGCATTCTTGTTTCTTCATTCTGTTCCATTTGGATGCTTAATTTTCCCTTTTGTTCCAAATCATTGATATGAGTCCTGGTTTCCTTCCCTTCACTGTTGGTTCCCTGTATATATTTTCCTTTATTTTACTTTGGGTAGCCTACATTTCTTCCTTCATTTTGTGACCAAACTCAATTCTGTGAGCATCCTGATTATTAGTTTTTGAACTGTTTATCTGATAGGTTGGCTATCTCCTCGTTGCTTAGTTATTTTTCTGGAGTTTTGATCCATCCTTTCATCTGGGCCATGTTTCTTTGTCTTTGTGTACCTGTTATGTGTAAGGGGTGGAGCCTTAGGTGTTCGCCGGGGCGGGGCAACCCATTTGCTGCACTGTGGCACAGTATGTGGGGGAGGGGTCAGAGAAGGAACAATGCCCCTTGCTCTGCTGTCTTCCCACTTTCTGTCACTTCCCGCAAGCACTTTGTGCCCTTTAGGTGCTGATTTGCAAGTGGGTGAGTTTTTGCATGTTTTAGGACCCTGTGAGTCTCTCCAATGTACTCTCCTGTAAAGCTGGGAGGTTCTCCTGATGCCACAATCTCCACAGATCTTTTCCACATCCTGTGGTTTTGAGTCTTTAGTTTCCCGCGTTGAAACCCAGGGTTTCGTGGTCAGTGTGTCTCACTCCCCTGCTTTTCCCCAGGTTTGTCTGAGTATGAATGTGGGATTGCCTGTGCGGTCCTCCAGCCACCGCCTTGCGTGTCCTCTCCACCCCGCTGCCCATCTCGCACCTCCCACCGTCTGGTTGAATGTTTCTTAACTTCTTGGTTGTTGGACTTCTGTGCAAATGTTTCTGGCAGTTCTGGTTGTTCTTTGTTTTTAAACTAGTTGTTTTCCTTCTTTTGGTTGTGCAAGGAAGTGAAGCATTTCTGCCTATTCATCCATCTTGGCCCCTCCACTTGCTTTCTTTATTTTCATTTTAGGATGTTCAGATGATGAGAAATGGATTGAGGAAACAATAAAGTATGTTTGTGTAGCTGCCTTGTTTAGATTCAGGAGAAGGATGCGTGCCAAAGGTCAGAACAGGTGCTACTCCTTAGTCTGTTGGTTCTAAAGAGCTGTTAAAGTAGAGGTATTGATTTTGATAATAGGGTGAGACCAGTCATGATTCTGTGAGCATCCTGAGACTCTGAGAAGAGTCTCATTAACAGATCTCATCCTTTTGTTGGGGGAGGGAAACAAAGACAAGCTATCTGAACATCTTAGACCATGTTTTCGTAAGTGTTAAGAGAGAAAACAGACCATAGGATCAAAAAAGTTTTGGGAAACAGTGGACAAGACAAGTTTCTTTATTGCAAGACTCCCTAGAGCCTTCAATGTGCTCACCAGCCCTATGTCGCTCCAAATGAGCCATGTGCCATGGTAGTTGTCTCCAAAATGACAACACAACAACATATCTACTATCAGTGTATTTGTAGGAATATCTTGAGAATCTAGATTGTCAAAGAAGATAAAATATTGCTTCAGAATCTGTATTTCATCATTATTTGTTTCACTGACTTGCTTCTGATTACTCTGTCAGGTGTCTTCCTGCTGTGTCTTCTCTCCCTGTCCTCTCTATTCTTCCCCTCTTTCCCCTCCCCTCTTTTTTTAAAAAATATATTTTATTGATTATGCTATTACAATTGTCCTGATTTTTCTCTCTTTGCCCCCTCCACCCAGCACCCCCCCCCACACCCTCAGGCTATCACTGCATCATTGTTCATGTTCCTGAGTTGTATATAAAGGCTCTTTGGCTACTCCATTTCCTACACTGTACTTTACATCCCCATGGCTATTCTGTAACTACACATTTGTACTTCTTAATCACCTCACCTCTTCACCATTCTTCACCTGCCCATCATCTGTCAACCATCTGGTAACTAACATTTTTTCTCTTGCTGCTTTTAAGAGTCTCTTTTAATCTTTAACCTTTGGCCTTTTCATTATGATGTGTCTTGGAGTGGGCCTCTTTGTATTCATTGTAATTGGGACTCTCTGTGCTTCCTGGACTTGCATGTCTATTTCCTTCACCAAATTAGAGAATTTTCTTTCATTTTTTTTGATAGATTTTCAATTTCTTGCTCTTTCCCTTCTACTTCTGGCACCCCTATAATATAAATGTTGGACCTCTTGAAGTTGCCTTAGAGGCTATTTATACTATCCTCACTTTTTGGATTCTTTTTTCTTCTTGCTGTTCTGATTGGTTGTTTTTTGCTTCCTTATGTTCCAAATTATTGATTTGATTCTTGGCTTTGTCCATTCTATTGCTATTTTTCTGTAAATTGTTCTTTATGTCAGTTATATATCAGTTTGTTTCTGACTGGGCCTTTTTGATGCTGTTGAGGTCCTCACTAAGTTCCTTGAGCATGTTTCTAAGCAGTGTTTTGAACTTTGCCTCTGACAGATTCCTTATCTCCATTTTGTTGAACTCTTTCTAGAGTTTTGATCTGTTTTTTTCATTTGGACTATGTTTCTTTGTCTCCTCATTTTGGCAGCCTCCCTGTGTTTGTTTCTATGTATTAGGTAGAGCTGCTTTGACTCTGTGTCTTCATAGTGTGGCCTAATGTAGGAGGTATCCTATAGGGTCCAGTGGCTTAGCCTCCCCTATCACCCAAGCTGAGTCTTTGAGGTGTGCCCTTTGTGTGGGCTGAGTATACCCTCCTCTTGTAGTTGAGCCGTGGTTGCTGTTGGCAGGTCAATGAGAGGGATTTACCCAGGCCAGTCAGTTGGAAAGACTGGCTGTGACTACTGATCACCAATCTCTGCCCTCCATTGAAGATCAGCTGTGCAGTGGCAGGGTGGTGGTGCTCTGAAATAGTCTGTAGCTGTCCACTGGTTGTGCTGGCCCTACAGTTTACCTGGTGGTGTGGGCAAAAGTCAGCCCCTACCTGTGTTTTGCCCAGGGTACCATGCCTGAGTTGTAAAGAAATCTGAAATTGCTGCTATTTGTGCCAGGCTTGGACATTTCCAGGCAAAGTCAAGCTGTGAATCTGATCTGGCTGCTGCTAGGACTCACTGAAGCCAGTTGCCTATTGCTTGTTTGATAGGATTTTGGAAGAAAGACCAGCCATTCTTATGAAAAAGTAGCTTATATGGGCCCTTAATTTGGGTGGGGCAGAGCCTCTGGGGACCTCTAAGCCTGGTCAAACAGTGTTAACCAGGTTGATGGAGTCTCAGATATGGCACCAGCTTGCTGGCTCCATGGGGGGAGGGTTTAGCAAAGGTACAATGTCCTTTGCTCACCTTGATGCCAGACACTTCAGTCTCTCCCTGTATACCACTGGTATGTTTCAAGCTGCTCTCCCAGTGCTGGAACTCAGAGGGAGTGTGTCTGAGTAGGTGAGTCCATTTGTGGGCTCTTTAAGAGGAACTGCTTGGGGCTCCAGCAGTTTCTTCCACCATCTGAATCCCTTCTATTTTTTGCAGCCAGAAGTTGTGGGTATCTTCTTGGCACTGGAACCCTGGGCTGGGAGGCCTGATGTGGGTCTGGGACTCCTCACTCCCAAGATATCCCTCCAGAATTTTTATCCATGTGGGTGTGGGACCAGCCTGTTCCACATCTGGAACCCTTCTACCATCTGGGTGGGTGTGGTTTCTTTAGTTCTGTAGTTGTCAGACTTCTATTCAACTTGGTTTGTGGTTGTCAAGCTTCCATTCACCTGGATTTCTGATGTTCCTGAGTGATGGTTGTTCTACATTTTAGTTGTAATTTTGATGTTGTTGTGTCAAGAGATGAGCCATGTCTGCCTATGCCACCATCTTGACTGAAATTCTCCCCTCCCCACTTGTTGCCCCTTTTTTCCCTTCTGCTCTCTTTCTCCTCTTTTTATCCCTTTATGGTTTGCATTGTCTTTCTTATTTGTCTCATTTTGCCCCCATAGGCCTGCTCTTTCTCCTTTCTGTCATTTGAAAGAATATGGTCTCTTGTCTAATGCTCAGTTTCATCAAGCCAACAAATATTTGGTGCGTGATATATTCTAGCAAGTGCTCCATCATTCCCATTTCCCCCTTGCTGTGCTTGTTCCTGACTGCCCGCCTCTGCCAGGCTTTCCTCTGCCCTCTGTCTATCCTGTTAGCCCTTCTTTTGCCATCAGTCTCTTTAACCTCAATTTTCTAACCATCCTAGATCGCTTTGCTTTTGGACTCTCTGAACAACTGAAGTCTTTGCCTGAAGCTTTCAGTTGGGTATTTGTCTGTGATCTGCCTTAAATGGTTTAAAAGGCTTATTTACTTTTGGTCTCGAACACAGACAAGCAGAGAGCAGGTTTTCTCCCTTTCCTGTCCCTTTGCTGCCTGGCACTGAGTGAGCAGACACTGGCTGGGAGGCTCCTCAGGCTGGGACAGTGGTTGCCTTATTGATGGGAAGGGCAGATGTGCCTGCTCTGGCTGGCCAGGCAGGAAATATTCAATGAGTAATGGAATCTTTATTTTTTTATGCCCTCTGGTGAATGGCATCATTTCTTTTGTCATAATTCTTCAAAAACTTTGAAGAGGGTAAATGTGGTTTATGGGGAAACATCTAAAGCCCAGATGCACATTTACTGACTAGGGGAGTAGGAAACAACATGTGTCTTCCTGGTTGGTCTTGAACAAGCTCAGGATTGACTTTTTAAAAAGCTGGACTTCAGATTTGACCTTTTCTGTGGGCCTTCCAGTGTTTCTGTGGGTTGTTGATAATATTGATTTGAAAAAAATGCTTTATATCTTTTTAAAATCAGCTTAATTGATCCCTGGCTATTGTGGCCCAGTTGATTAGGCATCATCTCTGAAAGCTAAAGGTTGCCAGTTTGATTCCCAGTGCGGGTACATGCCCAGGTTGCGGGCCCAGTCCCGGCATGCAAGAGGCAACCTATAGATGTTTCTCTTGCACATCAATGTTTCTCCCCCTCTCTTTCTCCTTTCATTCCCCTCTCTCAAAGAATAAATAGGTAAATCCCCCTGGCTGGCGTAGCTCAGTGGATTGAGCGCAGGCTGCGAACCAAAGTGTCGCAGGTTCGATTCCCAGCAGGGTACATGCCTGGGTTGCAGGCCATAACCCCCAGCATCCGTACATTGATGTTTCTCTCTCTCTCTCTCTCTCTCCCTCCCTTCCCTCTCTAAATAAATAAATAACTAAATAAAATTAAAAAATGAAAAAAAAACCCTATCCTTAGTGGCTCAGTGGTAGGCCAATGTTAAAAAAAAAAAAGAAGAAATAGGTAAATCTCTAAAAAAAATAAAATCAACATAATTGAGATATGACTTACATAATAAAATGCTTGCATTTGAGGTGTATATTATGGTAATTTTGACAGAGATGTATTTGCATAATTACCTTAAGAATCAAGATATAAAGTACTGTCTAAAACGGTGGCCACTAATCACATTGTGGCTATTTAAATTAAAATTAACTAAAATTAAAAACATTTCTTCAGTGTACTAGTCACATTTCAAGTGCTTAATTGCTGCATGTGACTGTTGTTTACTATCTTGGACAATGCAAATTATGAAACATTTCCATCACATACAGCACTGATATAAAACATGCCTAACACCAAAATAAAATGTATTCATCACACCAAAAACTCCCTTTGTGCTCTTTTCTAGATATTTCCCAACTCACACCCCTGTCTTCAGGAAATCCCCGATTTGGCTTCTGATACTACGAACTAGATTTGTGTTTTTTAGAGCTTCATATACATGTACTCTTTATTTGCCTGGCTTTTCCTCAGCATAGCATTTCTAAGGTTGATCTATTCATGCCTTACCTGTAAACTTAGTCCACTCCTTTTTATTGCTTGATAGTATTCCATTGTATAAATAGACCACAATTTATTTAGCCACCCACCTGTTGATGCCATTCAAGTTGTTTTCATTTGAGATGATGAATGAAGCAGTTAGTTTTTTTAGACATATATTTTAATTTTTCTTGGGTAAATACCTATGATTGGAATTGCTTGTTTTTATGGTAAGTGTATGTTTAACTTTATAAGAGATTGCCAAACTATTTTCCAAAATGGTTGTACCATTTTACATGCCTACCAGCAGTGCAGGGAGTTCCAGTTGCTCCATCCTTTCCAGTTATTACTGATTTTCTATTTACTTTTCTATTAACTACTGAGAGAGAAATATCTAAATCTCCACCACCTACAGTTACAGACTTTCCATTTCTCCTTTCAGTTATATTAGTTTTTTTTCACATATTTTTAAATTTTGTGATAATGTGCATACACATTTAGGAATGTTTTCTTTTCTTTATGAGTTCATCATTTTTATCATGAAATACTCTTCTTCGTTGCCACTGTTTTGAATTCTAGTTTGTCTGCTAATATAGCCATCCAGGGTTTTGTGTCTTTAATTAGAATATGTGTGGTACATCTTTTTCTATCCCTTTGCTTTTAACTTACCTGTGCATTTTTATTTAAAGTGAGTGTCTTTTAAAAAGCATATAATTTAGTCTTGCTTTAAAAAAAATCCAGCTTGAGAATCTCTGATTTTTAATTGGAGTGTTTTAGACCATTCCCTGCAAAATTGACAATTGGCAAAGAATAAACTGTATGTTTAAAAAAAAAAAATTTGGTTAGTTCCGACATGCATATACCTGTGAAGCCACAAACACACAATTCCCCAAAGCTCCTTAGTGGTCCGTTCCTCCCACCAGTGCTCTTTCCTGGCAATCACTCCTCTACTTTCTATCACTGTCATTTCCATTTCCTAGAATTTTGCATGAATAAAGACATACCATATGTACTCTTTTTTGGTCTGTCTCCTTTTATACATCACAAGTTTGAAATTCATTCATGTTGTTTTTTGTTTCATTTTTCTGGTTCCCTTTTATTTCTGTGTAGTATTCCACTGTGTGGCTATATTGCATAGATGGATATTTGGGTTGTCTCCAGCGTTGGGCTATTACAAACAGAGCTGCTATAAAGAGTCTTATACAAGTCTTTGTATGGACATATGCTTTGATTTCTTCAGGGCACATACCTAAGAAAGGAACTGCTAGGTCATATCATATGGTAGGCATTGATTTAATTTTTAAAGAAACTACCAATCAATTTTCCAGTGTTTGTACCCTTTTACATTCTCACCAGTAGTGTATGAGAGCTCCATTTACTCCCCTTTTTTGTCAAGAGTTGGTATGGCTTGTCTTTTTAATTTTAGTGATTCTATTTGGTACATTTATATTTCATTTACTTATTGTTCATACATGTCTTCTTTGGAAAGTTTCTGTTCAGAATTTTTGCTCAGTTAAAAAATTTGGTTGTCTTCTTACTCTGATGCATACCCTTTGGCTGGTGGATGTGGTGTAAATATTTTCTCCTTGTCTGTGCCTTTTTGCTTTCTTAATGGTCTCCTTAAAAGACTAAAAGCTTTTCATTTTGATGAAGTTTCAATTATCAATTTTTCTTTTATGATTTATGTGCTTTGTGTTCTAAGGAAACTTTGTCTACCTACACAAAAATTTTCTCCTTTGTTTACTTCTAGAAGTATTAGAGTGCTAAGTTTTACATTTAGGTCTATGATCTATTTGAGTTAATTTCTGTGTAGAGTATAATGTAACAATTCATTTTTCCCCACGAAGAGATCTAGTCATTCCAGCATCATTTTTTTTTCAAAAGACCTTCCATTCCCCATTGCAATGCCTTGACACTTATGTTGAAAAATCAGTTAATGTTTATAGATGTGGGCAAGTGATATAAAGTATATTCAAATACTTTATAAATCCCAGGAGGGTAGAACTGAGTGAAAGAGCGGTCTAAACATTAAAAATAATTTAGGTAGTTATGAATCCCTTTTTTCATCAAATGTAGTTTTAATTTTTCTTTATGTCTATTCCAGAATGAATGGAACAGTTTCCTTTATTCTAAAAGCACATGAATGGCAGTATCCATATGATAGCAGAACTATCCTACCTATTACTTAAAGTTATGGGCTTTCTGGTGAAGAGAAGCCTTGTTCAAGATATTTGGGTTTGGTAATGTTCACAGATTTCAGCATTTTCTTCAAATGCAAATACATTCTGAAGTGACACAAAATCCAAAAAATACACAACTGGATTTTCCTAAAAAATCCAGATCTATAATATTGATAAATTGACTATTGGGAGTGCCAAAATAAGCCTATGTTTAATTCTGTGATAAGGAAGGACATGTGGAAAAGAAAACCCAGTGGCCACAAAAACAGATCTAAAAAATTTAATGATTTAAAATAGCCTCTACATACAAGATAACAAAAAGAATACAGATTGAACATTTTGGTTTTAAAACTGGGAAATGTCACCACTTAGAACAAGTCTGTCATCTAAGAAATACACATTTATAATGAAATCTACAAGGACACGCTTCTAAGCTTTTTCAAGTGTTGTCAATTTTCAGTAATCCCCTTCCTCCCCACACATTTACTTGTCATATAATAATACAACCTTTAATCTTCTTTTGGCAGGACAGAACTTTGAGAACTACAATAACAGTTGTTTTGAAAAGCACCTTCTATGGTAAGTTTCACTGGTGTTTTACCATACTGAGATCATTCATTCTGCTCTTTAAATCTTGCCATGTTCCAATGACTTGGATGTTTAAAATGCAAGCTTAATTCAGTAAAAGCACATATTGCAAATAAAAATGTTTTCAAACAAGCTGGAATAAAACCATTAAGTAAGTGGGCTGAAAGATAGTGTGCTTCTTGACTTGGTAGTATGTGAATACATTTTCTCACCAGGCAGGAAGTATTTTATTTGCCGCATGATCAATCAGGTGGCTTATGGTGTGTCTGTGCTGTGCAACACTAGTAGGTACAAGGGGACAGACTATGGAATGGATGCTGCACTGAGTGGTAAGATGGTGGTGGGCTGTGTACACAAGATCGTTGGCCAGACAGAGTAGTAAAGACTAGATGGGCTCAAATAGCTACTCTAAGTGTCAAGTATGCCTATGCATGTTTAAAGATGGTGCAAGCTCAAGCCATGAGTTCTCTTTGAGTAGGATGTGGACTCATGGCTCTAAAGTTCAGGTGATGAAGGAACTGGTCCGTTTCCCTCAGGTAATGGGGGGATAATAGCACCTAAGTGAACACTGAAAGTCAGAAAGGCCTGTACTTGCACCTGGCAGATGAAACCATCCTTTTTGTGGATGATCATAGTCTGATTTGCCTTTATAAATTCCTGATGCACATAATATGGTTTTCACAAATCTGAAAACATCATTTGAAAAATCTCATGGCCAAATCATTAAAAAATACAGACCATTAAATAGCCCCACAGAAGCACATGCTCTCCTTTTATTGTGACGTCCTATTGGTGTTCAAACAACTCAGTCTTAAATGGGGACTTGGCTGCGTAACACACGTGTCTCTTCTCTCTCCAGCACCTAAAATATAGGAGCTTGGATCAATGTAGACTTTCTGAAACTTTTTCTGTAAGATGGCTTTTTCAACCAGAAGTGAGACATTTTGTAATACGTACCTAAGATAGCCAATTTTAGAAGGAGTTTCAAAACAAGGACAAGTTATATACCATGCCTTGTTATTTGGAAGGTGAACACTTGAAATAATTTGCTTCCCAGATGTGGAAGTGACAGGCTCAGAATAAATTGCTAGTATACATAGAGCAATATTACAACAAACTGGTATGTTTTCTTAAAAACAAATGCAGCATTAAAATGTGTTTACTAAGGTGCTTCTTAATTCATGTTTTTAATGGAATGTATCAAACACCTATAAACGAACACGAATACACAAGCACATACACACAAGTGGCCAAGTTTCTGTACAGTTTATATCTTAGATGCGTATGTGTGTACATAACAACACAGAGAAAAAAAAGTTCTCCCTCTAACTCCCTGAATGTTGTCTAGACCATACAATGTTAAAATATTTCAATTTCATATAAAATATCTACAAAAATAGATAACATTTACAAAAACCAGATAGTATTTCCAGTTTTCCTTAGTAACCCACTCTGCACCCCTTTCCTCCTTCCCTCTCAGAACGTGGCCATCTCCAGCAAAGAGCGCTTGAAGAGCTGCGCGTTCCTGGACAAGTCCGTCACTTGGTGCACCATTTCTTGCAGGGCGGTGGTGCTGGGGTAATGGAGGGCGGCCATCTTCGTTGCCGTAACTATAGTCTTGAGCTGTTCGCAGAGCTGGTTGCTGGAGTTCATCACTTTGTTGCGAATGTCCTGGGCAGCAACCTGCCTTGTCAGCGTGTCTCCAATGAAAACCAGTTTGTGTGCGCTTAGAATGACAAACTTGCTGTGTGCCACGAAGATCCGCGGAGGCTGGGCCGAGCTCACGCAACTGAAAAGAGCGTCAATGGCATTGAGAAGGGAAATGTAATGGGTCTCACACTGGTCGTAGTAGAAACAAAGTAACTGCCTGTCCTGAGCACCCACGCTGCTGTTTGTTGTCAGGAGGCTCTGAGAGGGCTTCCACTTTGAAATGTCATTTTCCACCGGCTTCGTAATTTCTTGTTCCAACAACTGGAACTGACTTAGCTGCAAGGAAGAAAAAACAAAAGACTTCATTAAGGGTAAGGTAGTGTGCTGTAATGAAAATTAACCAGGGCTTAGAGTTAAAAGACCAAGATTTTAATCCCAGGTGCTTATTAGATGTGAGGGCTTGGTCATGCCTTGTTTTCCTAAATTGTAAACTCTAAAAGTTGAGAAAGGTGATCCCTAAGAAATCCTCCAGCTCTGACTTTCTATCATTGGATGATTGGCTGCCTCTGCCCTTAGACTGGACGGCAGCATAGGGTTTAAACTCAGCTCTATTACCTACACCTTTATGAAAGGTAAATGAGTAAATATTTATAAAGTACTTACAATGCTGTTTGGAATATTGTGGCCTCTATGTAAATGTTTATTAAATGTTGAGTGGTGCAAGGGAAAAATCAAATGTAGGGATCTCTTTTTCAAGTAAATCAATGACACTTTGCTTCTGGAGGAAAGTCTTGACTCTGTTCTTCAAGATGCTTAGATAAATGGCAATCCATGTCCTATTTTGGTATAAATGACAGTCCATGACCCAATGCTCAGTGTAAATGACAATGACAATCATAACCTACACTTTCTGTCCAGATTTATAAGTGTTATTATTCAGTACTACAGGGAAGACTAATACATATTATATGTGCACTATGGAAAAGAATATCTCTAAGGAAATTTGAATGCTAACTCTGCATCGTAGCAGCTCCACAGAGTTGAAAGCAAAGGACATGCCACGGAATCAGACTT